>NC_088376.1:135315000-135630681 GCF_037993035.2 Macaca fascicularis
GCCCAGGCTTCAGTGCAGTGGCACAATCATAGCTCATTGAAGCCTCGACCTCTTGGGCTCAAGTGATCCTCCCACCCCAGCCTCTCCAGTAGCTGGGACCACCATCCCCAATTGCCTCATTTTTAAAGTGTGGGGTAGGGGCTGGGCTAGATGAGTTCCTAACTTTCTCTCAGCTTGTGCTTCTGGAATTTGTTTGACATTTAATAACCAGAATCAACTTTTCCTAGTATGGTATGTAATAAGTTCTATGGCCATCCCCATTTTACAGACGAAGAGAGGAGGTTTGCAGCTGAATTAACTTGTCCAAGACTATTTGTCCAGGAGCTGGCAAGAAGTTTGAATCCAATCTGTGCAGCCTTAAGGCTCACCTGTCTCCCTAACCACCTCTGGAAAGCCTCTCTAATCCAGAAGCGTGGGCAGACCTATCTGTTTCTCCTTCTACCCTTCCAGAAGCCCAAACGTTAGCCAGGCACATGGCTGCCCATAATCAAAACAACGTTTGCAACTCTCTGGCAGCTACATATGGCCGTTGACTGTTCTGGCCAACGGGATGTGTAGGGAAGTGAAATGTACAACCATGGGTCATGCCCCAAAAAGGAAGGTACACTCTTCCCCTACCCGCTCTCCCCTTCCTGCCCGCACAATGTGAGTCTGGTGATAAACTATCTTCGTAGGGCCAGGACCAGAGGGAGGTCAGGGAGGCACCTAAAGTACAGAATTTATGGAGGCGCTCACTCTTTGGGTTGCACAATGCAGACCAAGAAGGAAGGTCTGGGTGAATGTTGTTCCCTGTACCTTACTCACTTCATCTTCTTCCTGGCCTTGTATTTTGGAGCATATGGAAAGAGCAAGATGCTCGGAATGTGGGAGCCCCTGCATTGTGGAGCAGAGCCCCATCTCAACCACTAACAACTCAGTGGGGCAGAAGATGGGGTGGGTGGGCAGGAAGCATTATGGAGAGTGGAGAAGAGACTACTTTGGTCAGCATGTTTTGCACAATCTCCAGTTGCTTCCTCAGCAGGGACTGAGGGGCCCATGCTCCCCAAATGCATTTTTGTCCCTCCAATCCATTCTCCAAGCTACAGCTGGGAGAATCTTTCCAAAACAAGATGTTTTCCATTGTTCTCAAAATAACACACAAGAATAACAAGCAGAAGAGTGTCCCTCACTGGCCCACCAGGTCCTGCCCCATCTGGTCCCTTCCTTCCTCCACGGACCTCTTTCAACACTCTCTGTGATTAGCCACCAAACACACTAGAGCTCCCTGAAACCCCCACCAGGGCATATGGCGCCTCTCAGCCTGGAACATCCTCCCCAACCTCTCTCGCTTCACCTCCTTGTTTGTTCCCTGGCCTTCAGATCTTAGCTGAAGTGTCACTTCCTCGGGGACACCTCCCCCCACCCCTGACAGGCCAGCTCCCACAATATGCATGCCTGCAGCCCCCGTGTTCTCTCCCCTTATGGCTCTCCTCGCAGATGTTTCTTCTCCCTGGTTTGTGTCATCAAGTCATTATTGTCTCCCTTCAAGACTATGGGGACATCAAAGCCATTTACTTCTCATTCACCTCGCAATACCCCAGGTCTGACACAGTGTCTGGCACCTGATGGTACTCGATAAATATTTGGCAAATAAGTAAATGAAAGAGGCGGCTATGGTTTGAATGTTTGTCCCCTCCGAAATGCACGTTGAAATTTAATCTCCAGTGTGGCAGGATTGGGAGGTGGAGCCTTTAAGAGGTCATGAGAGCTCTGCCCTCAGGAATGGATGAATGGGTTAATGGATTATCATGGGAGTGGGACCGGTGGGTTTATAGGAAGAGGAAGAGAGATTTGGACTGGCAAGCTCAGTCCCCTCGCCCTGTGATGCCCTGAGCCATCCCCAGACTCTACAGAGTCCCCATCAGCAAGAAGGTCCTCACCAGATGTGGCCCCTGGATCTTGGACTTCTCAGCCTCCATATATATGAGAAATATTTTTTTTCTTTATATACTACCCAGTTTCAGATAGTCTGTTAAAAGCAACAAAAGACAGACTAAAACAGAGACCCTGGGACCGTTGGGGGACCCAGGCACAGTTGATGAGGCTAAGGCAGCCAACAGCAATGTCAGGGTTAAGCTACCAAGAAACAGATCCTCATACAAGTTACACCCTCTGTCTCTGTCTGACTTGGCCTGCACTACACTGGTTCTAAGGAAATCAGAAGAATGCCTCAGAGCCTGCCATGGCTCTCCCTTCCATTCCAAATTCATGGCCTGTTAACTACTATCTGCTCTGGGCAAGTCACACCTCAGAGCCTCAGTTTTACCACCTATAAAGTGGGAGAATCCAAGGGATCTGCCAGTCTACTTTTTTTGAGATTATCATGATTCTCAAAATTAGATAATATAAAGAAACATGAAACAAATTAAAATCATTTCTATTCCCCCACTGAGAAGTGGGGTCTATTTTCTTCATCCTCTGAACCTGGGCTACCCCTGTGACTGCTTTCACAAATGGAATATGGAAGAAATGACTACATGCCAGCTCCAGGCCTCACTTTTAAGAGAACAGTAGCTCCCACTTCCTCTTTGAAACCTAGCCACCTTGCTGTGAGGAAGCCCAAGCAGCCTTGTGGAGGAGCCCACATGAAGGAAAACTGAAGCAGCCCCAGCTGAGCTCACAGCTGGCAACCAGCACGGCTTTGCCTGCTATGTGAGCGAGCTCTCTTGGAAAAGCCTCTAGTGCCAATTGAGCTGCCCATCAAGCCCTGCCAAAGTTGCAAAACTGTGAGCAGATAGATTTAAAAAAATTATTGTTTTAAATCACCAAATTCTTTGGAGAGGAGGGAGAAAATGGGGTTTACTGTGCAGCAGTAGATAACCAAAGCAACATTCTTTGGACTTGTATAGTTCTTATTACTTGCCTTTATTTCCAACCCAGGGCAGTACTGTTCTCCTGGGGGTGTTTTGAAAATGAGAATAGGACAGGGTGGACATATTTTTGTTTTTTGTTTGTCAGAAAGACCAGGTTTGTGGAGTGGGAGAGATTGTGCTACTGGCATTTAGTGCCAACAGGACCAGGGATATTGAATGTTCTACAATGCTTCAGATAGTCACCCACAATGAATTGCACCACATAAAATGACAATAATGGTCCCATAGAAAAAAAGTAAGGCCCTGAATGGAAAAAGGGTTTAAAGATAAAGATGAAATAAAACTATAATAATTCAAGCCAGGTGCAATGTCTCATGCTTATAATCTCAGTGCTTTGGGAGGCCAAGGTGGGATAATTGCTTAAGGGCATGAGTTCGAGACCATCCTGGGCAATATGCAAGACCCATACAAAATTAAACATTAAAAAAGTATCCAGGTCTGATGGTACACAGCTGTAGTCCTAGCTACTCAAGAGGCTGAGGCAGGAGGATCTCTTGAGTCCAAGAATTCGAGGTTGCAGTGAGCTGTAACTGTGCCACTGCACTCCAGCCTGGGCAACAGAGTACAAACCTTGTGGCTAAATTTTTTTTAATTAAAAAAAATAGTGTAAACTGCTTTCTAAGGAAAGAAAAATATGATTCATCTCAAAGCCAACTTTGATTGCTCAGAGTGACTGCCTAGAGCATTGTATAGAGAATGTGTTGTGGGGCTGCACGTGGACTGAGCACAGAAATGGTGCTGTGATCAACTAGTGATGTCTGCCACTGGCAAGGAAAGAGAGAGTGATGGCCTTTAAGTAGGGTGACCACGTGCTTTACCATTCAAACTGGAAGACTTTTAAGAGGAAAGGGGCACTATTAATAGGTACGCTGGGACAACAGGCATAAACTGGGACTGTCCCAATAAAATCAGGACACCTGCTCATCCCATGCCATGGATGTGCACCCATGATATGGTGCACCCTGATATGTAGCTTAGAGGCAACCTAAATAGGGGCTGTCTAGACCTACAAGCCCCTGAGATCCTAAACGTTAATTTTTCTTTTAAGTATTCTGTTTCGGTGTGTGGTTAGGTATGAAGAATTGTTCTAAAGAACGCATTAAAAATTAATTAAAAGAGTTTCTTCTAATATTTAATCTTACCAGCCATGTACTCTGAGTGATGTATTCCCAGTCAGCGTGTCAGGTCCTGAATAATTAAAAGAGAAGGGGAGTGTGATTCAGCCCCTTGAGGAGGCTTTCTAGGGTTTTAGAATCAGCACAGACCCAGGATTACATCAGCTAAGGAAAAGTTCTGAACTGACCAGCAGGGTCCAGTTCAGTCTCTACTCTAAGGCCAGCTTCACCACCAGGACAGGCACAGTCCAGGCTAACGGAAGCCTCAGAGAGAGATGGAGGTGAATTCGGTTCTGCTGAGCCATCAGTCCCCAAGACATCTCATCCTTACCTCCCTTCCCTCCCTGATAAGGAGGAGGGAGAGGCGGTGGTAAATTATGGAAGCCTTCCCAGGGCTCCCCCATGAGTTTAGAGCCTCCATATTTCCTCACCTCCAAGACACATGCCCCTTCATTTTGTAACATTTCGGAAATCAAGACGTGAGTTAAAATCAATGGGGGGATTTAAGGCAGTACTTTTTGGGAGGTGTCACAGAACGATGGCTAAGAGACTTGCTCCCAGCTGGACCCTGGCTCTGCCATTTGCCAACTGGGCGGCCCCAGGCAAACTGCACCTTCTCTGTAAATTGAGGCTATTAATAATAGCACCCAATCAATAATAAATAAAAGAAGGTTTGAGTGCAGTGTCTGGCAGGTAGTAAGATCCCAACATACGTTAGCTATTGTTTCTTCTTGTTTATCTTCTGCATGCTGTTATTAAATTGCTGGTGGGTCTAAAAATCCTCTTCAGTGCGTCTGCAGTACTGTCAGCCTCAGAAAGAGCTCAAAAGCAATGACTATGGAGCTCAATCTTTGGTGACCACCAGTGTGGATTATGGCCTATTTTTGGAGTATTGGGTAGGAGCGATTCCTATTTGATAGCAGGACTTGACTTGATATCGTTACTACTCAGCTAAATGTGGGAAAGATAAAGATTCTCTTCCCAACTTCCAACCCTCCTTTTTACCATAGTTTGATGCATTAAGCCTAAGACGTGAGCTTTCTTTTCTTTTAGCAATGGGTGTTCATCATTAGGGCAGTGGAAAGGGATTAAAAGGAAGGAGGAGAATTTTTATCTGGGCACCAGTACACAGAAAAAGGCCATCAGCCATCATGGCAAGTGAAGAAAGTTGTAGGCCCAATGGTTCCAAGAGACAGTGAAAAAAACAAGCTTTGGATCTATACAGCCCTGAGCCTGCCATTCAGTTCCCCACACAGGCGCCCCACTCTGTCATATGTGGCTGTTGGGATAATCTATTGAAATAATGCATGCAAGCTATATAAGACACAGCCAGCCTCCTACTAAACCCTCAGTAAATGTTGACTGTTATTTTTGAGATCTAGAAGTCACTCAGACCCATATTGGGCAGGATTGTTAAGGACAAATAACAGAATCTACTCAGGATTGCTTAACCAGAAAAAAATATATATATTAGAGGAGATAAGCTCACTCTCTGCACAGCACCCCAAGGAGGACTATGTATGGAAGGCCACTCTGAAGCTTCACAGCCAGGAGCCATGTTCGGCCACACCATGGGGACTTCTGAGAAAACACTAGTCTTCTGTCATTGCAGAAAGCTCCTCGGGCACACAGAACCACTATCCGGGGCCCCTCTCGACTGCCCCTGAAGGGCAGAATTCCTTGGCCGCTGTTCTTGCCAGATGATGGGGTTCCCTTTGTGTGGCCATGTCCTCGGAGTGCTTACTTCTGAACACTGGGCTCCTGTAGGGGCCTCCAATGTGCAGGCCCCTGCAGGTCATGTTGTGAAATGCCAGAGAGTCCAGCAATGTGTGTCTGCTTCCTTCCATCCTGTTAAGGCTGGACTCAAAACAAGGGAAATTGCCTAAAATGGAGGAAGAGGGTTTCTGAGTGATGGGCAGCCACAAACGACCAATGTCTGCTCCGTGCTACTCTGTCCCTTGGGATTCAGGTAAACTCGGCTCAGACCCCTGCACCCCACCTGCGTGACGCATGATCCCACAATCGCAACAGGTTGCCCACCTTACTTCTCTACCCTTGTGTCTGCTGTGCCTGCTCATTTTGGACTGTACCTTGGCCCTGTCACTTGCTTTACAAGAATCCCACCACCTGCATGAATTGCACAGCTTAGTAACTTTCCAGAAGGCTTGAGGAGTCACCAGGAGAGATTATCCTGCCCACAGCTTCTCCCCCAGAATCTCCCATCATCTCTCCCCTGGCCTCTGCTCCCTTCTGAAAGCCCAGGCTCCCCACCGGTGACCCTCTGCCTCAAATGGCCCCTAAGAAGGAACAGCTTAGCCTTCCCTGGGATTCTGTGGGGAGTAGTCCCACCAAACAGCAGCCTCCCAAGGGCTGTGCCCAAGAATTCTGATTGTCATTTCCCCCACTCCTGTAAATTGCTGTCTCCATCATCGTTGATGTCATCTTCATCTCCCTAAGATGTTAGAGCGGTTTGGCGGGGGGCCTTTATGGTCTTCAAAGTTTCCCAGTTGGTCAAAGACTAGCTACTGGTCCATTTAGCTCAAGGATGCCAGCCTCTGGCTTTAAACTGTAATCAGGAAGAGAAAGCAGGGGCCGTTTGACTGAGTATCATCCCATACCTGTCTTTCTCTTGGTTCTCCCCCAAAGCAGACCCCGAGACAAGGGTTGGAGTTCAAACAGTTCATTAGGAGGTGATATTAGGAAGCACCAATAGGAGAGAAGGGAAGGGAAATAAGGATGGAAGGTGGCATTAATAAATGAGTTACCACTGTGAGCAACTGGGGCTCAATCACCCTGGACCCTCTCTGAGAGGCTGCAGAGATTCTAACTCAGAATCATCCTGTCCAGAGATAGGGAGGCTGGGGATCCACCCCACAGCTCCCAGTCCTCACTGACCGAGGGCTGTTCACAGGGCATTCATTCTTGGCACCTGCAGCCTCCTCTGTGCCCTGCTGGGCTTGCTCTGCATTCAGAGAGAACCTTCGGGCAGGGAGACACCGGTGCTTGAGGTAAGAGCCATGGTGTGCACACCAAGCTTCCGGTGACTACAGGGTGGCCTGGAGAAAAAGTGCAGGCATTGATGGCCTCTATGATCATCAGGCACTGTCTTTGTTTGCTCAGGCTGCCATAGCGAAGTACTGTCAGTCCTCTGCATATGTGGGTTCCACATCCATGGAACCAAGAATATTCGGAGGGGGGAAATTATATCTGTACTGAACAGGCACAGACTTTTTTTTCCCCTGTCATTATTCCCTAAACAATATGATATAATAAGTACTTACATAGCATTTATATTGTATTAGATATTATCAGGAATCTGGAGATGATTTAAGGTATACAGGAAGAAGGGCATAGTTTGTATGCAAATACTATGCCATTTTATATCAGGGACTTGAGTATCCTTGGATTTTGGGTGCACAGAGGTTCTGAAACCAATCCCCCATGGATACCAAGTGATGACTGTACCAAAAACTGGGTGGCTTCAAACAACAGTGCATTCTCTCCCAGTCCTGGAGGCTAGTCCAAAATCAAGGCTTCAGCTGGGCCGTGCTCCCTCTGAAGGCTCTGGGGAAGAATCCACCTTGCAGAGGCAGTTCTTGATAATCGTCAGTGTTCCTTGGCTTATGGCCGCATAACTTACCTCTGCCCTCACAGGACCATCTTCTCTGAGTCTTAGCTCTGTGTGTATCTGGCTCTGTGTCCCAGTTTCCCCCTTTAAGAAGAACACCAACCACACTGGAAAGGACCCTCCTCACCCAGTGACCTCAACCAATTACATCTGCTACAACCCTGTTCCCAAATAAGGTCCCATTCTCAGGAACTGGGGATTAAGGCTTCAACATATCTTTTTGGAGGGATGCCATTCGATGCCCACCAGGCACCTTATCCACGCTATATTCTTCAATCCTGACAGCAGCCTGTGAGACAGGTGTGCTTCTCCAAGTATCACACGGAAGAAACTGAGGCCCTGAGAGGTGAAGCAACCCTGTCGAGGGCCCCCAGCTAGGAAGCTGCAGAGCTGGAAGCTGACACTGTTCTGTGTCAGGCTGAAGTCCCCCGTGTGCTCTTCCAAACAGTACTGTCCACTATAGCCCATGCTGACTTTAAGGAGGAGCAAACCAGTGCACAGGCTCTGAGGTCAGGCACCTCGAGTTCATGTCCCACCTCCACTGCTGACTACCATGAGACCCCCCACACATTCCTCACCTCCTTTAAGGCTCCCTCTGAAAAATGGGAATCAGATCTGTGCCTGCACCACAGACTTATGATGAAGATCAGTTTAAGTCATATATGAAAAGTATTTAGTACGTATACAGTGAATGTCAGTTGCTGTCATTATCATCACAGTTACATTTAATATTCTGAACGTTAAACACCACGAGCCTCTACACAAAGCTCATATTTCCAGGCCACAATCCAGGATCATTTTTGTCTTTCACTCCTTACCACAGCTGCCCACGAGTGATTCCAGGCAGGGCCATGACGGCTGCTGGGCTGGGCAGTGCCAGCCCTTCTCCCCCCATCCCTGCGCGCCCCCCTGCTTGCCCCAGCTTGCTAATGCCCATGTGACATGAGACTCTGAAAACAGCGATAAAAACAGCAGCTCTTAATCTCCTGCCTGCTGCATGTGGCTTTATCTCAACCCCTCCTTTCTGGGCTGCTGGGGGCTCAAGGGGAGATGGGCAGATTAAGAGCAACGTTTCCGACATGCCCTCCCACCTCCTGCAAACTGGGGCCGCCGCCAGCAGATTTCCTCAAAGCCCAGCGAGGCAGCCGCCAGAGGAATGTGCGGCCTCCTTGGCATGGCAGACATTCAAGGGAGCCCACAAAGGCGCTGTTATGAAAACCCTCTGGAGCACGGGGTAGGATGGGAGTGTTTCATTTGCAATTGGGATTGCACATTTCAAGAACGGGAGCTCGGCAGCTCGGCAACAGAATGCATGCATGTGAACACACACGGCTCATAATTAATTCATTTCACTTCCTCCTGTTGAAAAAACATTGCAGGAGATGGGGGGTGGAACCACCAGTCTGAGCAGGTAGTTATTTCTGTGCCTGGGGCTCAGCCTGGCTGAGAACCTACCTGTCTAACGTGGAAGCTGAAGGGCAAGTAACTGTTGTGCAGGCTCCTGCCCCAGCCCAGGTACAGCCAGCAAGGTGTTCCTGGGTGCCTGGAAGTGGCTTTCCCAGGCTGGTCTCCTCCGCCTGCATTTTGTGTGGTCTTCTCATTCTTGGACGAGATTGTCTTTTAACTGCTAAAAACTAGAGATAGAGCTAGGAGCTATCACTTAGCCACTGGCACTTCCTAGCCATTCCCCAGGAGTTACGATGCTCAGGACGTATTGGCAAACTTGTAGGAACTACAAGGCCCATGCTAGGTCCTAGATAAGGTGAGGAAAGCCCCACTCCCTTCCTTCAAGAAGCCTACAGTCCAGAGGGAGGGGGCAAGTCAGTGGATGAGAATCACGTATGTGTGTGTATGGCCTACTGTGGAAGAACAGAAGGGGAAAACCAAATCCAGCCTGGCAGTCAGGGAAGCTCCCGGGAGAATGGGATATCCACGAGGAAATGGAAAGAATAAACAGGGGTTAGCAGGGAGAATCAAAAGTGCAAAGACCCTACAACTAAGAACAGCCTGGCACATTCTGGAATATTCTGGAATGGGAGGTTTGAGGGGCGGTGATGGCACCAGGAGGATTAAAGAAGCAAATAAGGTTTAAAAACTGACTTTGATTTCTCTATCTGGGGGGCACTCACTTAAAATGATAAGGAGAGGCTGGGCTTGGTGGCTTACACCTGCAATTCCAACACTTTGGGAGGCCAAGGCGGGAAGATCTCCTGAGCCCCGGGGGTTTGAGATCAGCCTCGCCAATATGGCGAAACCCTGTCTCTAAAAACTTTTAATGATTAGTGGGCATAGTGGCATGCACCTGTGGTCCCAGCTACTTGGGAGGCTGAGGTAGGAGGATCACTTGAACCCTGAAGGTCAAGGTTGCAGTGAGCCATGATCACGTACTCTAGCAACAGAGCAAGACCCTACCTCAAAAAAAGAAAGGTACCAATAGCCCAAAATGGTCATGAGTAAATTTTACTTGATAGAAAAAAATGTGTAAGTGCTTTTTTTCATTCTATCACTTACTCATGTAAATAAATGTTTACTGAACATCAGCAACACACCAGGCCCTGTGCTAGTTATTGGTGATTCAAAGGTAATTCAGATGTGCTCTTGTCT
Source organism: Macaca fascicularis (assembly GCF_037993035.2). Taxonomy (NCBI): domain Eukaryota; kingdom Metazoa; phylum Chordata; class Mammalia; order Primates; family Cercopithecidae; genus Macaca; species Macaca fascicularis. The sequence continues at coordinate 135,325,260 of NC_088376.1, forward strand.
TCAAGGAGTTCACAGTCTAACAGAAACAGAAGTCGTTGCTAAGGTTGTTCGTACACTCAGATGTCCCAGGAGCTCACGTGCCCTGTCCCATTTGTTCCTCTGCAGGCTCTGCCTTCTAAGTGGGAGTGGAGGGAAACTTTGGGACACATTTGTCTTCCACAGTCACTCAGTGCCCTGTGTCAAATGCGTGGTGGAGAGGGGACAGGGAGATGGAGAAAGGAAGAGACAGAAACAGACAGACAGACATTGAGACAGAGAGAAGCAAAGATATGAACAGAAACAGATAGAAAGACAGTCAGACAGTGGGGAGAAACTGACCAAATAAAGAGAAGACCGGGAAAGTGAGGATGGGAGAGAAAAACAGATAAATGCAGAGAGATGGAGAGAGAGAGAGGCAGAGGCAGACAGGTAGAGAGATTGAAAGACAAAAACAGAAACAAGGCACAGCCTCATTCACAGAGAAAGAAACAGAGGGAAAATGAGAGACTCCAGACTGAAAGGGGCAGAGGCTTGGAGGGTGACACCCCAGCTGAGTTCTTTTTTAAAAAACATCCAGGGCTCCAGTGCCTGCTAGCTGGGGTCTGGCTTGGCTGGTCTCCAGGTGTCCCTACAGGCACGGCTGAGTCAGAGCCAACACAGTGGGAGAGGCTGGGGCTCTAGGTAGAGTCCTGAGACACCCAGCCCAGGGGAGTGGGAGCCAGCAACAGCAGCTCACCACCCTTCCCCAGGTGTATTCCTCCCCACCTGACCCCACATACCTGGCCAGGGCCCTCACTGCAGGGACAGGCTGGTGCACCTGAGGAGTTAAGGTAACTGAGAACCCTCCAGGACTGGCCCCTGCAACTAGTCACCTGCACAGTCTGGCCAAGGAAGCAGTCTCCAAAGCTGCTGTGTGTGGAGTCCTGTGGGCTGCCTGGGACCCTCAGCTGTCCAGCCACTGTGTATGGGGCTGTCTCTTGGTGCCAGGCACTGCATCCTCACAATAAGGCAGGTACTTGTAGCCTATTTTACAGATGAGGAAACCAAATCCGGGAGAAGTCAAGAGCTTATGCAAGATTACACAGACGGCACACCTAACTAGTAAGTTTCACTGCTACTGTTCTAAGTATTTGTCATTCATTATTACAGAAACCCTTGAAGCAGACTTTAGGAGTCCCGTTTTATAGTAAGAAATTGAAGTCTGAAGAGGTTAGGCAGCAAGCTTGGGTTACAGAACCAGTGTCAAAGAGAGCTAGGATGAGAACCTTGGCATGCTCCTCTCAGAAGCTCTGAATCCCTTCCCTACACGCCACTAACCCCAGGACACACATCTCTTCCCCCCTTTAAACCTCAGCATCCAGGACCTAGGAGAAAAACGGATTGGATCTTCTGATGGAGACACGCTGTGCCCGGTGGCACTCGCCTTCCACAGCACAGCTGCAGCCTGCGATTTGCCCTCAGCTCTATTTCTCTACCCCAAGGGTTCTTAGCCTGGGATCACGAAATTCAAGGATCTGTGGATAGAATTCAGAGGGTCAATAGACTTGGGTGAAATCATTATTTTCACTAACTTCTAACCAAATTTCAGCATTTGTCTCCATTGTAAATGTAAGTGACAAACTACAGTCAGATTAGCAGCACCTGTGACTGTCACCAGTAGAAATCACAGATAATTGCCTATGGAAGGACAGTTGCTGCAGACATCTCAGCGCACTATGCATAGTCACCACCACTTCAAGCTTCAGGTAGCTGTGAGACGCACTGCCAGACCTTCTAATTTAATCCATTCATAAAGAAGCACATATGTATATATATATATTTTTAATATCTTGATAATTGCATTTCTTTCTTTCTTTTTCTTTTTTTTTGAGACAGAATTTCCCTCTGTCACCTAGGCTGGAGTGGAAGGTGTAATCTCATCTCATGCAAACTCCACCTCCCAGGCTCAAGCGATTCTTGTGCCTCAGTCCCCTGAGTAGCTGGGATTACAGACATGCGCCACCACACCGGCTATTTTTTGTATTTTTAGTAGAGACAGGGTTTCACCATGTTGGCACGGTTGGTGTTGAACTTCTGGCCTCAAGCGATCTGTCCACTTCAGCTTTCCAAAGTGCTAGGATTACAGGTTGTGAGCAACCAGGCCCAGGTGATAATTGTATTTCAAAACTATTTCTTTCCTTAGTGTATATACATATACTGTATTTCTTGTACAGTACCGAAGCTCTCTTCGACACTGGTTCTGTAACCCAAGCATGCTGCCTAACCTCTTCAGACTTCAGTTTCTTAATCTATAAAATGGGACTCCTAAAGCCTGCTTCAAGGGTTTCTGTAATAATGAATGACAAATACTATACATATATATATATATATATATATATATATATATAGAGAGAGAGAGAGAGAGAGAGAGAGAGAGGACAGAGACAGAGCCTTGCTCTGTCACCCAGGCTGGAGTGCAGTGGCATGATCATGGCTCACTGCAGCTTTGACCTCCTGGGCTCAAGTGATCCTCCCACCTCAGCCTCCCAAGTAGCTGGGACTACAGGTGTGCACCACCACACCTGGCTAATTTTATTTTTAATTTTTAATAGAGACGATGTCTCACTCTGTTGCCCAGGCTGGTCTCCAACTGGGATCAAGCCATCCTCCTGCCTCAGCCTTCCAAAGTGCTGGGATTACAGGTGTGAGCCACCATGCCTAGTCTCCTTAGTCTTATTATGTAAAACAAAAACTTTTTTTTTTTTTCTGAGAAGAGTCCAGAGGTTTCACCAGATGCCCAGGGGTCCAGGACTTCTGAGTATGCATCTGGGGACCTGGGGGTGCAGAATTGCAGAGGTGATCATTGCTCCCCACCTGCCCTGCCGAATCCCTGGAGTCTGGGCTATGGGTCCATGCCTATTGGTTCCCTGGCTCAGAAGCTGAACCTCTACCAGCTATCTGAGAAGTGCAAGCTGGAGCCAGTCAGCACAGATTCTTCTGTGTTACCAGGCACTCCTCTGTGTTACCAGGCACAGCCATGTCAGAGCACATGCTCAGTGTTTGAAGACAGGAACCATCACCCTTGGGTTCGTAACCAGCCACCCAAAAGTGTTCAAAGCAGACCCTTTTGTTCAAAGCTGAGCCTTCTTACAGTTTAATTAATTCAGAAGGCAGCAAAGTGTGAGGCACTGGTTCTCCACCTTGGCTGCTCATAGTAATTGACTGAGGAACTTTTAAAAGTAATGATGCTTGGATCTCCCCTGGGAGATACTGACTGACTTGATTTGGGGTGATGCCTGGCCGTCAAGATTTTTAAAAATTCACTAGAGGATTCTAATGTGCAGCCTGGGTTTAGCACCTCTGATGTACTGAGAAAAGTCAAGCCCCAGGCTAGCCCTGAGGGTATCAGAGTCCATGTCTATGTTTCAGGCAAGCAGAAATCCTGCTGGGTCAATGCTGCGATTGAAATGTGTTTCCCAAAAGTCGATAGGTTGAAAACTTGATCCCCAATGCAACAGCATGGAGAAGTGCAACATCTGGGAGGTGACTGGGTCATGAGGGCCGTGCTGTCATGAACAGATTAATCCATTCGTGGAGTAATGGATTAATGGGTTATTGAGGGAATGGGTTAGTTATCCCGAGAATGGGTCTGTAATAAAAATGAGTTTGGCCATCTCTCCTGAGCCCCTCATCTCTCATGAGCCATCTGATGCCCTGCGCCACCTCAGGATTCTGCAGAGTCCCATCAGCAAGAAGGCCCTTACCAGATGTGACCTTGGACGTTCAGCTTCCAGAACAGTAAGAAATAAATTTCTTTTCTTCATAAATTACCCAGTCTCAAGTATTGTTATTGGGACAGAAAACGGACTAAGACAGTCAGTTTCCCCATTTGCAAACCTTTGGGATGGGAAGAAGGGAATTATGTTTATCAAGCACCCACCACATGCCAGGCCCTTTATCATGTACTTATCATGCTCCATCACTCTGCTAAATCGGCACTGCTCAAACTTCGCTAGATCTTGTTAAAGATTTAGAGATCTTGTTCAAGTACAGATTCTGATTCAGTGTGTTAGGAGTGGGTCCAGAGACCCTGCATTTCCAGCAGGCTCCCAAATGATCTGATGCTTCTGTCCAGGGAACCCACTTTGAATAGCAAATGGCTAATCAGTCTTTGTAGCCAGCATCTGTTCTAATTGGTCAGTGCCTGTGCCAGGCCAGTTGGTTAACTATTTAAGCCATCCCCTCTGCCAATTCATTCCCCTATTCTGATGACAGCACCCAGGTTTGCTCTAGGATCTCTGTCCTTCCCCCTGCTCAGGCTTGAGGCTCTTGAGAGACAGATGACCACCTCAGCTCCAGAGAGGGGCCTGATCATCCTAAACCAACCAGCACGTCATATCCCTAAACCAGGTGCTATGGCTCAAGGATGGGTACCTAATTTAACCCAAGCAAATGGAATGCCAAAAGTTTGAAAGTAGAAGCTCCTCTCTCTTCCATGGATACTACCAGAGGGGACATTCTTCTTCAGACTGATGAGGCTTAAGAATTTAAAAGATGTAGCCGCTGTCATTATTTCCTTTCCTGAAGGAAGAGCTCAGAGATGTGGGCTATAGGAGCCAATGGCGAGGAGCCTAAGGATGAAGGCAGGCAGAGCAGAGAGAAGCCAGGTCCTTGAAGACATCATTAGAGTGGCTGGATTAAGCCTTGCCTGAAGTCCACATCTGGGCTATCAACTCAAAGGCCATTGAATCCCCTTATTGTTTAAAGCCAGGTTGAGTTAGATTCTATGTCTTTTAACATCAATAGTCCTAACACAAGCTCAAGCATTAGAAAGAGCAGAGTTTTAACCTCAGCTCAGTCACTCACTAGCTGTGTGGCCTTGTACAAATCATTTGACCTTTCTGAGCCTCAGTTTCCTCACCTATCAAATGAAACTAGTAATACATATCCCAGGATTGTTGTGAGGATCAGGAGAAACCATGAGTGTGAAATGCCTGGCATCTATGCCATAAATGGTAGCTATTATTATAAAAACTCATTATTAGTCCTATCTTGGCAGGCCCTCATTCTACAAACTGTGTATGTCAAAAGTTGTTTCTAGCTGTTGACCGAAAAAAAAAAAAAAACGTAAATTAACCTAAAAGATTGGGAAGGAGGTGCCTCATGGTTATTAATACCATTGAGAAGGAAAGGGGAAAGAAGTCAGAACTCCCTCGGTAACTAGAAGAGATGAGGAAGCTTGTCCTGGAGGGGAATGTAAGGCTTGCCCGGGCGGTAATTGGTTTGGTCATAACACATCCAGACCTTGGCTCCATCTAGCAAAGTGTATGGAAACCACGTTCTGCTTCTCTGGATATTTGATGGTCTGATTGGCTCAGCCTTCCTAATTGTGTTGTATTGACAAATATATTTGTTTGGAACAAGCAAATGTATTGCAGGCAGGAAACAGACCAACTCCAAGAATTTATTTTGCTTTTTGGCACTGCTGCACTGAGTTTAGCATTCATTATGCGCCCATGTAAAACAGTCTCTGGGAACGCTGGCCTGAGTTATCTTTTTAATTATATTTATTTTTTCAGCTGCATTTCGGATCATGAGCAGACTTGCTGGTACTAAACAGGCCTCATTGGGAGAAACCTCCTGCCTCCCTCAAAATCACGTTGCGTGGATTAAATGTTCAAAGGCATCAGACAAACCTGTGACGCTGCCATGGGCCATTATCGCTAATGGGAGAGAGATGGGGTTAAGTCAGTCAAATCCCTGCTCTGAGCCCAGAAAAGTCCACAGAAACTAAACCCTGGTCACCAGATTGAAATTGAAATCAGGTTTAAGGAGACGGATGAGAAGATGAATAGAAGGCAATTTAGAATGGATCATTTGGTGATCACCAGGCCACATTTTGCTTGTACTCCCCCCACTACCACCACAGGGGCACCTGGCAGCCATATTTGAATATGGCCCTCCTCCTTGATTGGATAAGGGGTCAGCACTGACCCCAGAAGGGCCGGAGTCCTTGATGGAGTTACTAGGAGAGAGACTAAGGGGCAGACAGACAGGCAGACTGACCACATGGCAGGTGCTGTAACAAGAGATCTGGGAGATGTAAGCAGCCATCTTGGATGTCATATGGACAGAAAAGTCCCAAAAAGGGAAAGAAGCCATCACAGGGAGATGCAGATGGGAGGCAACAGGAAAGATCCTTCTGTTGGTTCTCAGCTTCCTGGTTCCAGTCGCTGAGGCACCCTGCCTACTTAGACTGAATGCTTCCTTTTTGTTCCAGCAAGCTCAAGTTGTTCTCTCACTTACATCCATACAAGGGAAAACTATGCAACCAACCAAACAATGTTGTGGGAGAATATTTATTAACATGAAAAATGTACACAAGAACATTGTTGAGTGCAAAAAGCTTGCTGCTTTCCTCCTTTCAGCCGATATTTATCGGGCATCTACAGCACGTCAGATGCTGTGTATTCAATGGCGAGTAAGGTCACGGCCCCCGCCCTTGTCAAGTTTACAGTCTGGTTACAAAATGTCAGAGAAGATTATACTTCAGTAAAAAGAAGAAATAAAATAGATTTATAACAATATTCAAAACTGGTGCTGCTCCAGGTGTGATCTGTGGACCGCAGTGCATGGGCATCATCTAGGAGCTTGTGAGAAATACAGATGCTCAGTCACACCCAGACCGACTCGGGGTGGGGCCAAGAAATCTGTGCTTTAACAAGCAGCCTACCAGATGATGCTGATGCGTCCTCAAATTTAAGAACCACTCCAGGGCCGGGCACGGTGATTCACACTTGTAATCCTAGCACTTTGGGAGGCCGAGGTGGGCGGACCACTTCAGGCCAGGGGTTCAAGACGAGCCTGGCCAACATGGTGAAACCCCATCTCTACTAAAAATTCAGAAATTAGCTAGGTGTGGTGGTGCACGCGTGTAATCCCAGTTACTCAGGAGGCTGAGGCACGAGAAGCACTTGAACCCAGGAGGTGGAGGTTGCAGTGAGCCAAAATCCCGCCATTGCACTCCAGCTGACCCTGTCTCAAAAAACAAAACAAAACAAACAAAAAAAAAACCACTTCAAAGCCTCACGTTCCAAATTAACAAGAATTTCCAGCTTTTCCAGTGTTCCCATTCCTAAATGCTGCAACTTCAAGACCACGTAAGGGTGTATGTGTGTATCAGCAAACATAACAATCAGCTAGATCTAATTTTACATATATTAATTTAATCCTCATAACAACTCTCTAAGATAGGCACTATGTGTCCTCCCACTTTACAAATGAGAACACTGAGGCACAGAGAGGTGAAGCCACTTGCCCAAAGTCACAAAGAAAATAAGTGGTAGAGATGGGATTCAAACCCAAGCAGTCTGGCTCCAGAATCTGTGCTCTTAATCACTAAGTTTAACCACTTGTCAAATAAGCCCTGAGCTCTTTGCTGCCTGGTAGAGAGAGAGAAGTTCAGTCAAATCTCGCAGACTGGGCCATATAGCTGCAGCTGGTTCTACGCCATTCTCTGCCCCTCCCAGATCTGATCAGGTTGTACAAGATCTACAGTTGCTGGCTGGACTCGTAAACTGGGGATACTTCTTTGTCCCTTCAGAACTGTGTACTCTTGCATTTGAGAAGGGCCCTATAGCAATGTTGCCCGAGCTCCAAAGTGTTAGAACTATTAAATTTTTATTCATGATCTTCCCCATGGGGTACCCACTCCTCTAGGGTGGCTGGATCAGGAAGGTTCTAGTGCCAGCCTCAAACCATGCTCAGAAGGGACCCTCACCTCCAGCCACCAGGGCCTGGGTGCTGAGTCCTGGCACCTGTCCAGGCTGTGTTTTCTCTTGTGGTATCTGTTCTAGAATCCTGTGATCCTTTCTGTGTGCTCTAGATTGAGGCCAGCCTCGCCCAGAAGGTGAAGTTGTTTTTACCCTCAACTCCTAAAGTAAAAACAAGGATCACAGATTCTTTTTCTTCCAGGAAACCTCTCAGTCCCTGTTGTGGGGAGAGGGTGATGAGGGAAATATGGATTTATAAAAAGAGAAAGGGATATGTGTGGCTCAACTCACCCTCCAGGAGCAACAGTTTCAAATGCAAATTGGGATGTTGACTAGGAAGTGACCCCTCCTAACGCCAACCAGCAGTAGTATTTCTAAGCCCAGGCCTGCATCCAGCCAATATGTCAAATTATACCCTAGGAGAAGTAGGGATAGACACCACTGAGAATTATCCATAAAGTGCCAGCTCAGCTTGTTAACAAACTAGTCCCTGTCTCATTGGAAAGGGCTGTCGTTTGAGCCCCACGCAGGCCACCCCATTTGCCCTGGCTCCACCCCCCAGGAACCCTAGACCTTCCCACCAGCCAGCAACTACAGGGTTAATGCCTGGCACAGCTGGGAGGCCTCCACTCACCCCAGGTCTACAGCCATCGTCCATTCTGAGGGGCTGGTGCCTAGAGCTGCTGAAGTCCGGAAAGATACACACCAACTTGTTGAAATAATGCTTTTCTCTAGGTATCTGAGCATAGATGTCTTTTATTTTCTACTTTTTGCTTATCCATGTTTTTCAGTTTTTCTGCAATAAACATGATTTATTTATGTCATGAAGATTACTTTTTTAAAATATTAAAGAGAATGGCAGGTTTTTAATTTCCTGAGTAGCAGAGTGCCCTTTCTCCCTCCTGCCTCCACCCCAACCATTAGCATTGGCAGTCCTTCAAAGATGCAGCAAGTGGGATCCCAGTGGTGGCAAGAGCCTCCTGAACATGGCCTTGGATACCTTTGGGAAACAAGGCCCATGCCCTAGGGGCTCAGCAAAGAAGCATTGTGCTTTCCTGGCCTTGAGCCCACCTACTGCTCCTGGTCAGCATGACTAACCATCTAATTCTAGAGAAATGGGAACTCATTGAGTGATCTGGCTTCCTCCAGAGAGCAGCCCATTCGTTTCCTGAAGTGACCGGTCCACTGGGAAGAGGGCCAGGGTAGACCTTTGAAGTACTCAACAACAAAAGGAGGAGAAAGAAGAGATCGCACAATAGAGCAGCCTGGGGCTATGATGAGAATGAGAGTTCATGTCCCTGTTAAACAGCAAAGATTAGATCAAAGCTAGCAGATTCATGACACACACACCATTACCACCCATTTGCTGTCCAGAGAAGACATTGCTAATCAATCACAGCACTTTATCCTCACCGAGTTCTCTTCAGTGCAGCCCCAGGCAATGTTACCATCCACTGCCAGAGCTGAATCTTATTTGTCACCCCTGGAGTACTTGGGTTGGAGATGCTAACCCTTCAGACCAGTCCACTTAGACCCCTGGGTGCAGGGTCATGAGTTTTCCTTGGATCTAGAGTCTGCACCCAACAGTGCCATAAGGTCTATAGTTGATAATTCCCTCTGACTCACGGAGATGTCACTCTTCCTAGCATCAGGGAAACTCCCAACTGGGTGTGGCTCTACCTTCTGCCAGATGGAACATGAGAGGTCATCCCTCATCAAACTCTTTTGAATCACGGAACCCTTTCTTCAAATCAAAGCTGAGTCAGAAGGCCAAATTACAAAACAAATTGAAGCGGAACTACTGGGCTTAAAGAGAAGGTGACAGTTCCAAGCCACAGCCACCAAATGCCACCTCAGCACCTGCTGCTGAAGGACTGACTTCCCAAGGACTCCTAGGGCTCCATGGGACAGTGAGGATCGTTGATCCTATTCAAGTCATAGCATCTTACAAATGGGGAGAACGAACCCAGAGAGGAGACGTGAACATCCCAAACTCAAACAGCCGGCAAGGGAGGGACAAAGGCAAGAACCCAGGAATCTCCCAGCTTTTGATCCAAACACAGAACCCAGCATCAAACGTTTGGTCCCTTCTTTCTTGGCATGATGCAGTCTCCCTGAGGGGCTGCCGCTGCTCCCTGATTCGGGTCTTATCTGTCCACCTGTGACTCCCATTTCTAGAGCTGCAGCTGCAGCCTCAACCTTTCACATTGATCTTTTTTTTTTTTTTTTTTTTTGAGACGGAGTCTTGCTCCGTCACCCAGGCTGGAGTGCAGTGGCGCAATCTCGGCTCACTGCAAGCTCCACCTCCAGTGTTCACTGCCCTTCTCTTGCCTCAGCCTCCTGAATAGCTGGGACTACAGGTGCCCGCCACCATGCCCAGCTAATTTTTTGTATTTTTTTTTTTTAGTAGAGATGGTCTCGATCTCCTGACCTTGTGATCTGCCCGCCTCAGCCTCCCAAAGTGCTGGGATTACAGGCGTGAGCCACCACGCCCGGCTCACATTGATCTTGACCTTGACCTCCATCCATTTTTCTCCATCCCCATGGCCATTTCCTTATTTCAAGCCCGTATCAGTTTTCCCCTGGATGTCTGGCAACAGCCTCTTAACTGGCTCCAGTTTCCCCACTCCATTATTCAGAATGTGTCCAACATGATCTTTCTAAAACACAAATTTGAAACAACCATTCCTTAGCTTGTAATTCTTCAAAGGCTTCCCATTGATCTTCAAATGATGTCCAACCTCCTTGCATAACTTACCAGACCCTTTGTAATCCGACACATTTACCTCTCCACCCCCATCTTTCATGATTCCCTGACTCAGACTCCTGTGAAATGGAGGAGACTCTGTGTCTGCAATGTGTGTGTGTGTGTATGTGTGTGTGTATGTGTGTGTGTGTGTGTATGTCAGGGTCTAAATTCTTCTGCCTCTAGACCTTTGCACAAACAGTTCCTTTTGCCTAGAATATTTTCCCCTCCCCTTGGCACCTAGCTAACTACTCCCCATGCTTGAGGACTCCCCTTAGCTGTCACTCTTCCCACTATCCCTTCCTGCCCCCAAGAGTCTGCACAGCATGACCCTCTTTGAAGCTCCCCACACCTATCCCGCCCCTTCCCATAAACTACCCTGAAAAGCCTTTGCTTAGTGTCTGCACTGTCACCCACACTGGACTCAAGATCCTTGGGTCAGGGACTCTCTCTAGTTCAAGGCTGGAGCTTGGGTGGATTGCTCCCATGACACCTTTGTTCTTGTTTGACTTCATGTCATAATCATTGAGTCAGGAAGTTGGGGCCCTGATCTACCAACAGGATACAATCATTTTATGTAGAACAGACGGTGCATTAAAAAAAAAAAAAAAAAGAAGAGAGTGAAAAAAATAAGAGCAAGCCCCGCTATGAAGGGAATGGTGCTCTGTGCCAGGCCCTGACGGTGAGCTCTAGACATAGATGTGGGCTCCTTCTGCATCCCTGAGCGTGCGAGTATTTCTCCAGCCTATCATTTGCCTTTGAACTTTATCTATAGTGTCCTTCCATGTACAAAGAGTAATTAATTCCGCCAATTCATCTCACTGTTATTCTCAAAGAGCACATACATCTTTTCTCAGCAGATATTACAGATTCATCTGTGGGTCCTTCCAAATGGACTGCAACATTCCTCGAGGACAGGAACATTTTATTCACCACAGTGTCCCTAGGCCTTGACACCATGTCTGGCACATAGTAGGCCTTCAATAAACACTGGGTAGGTGGGTGGATGGGAGGTAAGGAGTGAGGGAGGAAAGAGGGAAGAAAGGGCAAGGGGTAAGGCTAGGAACGATGGGCTGAAAAAGGGAAAGAAGAAAGAAGGAGAGAAAATAAATGCTCAGTAAACACTGGAGGGCAGCTGCTTCTGTTGACTACAGTCCCTGGCACAAGCCTGGCTCCGCCTGGCAGCTGTTGACCATGGCTCCCAGCCCACATGACACACCTGCCTGGCAGGTCTGGCTGTGCTTGGCAGTTCAGATGTCCAGCTCCTCTTCAATGTGGGGCACACCTTCACAGACCCTGGCCCATCACGCACTGCCTGGGGCCTCCAAGACCCTTTAAAAGTCTGGCACATGGTAGGCCCTTGATAGAGGTGCAAGGGATGTTAGGGATGGTCTGTGTAGCCGGGAGGAAAGGGAGCCTCTTTCCCCTCTATCTAAAATAGCAGCCCCCCACACACACACTTTTTTCTGCCTTGCTGCTTTTCTCAGCAGCCATCACTGCCACTCTACATTCATTAGAGAGATGAGTATCCCATATCCGAAGCGTTTGGGACCAGAGTGTTTCAGATTTTGGATTTTTTCAGATTTTGGAATATTTGCATATACATAATGAGATATTTTGGGGATTGGGACCCAAGTCAGCAGCACTTTGGAATCATGTCTAGTCCCGGGAGTACACAAAGTCTAAAATGCATGAACCCCCCGGCGCCTCGGAAGCAGCAAACTAGCCAAGATGCCAGATGCTTACAGAGCTTGGAGTGGAAGGGACGGGTTGTGAGTACAAAAACAGTAAAGGAAATTCACTTATGTTTCATATATACTTTATACACATAGGCTGAAGGAGTAATTTTATGAAATATTTTCGATAATTTTGCACATGAAACAAAGCTTGTGTTGAGTACTTATGTGTGGAATTTTCCATTTGTGGCTTCATGTCAGTGCCCCAAAAGTTTCAGATTTTGGACTGCTTCAGATTTTGGAATTTTGAAGTAGGAATGTTCAACCTGCAGTAGAAGTAGGTGATGAAAGCACTCACACTACAGCCAATCTGACTGGGTTCAAATCCCACCACAGCCCCATTTAAGCTGGGTGACCTTGGTCAAGTTTCTTAACTGCTCTGTGTGGCTCAGTTTTCCCATGAGAAACAATGATGCCAGCATCTTCCTCATGAAGCTACTGTGATGGTAAAAAGAGTTGGCTAATGTCAAAGGCTTCCAACAGTGCCTGGCATACAGAAAGGGTTCCCTAAATGTAATCACAGTTCTGATGACCATTTCCCAGCCCAGAATGAAGCTCTGTGAGAAGGGGTACTGCGTGCTCTTTGCTGTGCACTCCCAGAGCCTAGAACAAGGTGTTGTGAGTCATAGGCACTCACTTTCTTTAAATGGAAGGATTTGAGAGCTGGGAAAAGAAAGGCCTAGAGAGGCAGAGACACTCACCCAAAGTCACACAGCAAATTGGAGGCAGAGTTCCCACCTCCAGTGCACCACACATTTTCCTGGAGAGGCCTGCCATGGAGCAGCTGTGGGAAATTTGGTGAAGGCCAGAGCTGCACCACCCAATATGGTAGCCACCAGCTACACATGGCCACCGAGGCCTTGACATGTGGCTAATGTGATTGATGAGCTGAATTGTTTGTGTTATTTAATTGTATTTTTTTTTACATTTAAACTTAAAAACTCATACTTGATTTGGTGATTGGAAAACTTTTATGAGGTTCTGGATCAACTTAGGTAGGTGAATCTTTTTCAGCTCCAAGTTTTGTGAAGTCTAAATGCAGATCAAATATTCCCATGAAAATTTTAGTATCCAAATTGAGATGTGCCATAAAAGCATAAGACACACACTGAACTGGGGAGCCTGGGTATGCAAAGAAAGAACATAAAATATCTTGTTAAAAATTGTGCACATTGGTTATATGTTAAAAAGATCATATTTGGGATATATTGGGTTAAAGTGTGTTATTAAAATTTCATCTATTACCCTTTGGGTTGTTTTAATGTGGCTACCAGAAAATTGTAAATAACTTATGTGGCTCTATTGTATTTCTATTATTTCTATAGGACATTGTATTTCTATAGGACAGTGTTGGCCTTAGAGGGACAAGAACAGGGTGAGGAGGAAGGTGGTTCACTGGCTGGGAGGGCTGCCCCCCACTGCTCCAGGACAAAGAAGCAGAGACTCTGGGGTAGGCATGTTTGGGGAGCCCCTGAGCACTGGAGCTGGGCTGTACTACTTGGGAGGCCTGAGCTGAGCTGGCTCCCAGGCCCTGCACTCTGACACTTCCATCGACACGCAGGGAAGCAGCTCAGGGATTAGCGTTAATTCTTTCCCTCGAGGGCAGATGGGGAGAAGGTTAAGTGCAAACTGACAGCAGCTGCCCAATTAAGCCCTGGGAGAGGGATGAGGGCAAAGGAGGAGGCTGGGGAATGTTCTTAGGGATTCCCAGGGAGACAGGAAGCAGCAAGGGCTTGACCGTCTTTATCTCATTTCCCCCTTACCAGTGACGGTTTTCCTACAGGCTCTGCGGGTTGAGTTCACTCTTCCCAAACCACATGGCAAGTACGGGGCTGACCTGGGCTCCATTCTCCCAGTCTTTGCTCCAGCTCTTGAAGCAAAACTACTTGCCTGCTTTTGCTACTGCTCTGGGAAAACACTGGAGGCAAGAGACTTTGAGGTGAGAGAGGGATTCCACCAAGGCTGAGGGCTGACACTGATCTGATACTCCCCACGTGCCAAGTGCTCGCCGGGCGTTACATCACTGAATTCTCACCCTGTGCTGTTGGCACTGTTCTCATCACCCCCACTTATAGGCAAGGACATGCAGGCCCAGAGAGGTTTAGCACATGGCCCAGGGGCACACAGTTAGTCAGTCAGGAAGCCAGAGATACTTGAACACCAGGTTACCCCATCTGATCTGAACTCTGAGCTTAAGCACTATGTCAAGTTGCCTCTTGTCCTATGAGCCTTCTCGCCAAATATCGGACTCGTCAGCAGGGAGGCAAAGGTAGTGGAATGACTTCCTAGAGTCCTCCTCTGATATATTGGAGCCTGAACTGGAGGTGGAGAAAGAGAAGGGATGTCATGTTCCCCGGGACCACGTCCTATTGGTCCCAGCTTAGATGCTACCTCCCCCAGGAAGCCAGCACGGATTCCTCCCACCTTCCCTTCCAGGCTAGTTACCTGCCCATCCTCCTTGCTGTCTCTGCTTCCCTGATGCCTACATCCATCCACACAAAAATAGCCAACACATGTGTTCAACATTTTACCCACATTATTTCAATTTGCCCTCATAAACATCTAGTAAAGAAGGTACTATTATTACTTCCCTTTGACAATTGAGAAAATCAAGGCCCAGAAAATAAAATGGATTGGTTCATTGTCACCAAGCTCAGAAGTAGCTAATAACAACCCAGATGTCTCCTGCAAAAGTGCCTACTCTCAGCAGCCACATTGTCCTTGCTTCCTATAGCAGCATCCTATTGGTTTATTGGTTTGCTCTTCTCTCTCCCCTACACTCTTGCAGGGAAATTAGAAAGACTAAGTTGAGACCTTGCAGGTATAGCAATCCTGGGAGCACCCTGGTTACCATTTGGAGTCACTGGGTGTGTCTCGCTCACTACTTAGAAGCCTTGTGCTGCCTTGGAGCAAGTCATCCATGCTCCATTGCATTGCTTGATTCACACATTGTCTACTGATTGAGCACCTTCTATGCGCCAGGCACTGAGACCAAGGAGGTCCCCATCCTCATGGAGCTTCCACATTAGGTAGAGAAACAGAGAGAATCCCAGTACTCAAAGAAGTATATAAAGTAATTTCCTGTAGTGGCAAAGCCAAGAAAGAGAACTAAAGCAGAAGATGGGGGAGAGAATGACAAACAGAGGGGGTGGTCTGGAGGACCCATATGAGGAAGTGGTGTGAGGACAGGGATATGAAGTGAGGGGCCAGCCACAGGAAGACCTGGAGGAAGGCAGCAGCGGGGGGAGGAAATGGCAAGGGCAACAGCACTGCAAGGGAACCATGTTTAGCATGTCTAAAGAACCAGGTCCAGGCAAAATACACACGTGTACACAGCAGCATTATTTATAAGAGCCAAAAAGTAGAAATGACCCCAATGCCCACCAACTAATGGATGGATAAAGTGCAAACCAATACAACACAATATGGTTTGGCCTCTAAAAGGGATAAAGTACTGATTCATGAGACAATGTGGATGGATCTTGAAACATTAAGCCAAGTAAAAGAAGCCAATCACAAAAAAAAAACACATATTGTATGGTTCCATATGTATGAAATGCCAGGAATAGGCAAATCTGTAGAGACAGAAAGCAGATTCATGGTTACCAGGGGCTAGAGGGGAGGGAGAATGGGAATGACCACTGATGGGGAATTTGGGGATGATGAAAATATTCTAAAATTTGATTGTGATGATCATTGCACAACTCTGTGAATATATGATACTAAAACCATTGAGCTGTACATTTTAAATGGGTGAGTTTTATGAGATTTTTTTTTTTATTTTTTGTTTTGGAGACAGGGTCTTGTTGTGTCACCCAGGCTGGAGTACAGGAGCACAATCATAGCTTACTGCATCCTTGACCTCCTGGACTCAAGAGATCCTCCTGCCTCAGCCTCCTGAGTAGCTGGGACTACAGGTGTGCACCATCACGCCCGGCTAATTTTTTGTAGAAGTGGTATCTTGCTGTGTTGCCCAGGCTGGCCTCAAACTCCTGGGCTCAAGTGACCTCCACACCTCAGCCTCCCAAAGTGCTGGATAAAGGCTTGAGCCACTATGCCCAGCCTTATGTTATTTATAGCTCAATAGAGCTGGTTTTTTTCTTTTTTTAAAAAAAAAAAAAGAAAAGAAATGAACAAAAGGAAGCAAGAACAGGCAAGGTGGCTGGAGGGGAACGGGCAAGGAGAACAGAAGACCAGAGGTTCTTACAGTTTGAGAACTTTGGGTTTCACTCCGTCATTAGAAGCCACTCGGGGTTCTAAGCTGGGAATCTAGTGGTCCAATTTACATGTTTTAAAGATTATTCATTTGCAGAGCAGCATAACGGTTGAGAGGATGAATTCCGGGGCCTAGATTCAAATCCAGCGGAGTCTATGTGCCTAGCTACGTGACTGCAGCAAGCCGTATAATCTTTGGGGGCCTCAGTTTCTCAACCATAAAATGGGATGATCATAGCATCTCCCTCCTAAGGAGGCTTAACTGAATGAATATTCATGAAGCACTTAGAAGAGTGCCTGGTACATAGGCAATGATCCATGAAAGTTAGGTAACTTAAGTCAGTAAGAAGGTACTCACTGGATGGTCCCTGTCTGCCTGGGGAGACAGTGCTGCCAGCCAGGCGCTGCTTTCCGCTTTGCAAAGCTCTAGCCCCTCTCCCGGCTCAATCCAACAAGTAATTGCTCCGAGGCCTCATTCCAATTGGGCCATAAATCAGAGGCCAGGGTCTCCTGTTACCAGCGACTGGTGGTGAAGTCCCTCCTCCAGGTAATGGGAAGCAGATGTTGGCAGCCCCTTCTGGCCTCCAGAGGGCTGTGTACCTGGGCTGCTCACGTCACAGCAGTTGGAGCAAGAATTTCCATGAGCTTTTAAATCGAAGGTTGTCAAAGAAACGGCCTCCCAGGGCTTCCAGATGTTCTGCGGCTTGTTTCAAGCAGGAGGTGGGCAGCTAATGGGGGCCTTCAGGGACTGAGAGAGGAAGAGCGGGGTCAGGGATAACACTAGGTTCCTTCCAAGGGGCCTGACCAGCAGGCAAGGTGTGGGGCCTGAGAGGTGGCAAGCTGTCAAGAAAGCAGCACGGGCTTTGCAGCCAGGAGGACCTGGTTCAAGTTCTCTGTTTCTCATTTTCTCAGCCTGTGCCCTGAAGTCAAGGGTAAGCCACCTTTCCAGACCCCAGTTTTCTCACCTGTGAAATGGGTGTGGTGTTACTTATCTCACATATATTTGAAGGGTGGGAAGTAGTTTAAGTTAAAGCACAGTGTCTGGGGCATGGTAAATGCTCAAAAAAATGAAGGTAGTTATTAGAAGTGAGCTATGCACAGAGCCTTGTTACCCAGTAAGTCTTTATTGTCACTGGACGCTGAGCACTGTGACGGGCAAGGAAGTGTAGTCACCTCACAAGACTTTCTACATTTCCTAAGGCCAAGGCCTTGATAAGGTCCAGAAAATTCCTTAACAATCTTTCAGCGACAAGTCCATGCGCACTTAGGCTTTAGGTACAGTTCAGGGCTCACATTGATGTCACCAAGAGGCAGCTCCTTTTTAGCTTCCGCTGACCGGTTGCCAGATTTAAGCGAATAAAAATATAAAACGTCAGTTAAACTTTAATTTCAGATAAACAAGAAGTACTTTACTTAGTATGAGTATGTCCCGCTAAATATTTGGAAGATACTTTTTCTTTTGAGACAGAGTCTCACTCTGACACCCAGGCTGGAGTGCAGTGGCACAATCTCAGCTCACTGCAACCTCTGCCTCCTGGGTTCAAGCTATTCTCCTGCCTCAGCCTCCTGAGTAGCTGGGATTACAGGCACCGGCCACCACAACTGGCTAATTTTTTGCATTTTTATTGAAAGTAGAAATAGGTTTCACCATGTTGGTTAGGCTGGTCTCCAACTCCTAGCCTCAAGTGATCAGCCCACCTCGGCCTCCCAAAGTGCTGGGATTACAGGCATAAGCCACTGTCCCTGGCCCATTTGGGACATACTTGTACTAAAAACATATTCGTTGTTGAATTAATTAACTGGGCCACCTGTGTTTTATCTGGCAGCTCACTGGAGTTCAGCCTTAGGCTGGGTCCTCTGGGATAGCAATAGGGCAGCAAACCTCTCATGGTTCAGACTGGGTTATGTGACTATCCCAAGCCAGTCGCTGTGGGCAGGGTAACTTAATACATTGGCTGCTATCACCTGGTTTACACACTCCATTCCCAGACTCAGAGTCTGTCTACCTCTAGCTTCTGGAAAGAGGGTGCTTCCCTTAAAGAAAAAGCAAGTACTGTAGATAGTACTGT
Organism: Macaca fascicularis; assembly: GCF_037993035.2. Lineage (NCBI taxonomy): Eukaryota > Metazoa > Chordata > Mammalia > Primates > Cercopithecidae > Macaca > Macaca fascicularis. The sequence goes on from NC_088376.1 coordinate 135,343,756, forward strand.
AGATGGGGTATATGAAAGGAAGGAAAAACAGGATCTACTGTGAGCAGATGCAAGGAGGAGAGATTCTTAAACCAGAGGTAGGGAGGTGGGTATCCCCCAGCTCCGACGAGTGGGGTAAGCCCAGCTGGCCTGGTACCAAGAAATAAAAGTAGATCTTTGAGAGAAAGAACCCAGGTTGTCCTGGTTGACTCTTTGACAGCATCTCTGGGTAAAACCACCTGCAGGAAGTCCTGCCCTAATTCTCTTCTCTGAGGCTCAGTGTTCCCATCAACAAAATGAGTGTAAGAATTCAAACTTCTGGCCAGGCATGTGGTGGTTCATGCCTGTATCCCCAGCATTTTGGGTGGCCGAGGCAGGTGAATCACTTGAGTATCAGAGTTCGATATCAGCCCGGGCAACATAACAAGACCTCGCCTCTAAAAAAAAAAAAAAAAAAAAAAGAAAGAAAATTCAAACTTCTTGGAGGGAGTTGTGAAGATTATCTGAGGTTCAACTGACTCCTAACTTGAGACCCAGTTAGTTATTACATAATAGTCACAAATTCAGTTGGCAGCACTCAAAAATTTACTTCCTAAGGGCAGATTTTTTACAAAGTGGGGTTCCAGTCCCAGTAATCTATTTCATTCCTTGACAATGCCAAAATTAATTATGATTGCTTGTTGTGGCTTCTCAGCCTCAGCACTGACATTTTGGGCTGGATACTTCTCTCTTGTTGGGGTTGCCCCTGTGCACGGTAGGATGTCTAGCAGCACCCCCAAGCCCCACCCACTACAAGACGATAGCAGCTGCTTCTTAGCTGTGACAGCAGAAATGGCTTCCAGACATTGCTAAATGTTCCCCTAAGCTGTAAAGTCGTTCTCTCCTCTGAGAACCACTGTGATAATAGCATAAAATACAAATATATATTCTTATAAACATGTATTAAGCTATTGCATCGAATGTGTGCCGTAAACCCTATATTATGCATATCCCATTGGGGAAGCTTATGTATGTGGGCTGAGCCAGCTGAGGTCTCTTAAAATGAAGTTCATATAAATTGGAGGGAAGACACCACTTCCTGAAGTAGGCAAGCCCGAGTGTCTTCCTGCCCCTAGGGACTTTCAAACTGCATTAAAAATGAGAATCATCTGTCTCAAAAATGTTTCCTTGTCAAGTTAATTGAATGGAGGAGGAGGTGGGGCAATGCCCAATCGCCTCTTCTGCTTCCGTTTTAGCAAGAGCCAAAGGGCTTCTTGGAGCAACATCAGGATTTGTGTGGTGTTGGTGTCTTGAAGTCATGCTTTACTTTTTAATGATGCTTTTTAAGTTATAAAAATAAGGCCGACAGCCAAGCCATGGTGGGTGGGAGGGAGGGATGGGGGTGTCCGCAGGTAAAGACCAGGAAGATAGCAAAATTCAGCTGAAGGCTGTCCTAGACCTTGTATGAAAACCGCAGTTGCCTCTCACTAGCTGGTGTCCTTGGGCTAGTTACCTAATCTCCGACAGGGTTGACCTCACCAGCCTGTGTCCCAGGCAGTCACTCAGGGCCGGTGACCAGGACACCTCACTTGGTTTAACACTCTGCTGTGGTTTCCGTCTTGAAGTTCTTAATTTTTGAACCAAGGGCCCCACACTTTTATTTTACACTGGACGTCCTAAATCATGCGGCCAATCCTGCTTTCTGAACTCAGGTTTTACATCTGTAAAGTGGGGGTCATGACACCCTCCCATTGCAAGACGACTGTGAGAGTTACACACTAGTCCAGGGGCTGACAGTTTGCAGCACTGCAGGTCCCTGCCTGGCCATCCCAGTGGCTGAAACACCAGTGGCTGCAGTCATTTTCAGGCCCCATCTCAGAAGGAAGTCTTTAACGATGGGCCTGAGACCATGACTCTGAGCTTCCGGAACCTTTGAAATTCTCTGTTTATTATTTTTGTGACTCCCATCTGTTTCCTGTAGCAATGAACTCTTTAAATTAAAAGGTCTGTGGACTGGGGGGTGGAGCAGGAGGGCAGCGGGGAGACTCCACCCTCCAGGGCAGCCTGGCCGGGAGGAGAGTCCCCAGGGGAGAGTTGGCAGAGCAGAGAAAACAAGCAGCATCCCCAGAGCGCCTGCAAGGCAGGAAGGAAGACGGCCTTCTCACGTTGCACCCTGTTCAGCTTTCCGAAGAGGGAGACAAAGGTGGAGTTGGAGCCAGTCCTCAGATTTGCGTGACCCCATGGCCCGTCTTTCGCCTCCCTCTGCACGCCATGAGCTTCTGTAATTAAAGGGCTCCTGGGGACTGCAGGTCACCATCGCCCCACCTCCGCAGGTGGACCCTGGCAGGTTCAGGGAGGTAGAAGTGCTGAGGGAGCCTGTCCTCCTGTCCTTTCTATCACTGCTACCCCAGCACATGTCCAGACCCCCACCCCATCTCCACAGTTTGCAGATGGCCTGAGATGCTGAAACAGGAACATCCATGAGGGAGAAGTAGAAGGTGCCAGACAAGCCCTCGGGATGTGACTGGAAGTTCCCCTCTGGGCTAGGAGGTCCCACCAGCCATCCACAGAAAGGACCACCCTTGCAACTCCCATGTGTTGATGCTGGATGGTAATGCAGTAATAAGCTGGAGGGTGTGGAGGCGCTGACTGAGAGCCCTTGGGCATCATTGGTGGGTGACCCAAGTCCCCTCTCCAGGAGGGGTTGGGCAGTGCCTGGAGGCTGAGTCTCCTCCAGCCCACATGGCCTCAGGACCTCTCTCCTTTATTGTGTCCCCTCCATCTCTCTTCCTTCCCCACCCAGAAGAAACCTTGCCATCTCCAGGCCCAGAAATTCAACTTGTTCCCAGCTCTCCTCCCCACTTCCATCACCAATGCCCATCAGTCCTTCTCATCTCATCCCCGGAGGCCTAAGATTTTGCATCTTCAAGGCCAAGAGCTGACATTCTCTTTCTCCGAGTTTCTGCTGGACCATCCTCTCCCGAGGCAATGAGAACAAAATGCACACAGCAGCCAGAATGGAGAAGGGGACGAGGGTAGAGAGAAACACCAGGAACAAAAACCTCATGCCTTCACACTTCCAGAGTCACCTGCCACCCCACTACATGCTCTTGAGGATTTATGGCGAGTCCCATGATGATTTTTTTTTTGCTGATTTGTTTCACACGAAGAATTGACCTATGCCTGTGGGAATGTGTCACCATAGGAAAATCATATCTTAGGTGACAAGATGCTGGAGGAAGGAGAGGTCCCCTTGCCTTGTGCCTCAAGACACCAAACTATCAAAGGAGGCACGGGGAGAGACCCAAAGTCCAGCATTACCTGGGCTGGTACTGATTTCTTGAGCCTGAGACCAATCAAGTCTTCTCAGCCCCAGATCCCTCTTCCTCCACGCTCTGAAGATGACCATCTGAGGCCTTTAGAAAGTCACTTTATGAGACAGTGGTCTCATAATAGTGGTCCATAGGTAGTGGTCACCACAGAGTCTATGATGAAGCCACAAGGGAATTTGTGAGGGTTTTAATGCTCAACAAGGAAGCCTACTTACAGGGAAGTTAGACATGCTTCCATCCTGAGCTTCTTTCTATGGCAGCATTATTTAGCCAGTACGTTTTAATACCTCCATTAATTAGCATAAAAATATTTTGGAAATGTCCTCACCCACCTTGGGAAGGCTTCCAGCCAGGTTACAAGGGGAAGTCTTCTCTTTTCCCCTCAGTAAGCCGGACCAGCTGTAGATAGACTCACCGTGGTCTGCCTTCTTGTTGGTGAGAATAACTGTCCAACCAGCAGCACCGCGGCAGTTCTGAGAATGAAGGAGCTTGCTCAGTGACTAATCTGGGAAGTACAGTCCCTCATCCTAATTTAGAAGGTATCACCAGTTCGTGACTTTGCTAAACTGCACCTCCTTTAGTCATTTCATGCCAGTTCAACCCCTTTCAACAAACGCATTTTCCAGTTCAGAGCTGGAATGGCCTTGGGAGGTTTTGGAGGCCCAGAGGATGGTGGGGGGAAGTAGGTGAGGCGAGATTGGGCTTAGAGCTGCCATCACAGAGAGCCCCCTGGGACCCTTGTCAAATGTTGATCCTGGGTACAAGACCAAGTCACAGAATTTTTTTTGCTGAATGTGTCCCTAAATGAGTAACACTTCAAGTATTCCTCCAGAGTTCCTGCATGGTGCTGCTGGGAGATCCCGGCCACAAACCAGTCAGCTGATCTCAGGTACCTTTTATTTTTTATTTTATTATTATTATTATTTGAGACAGAGTCTCTCTGTTTCCCAGGCTGGAGTGCAGTGGCACGATTGTGACTCAATGCAACCTCCTGGGCTCCAGTGATGCTCCTACCTCAGCCTCCCGAATAGCTGGGACTACAGGTGTGCACCATCACACCCAGCTAATTTTTTATATTTTTTGTAGAGATGGGTTTTCACCATGCTTCCCAGGCTGATCTTGAGCTCCTAAGCTCAAGTGATCCTCCCACCTCAGTCTCCCAAAGTGCTGGGATTACAGATCTGTACCAGGCCCTCAGGTACATTTTATAACACTTCAGAGTTCATGTCTCCAGTTATAAACTGGGAATCATACGATTTATCCTCCTTCATAATACAATGAGTTCCTCCTATCAGAATCATGAGCTGAGGATAAGGACCATGTCTTAGTTATTTTCTACAGGGTCCAGTAGAGGTACCTATTAGTAATAACAAAAACAATAATAATAATCAAGTATCCGTTCTTGAGGACCTACTGTGTGCCAGGAACTCTGCAAATCACTGATTATACATTCTCTTATTTCATCCTCACAACAAACTCTGGTATGGTTATTATCCCCACTTTACAGATGAGCAAACTGAGGCTCAGAGAGAGGAAATCTAACCTACTCAACTTTCAATACTCGATCCTAGTTCATTTGCTCTCACTTCTCTCCCTTCCTCAACCCTTCTCCCTCTAGCGAAAGGGAAGGACAATCTGGTATATGAAAAGACTTTCCATAAATGCAAACTCAAATAAATTGTGTCTAGAGCATCTGTAGCTTCCTCTCCTTCCCCAGGATCATGGGCTATTTGTTTATTCAAGAAATAATGATCACAAGTCTCTTCTACAAAGCATTGGTCTAAATGCCGAGGATAAAATAATGAGCAAAAATAATCCCCATCCAGCTCTCAGGAGCTTACAGTATAGGAAAATAGTCAAACCTCTGGGCATCTCTATAAGTCAGTGATGCTCTCCACTCCACTCTACCCCACTGCTTCCTCAGTCACTCTTCAACATTTTTGAATTATTGAACTTCTATTGAGTTACACTGCAAGTAACAGGAAACCCAGATATCAATGGCCACCTAAAACGCTAAAGAGAGGGGTTTTATTTTTCTTATAAGACATAATGTCCACAAGTAAATAATAACTAAAAGGTGTCAGAACAGAGAGAAGTCCTGGTGGCTGTCTTGGCTTTTGCCTCATGTACATAGAAGGCTGCCACAGCTTTAGCCATTAAGTCTGTATTCTATCCAAAAGGAAAGTGGGGAGATCCTGAGCAAAAGGGGCCGTATCTGATGACTCAGTCTCCATTTGGGGGGCTTTTCTGGACATCCCTTACAACAATGTAGACTTACGCTTCCATAACAGACACTACTGGTGCCTGCCCTACCCACATCCCCTTGGCATTCATCATCTGGGCTCCACAAAACCTTCTTCTACAAACACCTTTCTTTGGCCCCAGTCGGTTGCTCAGGTAGTCACACAGAGAGGCCAGAGTTAGCTGCCCAGAAGCAGTGTCAACCAATGACAGACAGTGGTTGGTGGGCAAATACCCCAGCTTTCTGGCCTTCGGGTGGGAAAATTGGGGGCCTGCTGTATACCAGCTCTCAAAGGTTCCCAGCAGGATATGGCCCCAGTGTTACCCCCAGCAATAATGTGATGCTCACTTACACTCTCTGCACTTGGCTTCTCTTCCTTGTCTCATTTCCCCTTCCAGGAATCACCTTCCAAATAAGCTACTTGCCCTTGACTCTTGCCTTCAAGGAGTCTGTTTCTAGGAGCCCAAACTAAGATGACCCGGTGGGACAGAATGCATCACGTGGCCATCTCTGGCTGCAAAGGAGTATGGAAAGTGGGATGTATTTGGTAGCTACATCCCTGCTCCCAGCAACATTGGGGTTCTGTTGGCAAGGAGGGAAGAGGTACTGAGTGAGCATTCAACAATCCCTAACATGCCTACTCCATGCTGGGCACAGAGCTTCAGTGGTGACCAGGCATGGCCTCTGCCCTCAAGGGGCTTCCAGTCTCAAAGAGGGGCAGCCATTATACAGCTGTGGGCACTACGAGGGCATGGTGGGTGCAGCCTTTGAGGAGCGCTCATTCTGAATGAGGCTCTGTCGTAAGAGCTTGCATGCATGATAACATGGAACCTCCCAGCACCTTCTGAGGTAAGGACTATTTTTACTCTTTTCCTCCTACAGTTGAAGAAGCTGAGAATCAGGGAGGTTGAGTAACTTGCCCAGGAAGACAGGGCTAGTATGTGTCAGAGCTCAAACTTGAAACTCCGTTCGACCCCAGGAGCTAGTGACATCTCAGCAACGCGTGCAAAGATGAGCAGCATTGAAAAAGGTGGAAAACATGTGAGAGTTCAAGAAAATAGCACGTGCTGAGGCCGGGAGGCTTGAGGCTCCATGAGACCACACAGGCACACAGGCTATAGAAGACTGTCCAGACCTCCTCAAGTGATTTGCCCCTAGCAGAAAGGGAACCACAGCTTGAAAGGAGCTGTTCAGGTCCCCGGAGTTGAATCCTCTAGGGGATATGGGCCACCGTTCTCTCTCGCTTAATCGCTCACTCTCTCTGTTACACACACACACACACACACACACACACACACACACACACACCATCCCATCTTCTCCCCTCCACACTACCCTGCCATGCTCACCACCTCATAGATACCTACTCCAACACGGCACTTCGCTCGAACCCCAGTTCACTACATTGGCTTTATGTTACCTCTACGTCAAGTCTGGAATGACCCACGTTTGCACCAGGAACCCTCCAAGTATGGCCTTCAGAATTCAAGAATCACATATTGAAATCCCAACTCAGGGTTAGCTATGACAAGTCATGCAGTCTGTCTGTGCCATGTGTAGAATGGGAATTAGAATACCTACCTCACGGGGTTGTTGTAAGAACCTAATAAGAATGTATCAGCAAAGCACAGATTGCAGAACTCCACCACTTTTTTTACTATTACTAATACTAGCACCTTTGAATACCTGACCTTATGTTTTACTGCTCCCCAATATTACCCCAAATTCTGCAATGTGTATTCCCACGGCCCCTTCTTGCTGCAGCTGTTCCCACCTGCAACGCCTTCCCTTGCCATCTGGACTTATTCCAGCTGTTCCCTCATTAAGGCCCAAGTTATTGCTATTGCTCCTCTGGCTCAGTGGACCCCAAACTTGGCTGCACATTAGAATCATTTAGGAGCTTTTAAAAATCCCCACACATGGGCCACAAAGCGGCCAATCGCATCACAATCCTGAAGACCCGCGGGCCCAGGCACCAGGAGGTCTTCAAGTCCCCCCAGGTGACTTAGATATGCACAACCGGTGCTTTAACGCCTGCCTGCTACGGAGGCCTGCAGCTTGGCCCAAATCCGCCCAGTGACTTTCACTGCATGATAACTGGCTTGTGTGTCATTGCAAGCTGGAGTTCCACGAACAATCCCACAGAGCATCCTGCAAGCCCTGAGCCTCCCTTCCACCTCAATCGAGACTTGTTTGTCAGGACGTTGGTGGACACACAGCAGGCTCATTTATCTCCATCTCTCTTCTCCTCCCCACACCCCTTTCTTCTCAGTGGAGGCCATCGCTCAGATCCCCCAGGAGCGGTCCTCTATCTTGTCCACATGCTGCTCTCAGTAGGGGCTCCTCAAAGCAAGTCCAAGGGTCCTGTGCTGCTCTCCAGGCAGCCTGCCCCTAACACTGGCAGGGTCAGAGGGCCTTGTGTGTGGCGTGTGCACGCCCAGCAGGTGCCTGACCAGCCTGCAGCTGGCTCCATCCACCCCAGCCCCGGCAGCAGCTCCTTGGCCTTGCCTCCCGCAGGGTGCATCCTCAGGAAGACCTCAGAGGGAGAGCAGCATGTAGGCTGTTGCAGATGGAGTCTATTTGCCAAAGACAGCCCTAGAAGTATCTCCCATCTCATAGATTCTTCTTATAATGTGACCTTACCCATCCACCTCAAGAGGAGTAGAGTCTCTACCTCCGCCTCTTGAATCCAGATGAATTTTTGTGACTGCCTCAGGCCGTAAAGCACGGTGAAGTGACACTGTGTGATTTCCAAGTCTAGGTCATAAAAGGTGGCTCAGCTTCCTCCTGGTCCTGCCTCTTTGAACCTTGTTGCCAGGCTGTGAGTAAGCACCAGCCGCATGGAGGGGCCGTGTGCAGATCCTCTGGCCACAGCTCAGCCAAGGTGTCAGCCCCAGCCAGATCAACTGCAGATATGAGTGATTCCAGCCCAGCCACCCTCTGACAGGACCTCAGGAGAGGTGCAAGGAAGAGCCTCTCCACGGACCCAGCCAGCCCCCAGAACCCAGAGAGGGTTGAGAATAATATTGAAATGATTGGTGCTTCCTACCCCTAAGTTTAGGTGGCTTATGACACGGCAACAGATAACTGATGCACAGGTCCCGAAAGTGGGCTCGAGGCCTTTGGGGCAGGAACTTTGTGGGTCTCTAGGCCCAGCAGATCTTCTGCCTGGTGGAAAGGAGGCACAGCTGTAGGAGGACCAGAGTGAAGCCTTCTGAAGTGCGGGGCCCAGCAAAGACCTAGTGGTCTGAATCTAAGGGTGCACCCAAACATCCACCTCGAAAGGGGTTCAGGGGTGACAATCCAGATTGTGGTTCTCCAAGCTGAAGTCGCAGTCCTGCCTCCTGCGTGGTGGAGGTAAAGCACAGTGTAAGCAAGCTGGGCTTAGCAGTTAGAGCAGTGCTGTCACCCGAACACATGTTTGACTTGGCTCCTGCTGTGTTTTTTTAAGAAAAGGAATGTGTTGCCAACATTGAAAAATTAGAAGACTTCAAAGAAAAACCTGTAGATGTATAAATATGTGTTTTCCCCCCGATTGTAGAAACAAACATGCTAAGATTTTCTTTCGAAAATCAGACAAGCTGGCCCCACAGGGCACACATTTCCCTGCAGCAACAACTAGCTGGAGGTGGGTAATAGATGGTGTGTTCCATCCCAGTAGGCCCCAATCCCCACCCCTCCCTAGTGCCTTCAACTTACCAGATTTTACTCATCGAATTAAACCACCCAGCCCCTGTAGGCATTTGATTTTAGGAGTCTCAAGATACATTTGCTCAGCTGTGCACCCAGATCCCTTCCTTCCTGGCTGTATGATTTTTAGCCAACTTACTTTTCTCTACCTCTGTTTTCTACCCTGTAAAACTATGATACACCTGCCTTGGAGCACTGGGGTGAGAACTAAAGTTAAAATGCATGGGATGGCTGGGCAGTGGCTCATGCCTGTAATTCCAGCACTTTGGGAGGCTGAGCAGGGCAGATCGCTTGAGCTCAGGAGTTTGAGACCGGCCTGAGCAACAGGGTGAAACCCGGTTTCTACTAAAAATACACAAATTAGCCAGGTGTGGTAGCATGTGCCTATAGTCCCAGCTACTTGGGAGACTGAGATGGGAGGATACCTGAGCCTGGGAGGTCGAAGCTATAGTGAGCCATGATCAGGCCACTGCACTCCAGTCTGGGTGATCAAGTGAAACGCTGTCTCAAAAAAAAAAAAAAGAAAGAAAAAAAAAAAAAAAAAAAAGCATGGGAAACACTTGTCCCAGCATTTGGCATATCATAAGTACTTTATATAAATAGTTGCTATTATCATCACTGCAGTTATTTTTGCTATTTGAGTCCTTGGGCCTAATTCCCTGCGTGCTATCTCGCTCAGCCCACACAAGCTGTCTCCCAACACCCTGCTCTGCAAAGCTATCCCCTGGGCCCAGGAAAGCCACAGGGACGGAAGTAGCCCTGAGCTGCAGCCTTGCCTTTGAATGTAAATATTAGCGTTGGCCCAGCCTGGGATTGCTGCAGGCAGAAGAGCGAGCATGCTGGAGTCTCAAGTGGCACATGTGCCGGGAGCGGTCAGGCACCAGGCCCAGCCCAGCCTGGCCCTCCAGCGCTCCGGGTTGCTTACAGGATGGTCGGAGCTGGGGAGAACTCAGTTGGCAATATTTGCACCCCGATCCCATACCCTGCTACCAGAAAGGGTCAATTTGAGCACCTCCCTGAAGACCGCAGGCCCAGGCTCTCTGATTGCAAAAGAACAAGAGCTGACGCTGGGATTTAGGGTATTGGCTTTGATGATGATCGCACCAGAGTCAGGGACAGCAGAACCAAGGCTTCCCTCAGGGAGAACAAGTCCAGGAAGGAGGCAATTGGCTTCTGCAAGTCAAGCTGAGTGACTTGCTTCAGCTGTAATTATCTGATTATTTCAGGCAAAAGCAAAAAACCAAAAGCCAAAGGCTTTGGATCCAGCTGCTGAGTTTCAGCTATTTGTCACTGGCAGCAGCCAGACACCCACCCTGGCTCCTCACAGCTATTGAGTATGGACAGGGAGGTATCGTCATACCTGGGGCTCTAACAGGCACAAAGAGTGAGGTGCAGTCATGTCCTCTTATCTTCTCTTTCAACAGTAAGACTTCAGCAAATTTCCTGAGTACTGGGTCCTGGATATGACTCAGCAGCCATCTCCTCTGCTTCTCCTTGAGAGAGGCGGTGGCTACAAGGGTAGCATTGGGGGTTAGTCAGGCCTGGGCTGCATTCTTGCCCTGCTACTTACTAGCTGTGTCATCTTGGGCAAATGTCTTAACTTATCTGTGCTTCAATTTTCCTACCTGTAAAATAGGGATAATAGTACTTACCCTACAAGTTGTTTGGAGGATGAAACGAGATGCTCTTGTACCAATTAGACAGGGCTTTGTGCCTGGCACCTAGTAAATCACTGACCAGCCTGTGAATAATCAGTCATGTCCCCACGTTAGTTCAATCAATGTCCACCCCTCCCACAACACGGCAGCCACACCACGTGTGCATAATGGAATACTATGAAGCAGTTAAAAAGGAATAGGCCTCCCCTTTGTTATTATGTGGGAGGATTTCTTAGCAGAGGCTGGGATGAAGCAGGTCCTTTGGGATGGGCTAGTGGACATCCAGGGATGACTGATGAGTACAGCTTTCTCGGCTCATCTGGTGGTCCTGGTGGGTGGGCAGCCACTGCAGGCTGATGCACAGATGCTCATAATGTTGGCTGGATATGAAGACCTCAATAACCCCAGGCCCACACCATGAAGCCACCCCTGGTCCCAATTCAAGCATCACCCCCAATATCCATGGACGCAGTAAGTTTCTACCAGGGAATGGGGGAGAATCCTTCTCCACTCAACTTGCTGCCAAACCAGGCAAGTGCTCCAACTTGACAGAATTACCAGCAGTGAGCGAGCAGTGACAGATGAACCGAGAGGCGAGTGCGGACAGCCAGCCTGTAGATCTGTTTCCCAGCTCCAAGATTCCGTCTGGGCTTCCCCCCAACAAAACAGGAATTTATCTGCAGAGGTGTCTGCCGGGCCTTGTGTGGGAGTCAATTTTATACCCCTCAGCCTTTCGTGAGCAGCTGAGGAATGAGGAGGGAGACCTGGGCAACAAGCCCCTTGTCACCACCCTGAGCATATTCTCACCCAACAAGGCTCCCACATGACCCAATTCTAGAGGCCACTGGAGGACCTTGAGGGGAAAAGGAGGTCTGGAAATGTGGTTGTGTAGTAAAAGGGATTGGCTATCTTAGGGGTGAGTGGAAAATAGTCAACTTCAACCCAGTGAGAAAGTATTCCTTCTGCTGGCATTCTGTCTTATGAGTCTCCCCGGCCAGCCTCATACCTCTGCAGCCCTCTAGGGATGGGAACTGCTTGTGTGGGAGCCACTGGTCCTGCTGGGGAAGGTTCCTAAGATGATAAGACTGGAAGGCTCTCTCTCAAGTCAGCATTGTGTGGCTGCAGAAAAGCCAGGTGGTGCCCACACGTGTGTAGCTATGGGAGCTGTTTGACCTCTGGAGCTATCACACTGCACAAGGGATAAGGGTTGGGGAAGGGGGCAGCAATAAAGGCCTTCCTAGCCTCCCCATTGACACTCTGTATGAGCTGCTAAGTGACCAGGAAGCTCAGTGCCTGGACGGTCCACTCGTCAATTGGACTGGTGGGACTCAAGCTGGAGTCCATCTAAAGATCACCGTCCACATGTCTTCCATGGAATGTTTCCGAAAGCTGGCCTCCCGGAAGTAGAACTCTAGGTCAAAGGGCATGTCGTGAAACATTCTGATAGACGCTAAGAGCTCTACCAGTTTTCACTTGTGTCAGGCAACTTTTACTGTGTAACAACCTTGAACTCTCCGCTGGAGAGAACAACAAGCATTTATTTTCTCACTTACTTGCTTGCTGTTCGGCTGGGGTTCAGCTGATCTAGGCTGGACATGGCTGGGCTGGGCTCCGGACTGTGTCTCGCCGGCTTCTTGGACCAATGGCTCCCTCAGGAGTGTTACTCTCGTGATGAAAGTAGAAGCCGAAGAGGGACAAGTGGGAACTTTCAAGTCCTCTTCAGGCCTGAACTCAGAACTGGTGCCCCTCACTCCTGCCCTCATTCTGTTGGGCAAAGCAAGTCACAGGGCCAAGGTGGATGTCAACTGGATAGGAGGTACACCCCTCCCATAGAGGCTGGAGTAGGGGAGGAGTGAACACTTGCTGAACCACAGTCTACACACCTCCCTATTGAGTGTGTGTCTGCTTATGCTCACAGATGTGTACAAAGACGTATGTACAAAAATGCTCATTGCAACACAGTTTGTGATATTGAAATTTAGGGGGGAAAACAAATACCCATTCACAGGGAGTGATTAAGGAAGCCATGCTGCGTGAGTACAGGCACCACCTCAGCCTTGCTATCCAGCCCCTGGGAGATGAGAGAGAGAAAAGGGAGCCACATTCACAGGGTCTTGTCAATACAGAGTGACACAACCCAGGACACCAGGCTCCCTGTTGGCCTTCCCTCCTCCTGGGGAGAGATGAGAAAGGAGATGGGGAAGGGCAGAGTCATTGCCTATGTTGTCATGATGTTTCTTCCAAACCTCTAGAGCTGCTTGATCCAATATGGCAGCTGCTAGTCCCATGAGGCTATTTTAGTTAAAATTCAGTAAAATAACAGATCCAGCTCCTCGGTCACAGTAACCACATTTCACGTGCTCAGCAGCCACGTGGTTACTGTACTGGGCAGCACAGATGGAGAAGGTGGCTGTGCATGAGGAAAGCACCGCTGGGCAGTGCTGCTTCCTCCTCTCACAGACGCTCTCAGGTGGACGGACCAAGGAGCCCACCCCAGGCCTTGCACCTGGAACAGGAGTTGGGGGTGGGAGTGATGAACCTTATTCTTCTGTTTTGAACATCATTAACCTTTCATTTAACAAAATCTGTGATTCACAACATTGCAGGAGGCCACTGGAAAGTGTCAGCAGCTCCGTCTCCCTTCAAATGGGATTGGTGGGGAATGGGCTTCACACTGGCTGAGCAGTCCTGGGCCACTCCCTTCTAGGGTAGCTCTGCTCTGAAGCAAGGACACTTTCCTTCATTGTTCCTTATTGTCCCTTGTAAATAAGGTGGTATCTTAGTATGTTTGGGCTGCTATAACAAAATATCACAGACTTGAAAACCACAGAAATTTGTTTCTCACAGTTCCAGAGGCTGGAAGTCCAAGATCGAGGCACTGACAGGTCCAGTATCTGATGAGGACTTTCTTCCCGGTTCATAGACGACATTTTTTTACTGTGTTCTCACATAGTGGAAGGGACAAGGGAGCTCTCTGGAGTCTCTTTTATAAGGGCAATAATCCCAGTCATGGGGGGCTCCACCCCCATAACCTAATCACCCCGCAAAGACCCCACCTCCTAAAACCATCACCTTGGGGATTAGGAATTCACCACTTGAATTTGGGAGGAACACAAACATTCAGCCATAGCGGGTGGAAGCTTTCTGACGGCTCTGAAAAGATGGCTTCTGCCCCTACCATTGCACGAACTTGTTCTGTGGTCCTCTGTAGGCCAAATTTCCGTTCTCAAACTCGTGGCCTTCTGTGATACCCAGCACTCCAACCCACTCCCTCCTAAAACCTCTGACCTCCTGTGATTTCCTTCAGAGAGCAAACCCTGCAGCACCGTGGCCCCAGGGCTCTGCCCTAGCTTCTTCCTTGCTCCTCTCACCCCAGAGTTTGCCAGCTGATTGATCATGGGCTGCATTCTGCTCACAGGTGTGGCTTATTTGACCCATACAGTGCTTTTGCAAATGCATGGCCTTAAAAAAAAACAAAAAAATTCACATGAAAATTCAGATTTCTGGCTTCCCTCAATGAACCAGAAGCTCTTGCAAGCCTGGGCCTGTCTCCCACATGACAACACACTGACACTGACAGAAACTGGGAGATGCCCCTGTGTCTTTTGGCAGTGACACTCGCACTTTATTTTGCCATTGGCCCTACTGCTCCCTGACGCAACCCACTTGATCACGTGGGCACTGGAGTGAGGAACTCTGTTCTCTCTGTCTGTTCCAGCAGCTTCACCTTACCAGTCTCTGGGGTTTCCAGGGTTCTTCCACGCTGGACTTTTCACCTCCCGCCTGCATTTCCATCAGGGACCTAATCCTCACATGGACATCCAGAAACACCTCAAGCTTCTCCCACACCAGCCTACTATCTCCCTCTTCCCTTGCAGCTGGCTCCTCTCACCCTGTCTCCACACTCCCACACAGGCCCAAACACCCAGAACATCCTCATGCCTCCCTCTCCCCACCAGATACCACGGCGCTCCCCACTCCATCTCCACAGCACAGTCTGTCCTCACCTGGAGTAACCCAACAACTTCCTAACTGGCCTCCCTAATAACAACAGCCAACATCCCTTCATTCACTCAGCAACTCTTTAGTGAGCACCTATTATGTGCCAGGCACTATTCTAGGGGTAGCGAGCAAAACTGAGAAAAATCTCTGTCCTGGTGAGGCTTCCATTCTAGTGGAGAGAGAATGAGAAAAAAGATATTGATATGTTTTACAGCAATAGGTGCTATGAAGAAAAAATCAAAAAGAGGGAAAGACAGAGCGGGGAGCATCATTTTAAATAGGTAGTGAGGAGTAGCCTCAATAAGAAGATGACATTTGAGCCATGATCTGAAAGAGCTGAAAGTGAGCCATGCGGTCAGCAACAGGAAAAACAATGTGGGCCAAGGGAACAGCAGCTGGAAACCTCAAGGTAGTGTGAATATGCACCCAGGATGTTCAAGGAACAGTGAGGAGTTCCGTGTGGCTGGAGTGGAGTAAACCAGGCCAGGGTGGGTGAGTCAAGATGAGTCAGGGAGGTAAGCACTGGAGAGGGAGTTGCAGAGAGTGTAGGGCATTGGAAATCACTTGAAGCAAGAATTTTGGTTTTGGGGCTCAGAGAAATGGGCTGTCACAAGAAGGTTTTGGGCAGAGGCGAGAGATGATCTGACTTACATTGTAAGGGGATCTCTCTGGGTGTTGTGTTGAGAAGAGACTAAAAGGACCAGGACTGAGGTAGGGAGAGCAGTCAGGAAACTGCTGCAGTAATGCAGGCTCCCACCAGTATGTAGCAGTGAAGGGACGGGGGAGGGAGGGAGAAGGCATAGCTTTTTGAACCCAAAAGAAAGTAGCACCAGACAGGTCTGCAGACACCTTAGATGTGAGATATGAGGGAAAGGGAGGAATTTGAGCATAATGCCAAGATTTATGGCTAAGCATCTCCAAGGATGAAGTTGCCATTAACTAAAATGGTGAACTTGCCATGTCCCAAACACTGAACACAAATGCTTTACTTGAATTTTTAAATTAATTCTCCTCCAAGCCTATGAGGGTGAGTCTAGTACCATGCCAGTCCATGCAATGGATAGATTAAATTTGCAAAACCGTGAAGGCAGGGCTGGATGCTCTATGGGTTGAGCTCATGGCTCCTGAACCAGCCTGTCTGGCTCCAATCTTGTTTCCATCCTCCAGCTCCTTGATACAGGGCAGCTGATTTCACCATCGTATCAGTTATGGATGTATAATCAACCAGCAAACTTAGCAAGAATCATTCTATTATGATCACTCCTGGTTCCGGGGGCTGGCTGGGCTCAGCTGGGTGGTTGTCCCTCAGAGTCATTCATACAGTTGTAGTCAGGCAGGGGCTGAGGCGAGAGTCATCTCCAAGTCTTCCTGACCTACATGTCTGCTGCCTGAGCTAGAAAGACTCAAACTGCTGGGACTAGAGTGGCTGGGGGTCCTTGGGGCTCTTTCTCTCTGTGCGTGTGGTCTCCCTACATGGTCCCTCCAGCATGATGGCTTCAAGGCAGCCTGGCTTCTTTCACGGTGGCTCAGGTCTCCAAAGGCACTTGCCTCAGGAGAGACAGAGCTAGGTAGAAGCTATATCACCATTTTAATCTAGTCTCAGAGGTCACACGTGCCATCTATACCTCATTCTAATCCCTTGCAATCAAGTCACATATCCCACTCCATACTCAAGGGGAAGGGAATTAGGCTTTACTTCTTGAAGAGCATATCAAAGAATTTGCAGGCATGTTTTAAAACCACTATAACAACTTCTGTCCCTCAGTTTCCACATCTGAAAAATGAGAAAAATGATAATACAGTCTACCTCAAAGGGCTGTTGCAAGGATGACATGAGATAATTCAGGTGAAGCATTTATATAATGTTCTATACATAGTAAGTACTTGCAATACACACACACACACACACACGGCTAATCATTTCACATAGATCAAAATCAAGTAACTTTCTTTTTAATTGATATATCATGGTTGTATATATTTGGGGATCACACATGATATTTTGATACAAGCATACAGTTTGTAATGATCAAATCAGGATGATTGGGATATCCATCACCTGAACATTTATCTTGTTTTTGTGTTAGGGAAAAATCAAGTAACTTTCAAGTCAACAATCTACCTTTCCTCAACTCTTCTGATATTCTCCTGGGTTTTGGCTTAAGCTTTCTGGATTCTTTGCAGGCGCCAGCCAACCCTGGAAGGGACTCCCAGCTGAGCAGCACCTGGCTGGGCCTGGGAGTTGGGCCTCCAGGCTTTGCTCTGCACCTGGCAGGTTGGGGTTAACTCACTTCTAGCTTGTTAGTGAATTCAATTGCTGAGAGCAAGCACAGGTCTCTAGTTTCCAGCCAAGCTCCCCTGCTCCCCTTCCAAGGAGCCATGTCAGAAAAGGGAAATAATTAGTCATTAAAACAAATGCTCAGGAACATGACAAACGTCAAGCCCCAGTCTCACAGCTGGGTGATATCCTGACATTTAAAACAGTTCCACAGCTGCCTCCTGATGCTCAAGATGCATCATCCGTCTGGTTTCCAAAGTCATAGCTGGTGGCCCAGAGAACCCTCCGGCTGTCCTGCTGAGTGCAGACCCAGCATGCCCTGGGGTTCTGTCGATAACTTATTCTTTGTCATTTATCTGGCAGAAGTGGCATCACACAGATTGCCCTGTGCTAACAATGTCGAAGTCATGGGCCTGCCTCCCAACCCACGTATCTATCCATCCATCCACCAATCTACCCACTCATCCTCCATCTATTCAACCATCTATCCATCTATATACCAGCCTACTCAGTCACCAATGTATCTGTCCACCAACCTACTCACCCATTGCCTCCATCTATTCGTTATCCTCCAATCTATATGTCAACCTACCCATCCATCCATTCATCCAACCACTCACCAACCCACCCACTCATTGCCTCCATCTATTTGCCTATCCATCCATCTATATGCCAACCCATCCATCCATCCATCCATCCATCCATCCATCCATCCATCCATTCACCTCCTTCATCTATTCACCTATTCATCCATCTATATACCAGTTTACCCACCCATTGCCTCTATGCATTCACTATCCTCCCATCTATATGCTACATACCCATCCATCCATCCATTTATCCATCTACCCATCCATCCATCTACTCAACAACCCACCCATCCCTCACCTATCTATTCACCTATTCATCCATCTATACACCAATCCACCCATTGCCTCCACCTACTCACCTATCCATCCATCTATGTACCAACTTACCCTTCCATCCTTCCATCCATTCACCAACCCACCTGCCCATCACCTCCACCTATTCATCTAGTCATCCATCTATACACCAACACACCCATTGTCTCTCTCTACTTAGCTATCCATCCATCTATATACCAACCTATCCATCCACCCATCCATGCATCCATCCATCCACTCACCAACGCATCTACCCATTACCTCCATCTATTCACCTCTTTATCCATCTATATACCAATCTACCCATCCATTGATCCAACTTTTCTGCCATCCACCTACCAATTCAACCCATCAATTATCTACCAGCCAACCCATCCATTTACCCAGTGAGGCAACAGACACTTAATGAGTACCTACTAACTATTCATGTATTCATTAATTTATCCAGAAAATATTTATTAAGAGCTACTATTAATTCATTCACTCAGCCAACCAGCATGTATAGAGAATTTAATATCTCATTCATTTATTCAGCACTGAGCACCTACTATTTATGTATTCACTTAATAGTAATTAGGCAGCAAACATTTACTTATTCATTCAGTGAACATTTGTGCAGTCATTATTTAGTCAATCAGCCAGCAAGCTGGCATTTAGTGAGCATTTACTAGTGCCAGACTCTGTTCCAGGCACTTGGGATAGTGTGATTATTAGGACAAAGTCCATGCCTTTTAGCAACGAACAGCCTAAGCAAGAAGACAGACTTATCAATAGAAAACTGTTGTGCAAGGCTGTTAGTGCATTGATAAAGGCACTCAGGGAGTACAGGAGACCTCCAAGAAGGTGTATGAAATCCAGTCTGGAAGCTTTAGAGAAGGCTTCCTATGGGAGTCAACAGGTGAACTGTAAGTCACCTGTAGGTGTGAAATTAAACCACCTGAAATCCCCTCTCTATTTTCTAGTTCTGTAACTTAGGGGTGTGACTTTCTATCTGAATGTCAGTTTCCTCATCTGTGAAGTGGGGATAACAACAATGCTTACCATACAGAATTGTGAATAAGTGCTAGCTCTTACTATTTCTACTTAAAGCAAGGGTAGCAGTTAGTCAAGGGAGAAGTAGTGGGGAGGGCACTCCAGCCAGAAAGACCCAAAGCAAAGGCTCAGAAGCCACAAAATTGTGAGTGCAGGACCAGGGTATGGAGAGACTAAAAGTAGTTTAGGGTTGCCACAAGCAGTGATAAGACAGGGAAAAGAAGAGAAAAAAAGGGGCTGGGGAAAAAGAAGAAAGGGACAAGGGCCACAGAATCTAGGACGGCAGGTCTCAAAGGTTGCTGCTGGAGCACAGCATCGGCGTCACATAAGGACTTGCTAGAAATGCAGATTCTTGAGCCCAACCCCAGACCTGCTGGAGGAGAAACTCCAGGGCCGGTGCCCAGCAACCAATGTGTTAAGAAGCCCTCCACGTTACTGTAATGCCCTCAAGTATGGGACTCTTGAGACTGGTCCAGGGTGCTGGAAGTTATTCTATATTCGGGGGAGGAACTTGGGAGGAATCCAGAAAGGTTTCCTTGGGGGGTATTCGTCAACAGATTTACCTTTACTCCCAAATAATAAAATAGCTTTCCTTCCAAGGAGTTGGTGAGGGAACCAAGTGGGCAGGGAGTGTGGGTACCTGAGAGAAAAACCCATCTATCTTGCTGGCAAAGACATGCCTTGCCTGCTCGCTGTGAAAGGGATGGGGACACGGTGTCCAGGTATGAGGAAGTCCTTGCCTCCAAGACCGTCGCTCCTGAAGAGAAGGGGCAGCTTCTGACTCTGAGCCCGCAACACCAGACCTGGGATCTGCCCAGTTCTGGGGTGCTATTGCCCTCCCCGCCCTCCGCCCTCTGCCTGTCACACTCAAGGATGTCACAGGAAACAATGTGCTCCTGCGAGGCCCGGCTGCGTCGGCGGCGGCCTGGCGTCAGGCATCACAATGACTCTCATTTCCTAGGAAACAGGGAGTTGCACTTGTACCTTTGCTGGGAGCCTCCGCATTTGGAGCTGTCATGTGACTCGGGGAGCTATTTTTAGCCTCCCCAGCCCTGTGTTGTAGGAAGAATGATTTGATGAAAATACTAAACTCATTAAAAACCTGGGGGATGGGGAGGGAAAGAAGGGCTGCCAGAGCAGGGAGGCTATAGCCTCCAAGATTCCAACCCAGGCTGAGCAGCACAGAGGTAAACACAGCAGGGACCTGGTATTTCCATGGGCACTGTGCCCTGGGGAGGTGGGGCAGAAGGGACTATTAACTCTAATACCCGGTACTGCTGGTCAGTACTATGGGCCAAGCGCTGTGCTCAATACTTTACTGCATCTGCCCCACAATACTCCTAGAAAAGAAGAGCCAACAACATTCCATTTTGCAGATGAGAAAAGTGAGGCCCAGAGGAGTTAAAGAAGTTGCTCAAGGTCATTAGCTAAGAAGCTGGGAATTCCTAGGGCTCAAACCCAAGCTATCTGACCCAGGAGTCTGCCCCTTACCCATCCTGCTGCAGGAAACCCCATCTGTTCCCACTCACTGTTCAAAACAGGGGCATAGGACCAGCATCAGGGGCATGTGACCCGAGCAGTCAAACAGGACCCCACACTTAGAAGGACCCTATGCTTAGTTAATGCTCAGCTGTCACCGTCATGAAATTCTCCATGATTTTTTAACAGGGGGCCCTGCATTCTCACTTTGCACTGGGCCGTGCGAATGATGCCACCTATGCTGCTGGAGAACCCTCCTGCCCTCTTTGCAAGCTCCTCCAATCTGCACACGCAACTAGTTTCTCAATGTTTCTTCCTCCTGTTCAGAATCAAGGGGGACTTTCTTTGTATTGTGTTCACAGCTAAGATTCAGGTTCTGAAGTCACCCAGGCTTGGGTTCCAATCCCAGCTCTGCCACTTTTTAGCTGTGCACTCCCACGAATCACCTTCACTTTTCTGAGCCTGAGTTTCCTTGTCTATAAAAATGAAGACAGTAATAGTATCTACCTCTTTCATCGCTGCAAGGATGAAATTTGTGTGTGTGTGTTTGTGGCAATCACTAAGCCCAGGGCCAGATACATAGTAGATACTCAGCTGGGGCTCAGTTGTAACTGTGTGTAAAGAAAGTTAACAGCTTCTGGCTCTGCCCTTGGTTTCTTGCACCATTTAGTACCTTTTCTGCCCTGCCCACTTTTCCCTGGGTGTGTCAGGTGTTTTAAGGGGGTGATTCCCATTGGCTTATGAACCTGCTTCATGTTGCAGCAATTGCCATGGACTCCCCTCATCTGCAGCCATCAGTGTTCACTGCCTGGAATCTCTGATGGGGGTCCTTAGCTGTGCCCCCAATGTCAAGTCAGCTGAGCGGACCCTAACATCTAAGCCAATAGCATGTGATTCCCAAGGATCCTCAAAAGCTCAAATCCTCCAAGAACAAACCCAAGGAAGCCCCAGGTTTCGAGCTGACATAGGGAGACAGTCTTTACCTTCACTCTATCATTTATCAAATGTGTCCATAGCTAATGCCACGTTCATATGAGCCCTGTGAAATTGGCATTAAAACTGCCTTCATTTTATAGATGCAGAAGAACAAACCTGGAGACTTGCCCAAGGTCACAGCCAGAAGCGGCACAGCCACGATTAGTACCAAAGCCTAACTTCGAGTCTAGCGGGGATGTCAGCTTCCCCCATGCTAGGCAGGCAGCTTGTCCCCTTATCCCACAGAAAAGGGTGACTTCGGCTTCCACCCCAGACTCAGAGCCCAGCCTAGATATGCAGGCAGCAGTGGTGTGGGCAAAAAACAGGCCAGTGGCCTCTGGACACCTGTACAGAGAGCCCCTTCCTTGCTCCCTTAGCCAAAAGTGCTTTAAGTGGCCTTGTCCAAACCAGCTCCTTCAAGCTCTGACCACCCATTTCCCCACTGCAACCTCAGAGGTTCAGCTCGCTCTCCAGGCAGGATCCCCCTGCTACAGAGGGACTGGGGAGAAAATGCTAGTGAAGGTGGCAGTGGGAGAAGGCGCTTCAGAGACCAGAGGGTTAGTGCGGGTGCTTCAGAATGCAGGAGAAGAGGAAGGATTACAGGGAGATTGTTTTCAGAATCATATTTTGCCTTCCAAGGACATCTAGAATCAGAGAGCTACCAGAGCCCAAGTCGAGTCTGTTGGTGCCTTGCCTATACCCCATCAGCCCTTGCTGCTCCCTGACACCCACAGGTTTCTTGGGCAAGTGCCTACACCCCTCTGTGCATGGCGCCCTCTGTCCAGGAGCGTGCTTGGCCAGGGGAGGACATGGAATTAGCACCCCAGGAGCAGCCGCAGGGATACACAGGGGGAATTGGAGGCTAAGCACCCAGATTCCTCCATCCTCAGGGGGGAACGTTCTACTGTTCTAAGACATGCCCCCACTGTCTCCCAGGGTCTCTGATGGAATGCAGTCCCCATCACCCACAGCAGTAACCTGCTTATTAATGTCCCCTGCTTCTCATATCCTCCCAGAGTTTCCTGGGGTCGCCTCCCACACGAACTACTGGTCCTCAAATCTTCGCCTCAGAGTCTGCTTCCGAGGGAATCCAGCCTAACACAGAAGTCATTCATTCATTTGTTCATGCATTCATTCATGCTTCAGGTCCTCCTTGCCTATCTGTCATTGTATGAGCATGAAAAGTTCGTTCTGTGGGCCTCAGTTTCCATCTCTAGAAAATAAGATTTTCCATTCAGGCAACAAACATTTATGGAGCAATGGAGCAACTCCACGTGCCAAGCCTCTGACACCAGCTCCATCTCAGATATCTCTGGATATGAATAAAACAGATGCCTTTACTGAAGGTGTCCCATGTGCCAGACCCTGTGCAAAGACCTCCACGGGCATTCTCTTCCTTCCTACCCACAATGACCCAGTAAAGTCGGTATTATTAGACCCCTCTCACAGGCAGGGAATTGAATTCTCAGGGAGGCTACGTGTTTTTCCAAGGTGACAGGACAGTCAGTAAGCAGCAAAGCCAAGATCCCAAGCCAGGTCTCTGGGAATCTTGAGTCTGGTAAACCTTGACCTAACCACCAAGCTGCACAAATGCTCATTCTCCCCTTGAACACCAGCTGGTGCAGAGCCTCGAGGAGCCTGGTTCCTCGCACCAGCCATGCAACCACTGTCATTTTTTTCATCCAATGGCTAATTCGTGACTCAGCCTTAAGTGGAGGAGTTAAGATGAAAAGGGCTCAGGCACCAGAGTCAATTCCCCATTCCTACCCTTACTCATTCTGTGACCTTGAGTAAGTCAGTTCACCTCTCTGAACCTCAGGCTCTTCATCTGTAAAATGGGGTGGTGGTGAGGGTTGGGTCTTTGTATTCTGATTATAAAGTAATGCCCTTTGACTATTATTATAGAATTTAACTCAGACCCAGCCGGGCATGGTGGTTCACGCCTATAATCCCCTGCTTTGGGAGGCCGAAGCAGGTGGATCACATGAGGTCAGGAGCTCGAGACCAGCCTGGCCAACATGGTGAAACCCTGTCTCTACTAAAAATACAAAAATTAGCTGGGCATGGTGGTACATGGCTGTAATCCCAACTACTCGGGAGACTGAGGCAGGAGAATCACTTGAACCCAGAAGATGGAGGTTGCAGGGAACCGAGATCATGTCTCTGTACTCCAGTCTGGGTAAGAGCAAAACCCTGTCTCAAAAAAGAAAAAAGAAACTCAGACCGAATTTGTCAGATTCTAAACCCTATATTTAAAGAAACACCACCACCACACACACACACACACACGTTTACCTACATATCAATCTAGATGAAGTTATTGGTGAAGGCAGTGTCTATGTTTCTAGAAGTTTCCAGAAGTGTCTGAAAATCAATGGGACGGACTCTGAATGCTTTTCCCGTAGAAACAGTGTTCCCAGCCCACAAAAGCTTCTTTAATCCACCGTGTGCCTAAAGGCTGGCTCAGAGGCCCACACCAGCCTCACCCCACCACCAGTTGGATCTTCTTACATGAGAAAAGACTGGGTACAAAAGGCAAACTTCACAAGGCCAAGAACACTATAAGCACTAAGTTTGGGGGCCTCCAAAGGAGGAGGGAGGAGGGGTGGGCAGGATCTTCTAGACAGCAGTGACTAGTGATGTCCACCTGAGTAACACAAGGCTCTGGAGGGAAGGAAGGTCTGACTCTGTCACTATCTAGCTGGGTGACCTTGGGCAAGTCACCTCTCTGAACCTCAATTTCCTAATTCATGGAATGAGATAACAATACCGCCAGCAGCCGGCGGTTGTTGTGGGGATTAGAAGAGATAATATGTGTAAAGGTCCCAGCTCACCACCTGTGCCTGGTTAAGTGGTAACTCTTGTTGCCTAAGTCAGTGAAGGATGCGGCAAATCATGTTTTCCAAAATACATAACTTTGGCACTCTTCCACCAGGAGGCAGAGCCTGGGTTCTCTCCCCTGGCATCTGGGCAGGCTTGTGACTATGGTGGAATTGACACTACGCAACTTTCAAGGCCCGGTCATAAAAGACAATGCAACTTCTGCCTGGTTCTTTTGGGATGCTCACTCTTGGGATCCAGCCACCATGCTGTGAGGAAGCCCACACAGCCCATGGAGAAAATCCTACACATGGAGAAAATCCAAGGTCCCCAACCCACAGCTCCAGGCTGAGCTCCCAGCCGACAGACAGACCTACTTGCTAGCCACAGCCACATGAGCGAGCCATCTTGAAAGTGTCTTCTCCAACCCAGTGGAGCTGCCTCAGCTTCTGTCACATGGGAACTGAGAAAAGCCCTCCTCTCCGTGCCCTGCCCAAATTGCAGATTTACGAGCAAAATATATTATGTGGTTGTAAGTCACGGAGCTTGGAGGTGGTCTATTTGCAGCAGTAGATAACTGATTCAGACAGGATAAGGGGCTGCCCAAGGTCACACAGCCGCTCAGTGGAACCCAGTCTTGAGCCAAAGTCCCCAGCATCCTGGAGCAATTCTTCTCCCTTTCACAATCCCTATTTAAACAGACAGAAAAGCAGGGCTCAGGGAAGTTAAGATATACACTTAGCTTAGAAGTTAAGGTCACGAAGCAAGTGTTCTGGTTTAATTGTGCTCGCTCTCAAAGACGTTTTGAACTCCTAAACTCCAGAACCTCAGAATGTGACCTTATTTGGAGATAGGCTCTTACAGAAGTAATCAAGTTAACATAAAATGATTAGAATGGGCCCTAATCCAATATAACTTGTGTCCTTATGAAAAGGGGAAATGGACAGAGACAGACATGCACAGAGGAAGATAGTGAGAAGACACCAGGAGAATGCAATGTACAAGCTAAAGAATGCCTGAGGCTACTAGAAGCTAGGAGAGAGGCATTCTGGGAAGGCTTCTTGGAGGAAGTGACGCCTAAGTCCTGAAGGATGCATAGGAGTTAGCTGAGAGATGATGGGAGGGAAGCATATTCTCTGTAGAGGGGGCAGCTTGGGGTGCCAGGAGTCCTGCTGTAAGGACTGAGAAGCTCACAGTAGCTGGAATGGTGTGTGTGGCAAAGGCCTGGGCTGGAGCAGTGCCTGGAGGCAGGATGAGGATGGCCTTTGTTAATTCAGCAGGCAGGCCGTTTGGATGTCATCCGAGGGCAGTGGGGAGCCATCTGCCTTTTTCTTCTGAGCCTTGTCACCCCAGCGGGAGTCCTCTAAGAGCATTTCACACTGTGGCCTGGCCCTCCTCCTCGGAGCCTGGAAGTGAGAGAAATGGTGGGTTTGTGCTCAGCGGGAGAGGAGCTGTCTTTGCAAAGCCCCCTCGGGTCTGGGAATTAAGGGCTTCTGCTGCCGACTTCCACCCTGCAGCCCTTCAAAAAGTGTCATCACTGCCAAGTGCGATTCCAAATAACGAGAGGCCTTGGCAGAGCCACCTGGGGTTTGAGGGAAAGCTGGAAGGCTGGGGGACATCACTGCGAGGCCCTTGGAGGGCTCCTCACAGGAATCTCTCCTAGGGGGTGGCCCCAAACTGGAGTCCTCTCGCTGCCAGCCCCGGAGGCACTGGGTGGCATCCTTACGTTGTTACTGTTCATAGAAAGGGTTTCTGGATAAAGACACCCTCCTCCGACCTCCTGTGGAGCCCAGGGCCTGTAGAGAGTTGTCATTAAGATTGCTGTTATCGACAGCAAGGTCCACATGATGTGGAGATTTGGATGCCCTTCTCCTCCGGCCTCCGCTACGCCCATAATAGCTTCTGTGTCTCCCGAAGCCTTCTCGTACGTTCCTTTCAGATATGAACTGCTCAGCCAAACCAGAGCTTTGGAAGTGTTCCTGGGGCCTCCCCAGGCTGAGGAGTGCCTCCCTCCGCCCCCCAGCTTCTGGAGTGCCTGTGCTTCCACCAATATCCACTCAACTCCACCAATCCAAAGTCAATGAATGTTGTCAACAAACATATCAGGTAACCAGTACAAGATAGAGCAGAAGCTGGGAACCTGGGGTAACTGGGGCAGGGAAAACACCTCCCCACTCTCCCCAAAGGCCCCAAAGATGCACATGTGGCTTTCAGTACCAGGGCAGGCACCATGCCAGCCTACGGGCCTCAGGAAGTCAGCCAGTTCTGGCTCTTCCACTCACTACCTGCGGCTTTGGGCATATTACTCTAACTCCCAGAACCTCAGTTTCTTCCTTTGTAAAATGGGCATAGCACGGGCACCGACATCATGAGGCTACTGTGAGGGTGCAGGGTGATAACGTCAACAGAGCACCTAGCGTGGTGTTGGGCACTTAGAAACCCTCGGTGACTGGAAGCTGAAATAGGGCAGGGGGTCATGGAGCCAGGTGAGACAAGGGGCATGGAAAGAAGCTTCTAGAGCCCCCCTTTGGCCTGGCCACCAAATTGCCTGGTTGGAACAAATGAGCCCCAAGCCGGCAGTCACAGGAGCTACCAGACTCTGCCCTGAGCCCTCTCCACGTGTTCTTCGTTTCGTCGTCACCCAGACCCAAGCAGGTGGGCTCTGTTAACCTCTCTATTTTAAAGAGGAGGAAGCTGAGGCTCCTAAACCCCAATTAATGTGCCTAGTGTGATCACAAGGCTAGTAAGTGGTGGAGTCCAGGTGCCAGAAGGAGGCCCAGAGAGCCCCTCTGCCTAGAGTGTGGCCCGCTCAAGCAGAAAGCAGTCCCAGTCTGCCGGAGATGAACAGCTCTTCCCTCGGGCTTAGAACTCCCGGCTGCTTCTCTGGGCTGGATTCCTGCCAGTGTTCGCCCAGGTACCGAGATCGCCTGGGGAGCCCTGCTTGACTCCAGGGGAAGTTGGGAGCCCCAGGCAGAGAAATGAAGTGAGCAAGACATGTCCCCTCCCCAGCCTTCCCCTGCTCATCCCTCTCCTCCAGAGGAGCTGGAAGGAGGAGTTGCTGCAAAAAGAGTCCACATCCAGGACACTGCGCTCAGCCTCGTGCCAGGAGGGCCGCCCCCCTCCCCACCGCCCAGCAAGGGCCGCGACAGGAGGCGGAAACCCTGGGAGCAGAGCGGGAGGGGCTGGCCCAAGGAGTGTCTGAGCGCCTTCTCCCAGGCTGCCTGGAACAGGATGTTTCAAAATGAGAAGGCAAGCCAAGAAGCAGGGCGTGTGTGTCTACGTAGTGTATGTGTGTGTGTGCGCGGTGCACATATGTGCATGTGGTATATGCATGTGTGGTGTGTGTGCCCTGTGTCGTAAGTGCACGTGCATGTGGGAGGGTGCGGTGTGTGAGGGCTATGTGTGAGTGTGGTGTCTGTGTGTGATGTGTGGCATATGTGATGTATGTGGTGTGTGTGGGTGTATATGTATGTGGTATGTGCACATACACACGGTGTCTGGTGTGTGGTGGGGAGTGTTTGTGTATGTGTGGTGTGTGTGCATGTGTGTGAGCATATGTGTGTGGACCTGTGTATGTGTGTGGGCATATGTGGTGTGTGTGGTGGGGGGGGCATTATGATTGTGTGGTGTGTGTGTGTGTGTATAGTGTGGGGGGTGTTTGTGATTTGTGGTGTGTGTGTGGTGGGTGTGGTGGGGGTGTATTTGTGGTGTGTGTGGTGGGTGTGGTAGGGGTGTTTGTGATTGGTGTGTGGGTGTGTGTGTGGTGTGTGTTGTGTTTGTGTGGTGTGTGTATGTGTGTGGCGGGGGTATTTGTGATTGTGTGGTGGATGTGGTGGGTGTGGTAGGGGTGTTTGTGATTGTGTGGTGTGTGGGTGTGTGTGGTGTGTGTGGTGGTGTTTGTGTGGTGTGTGTATGTGCGTGGCAGGGGTATTTGTGATTGGTGGGTGTGGTGGGGTGTTTGTGATTGTGAGGTGTGATGTATGGGTGTGTATGTGTGCAGTGTGTGTGGTGGTGTTTGGACTGTGGTGTGTGTGGGTATATGTGCAGTATGTGTGGTGTGTGTGTGTGTGAATGTATGGTGTGTGTGGTGTGCGTGATGTGTGGGGGTGTGTGGTGTGTGTGGTGTGTGGGTGTGTATGTGTGTGGTATGTGTGGGTGTGTATATGTATGGTGTGTGGTGTGTGGGTGTGTATATGTATGGTGTGTGGTGTGTGTGGGTGTGTGTATGTGTGGTGTGTGGGTATGTGTGGTGTGTGGGTGTGTGGTGTGTGTGGGTGTGCATGTGTGTGGTGTGTGTGGGTGTGTGTATTGTGTGTGGGTGTGTATGTGTGGGTGTGTGGTGTGTGTGGGTGTGTGTATTGTGGAGTGTGTGGGTGTGTGTATGTGCGGTGTGTATAGTGTGTGTGGGTATGTGTGTGGTGTGTGTGGGTGTGTGTATTGTGGTGTGTGTGGGTGTGCATGTGTGTGGTGTGTGTGGGTGTGTGGTGTGCGTGGGTGCGTATATGTGTATGTGTGGTGTGGGTGTGCATGTGCGTGGTGTGTGGGGGTGTGTGTGGGGTGTGTGGGTATGTGTGTGGTATGTGTGGGTGTGTATCTGTATGGTGTGTGGTGTGTGGGAGTGTATATGTATGGTGTGTGGTGTGTGTGGGTGTGTATATGTATGGTGTGTGGTGTGTGGGTGTGTATATGTATGGTGTGTGGTGTGTGTGGGTGTGTGTATGTGTGGTGTGTGTAGTGTGTGTGGGTGTGTATGTGTGTGGTGTGTGGGGGTGTGTGTATTGTGGTGTGTGTGGGTGTGTGTATGTGTGGTGTGTGTGGGTGTGTGGTGTGCGTGGGTGCGTATATGTGTATGTGTGGTGTGGGTGTGCATGTGCGTGGTGTGTGGGGGGGTGTGTGTGGTGTGTGTGGTGTGTGGGTGTATATGTGTGTGGTATGTGTGGGTGTGTATATGTATGGTGTGTGGGTGTGTATATGTATGGTGTGTGGTGTGTGTGGTTGTGTGTATGTGTATGTGTGGTGTGTGTGGGTGTGCATGTGTGTGGTGTGTGTGAGTGTGCATGTGTGTGGTGTGTGTGGGTGTGTGTATTGTGGTGTGTGTGGGTGTATGTGTGGTGTGTGTCGGTGTGTGGTGTGTGTGGGTGCATATATGTGTATGTGTGGTGTGGGTGTGCATGTATGTGGTGTGTGTGGGTGTGTGTTGTGTGTGTGTATATGTGTTGTGTGTGTGGGTGTGTGTGGTGTATGTGTATATGTGTGGTGTGTGTGGGTGCGTATATGTGTATGTGTGGTGTGGGTGTGCATGTGTGTGGTGTGTGTGGGTGTGTGTATGTGTGGTGTGTGGGTGTATGTGTGGTGGGTGTGGGTCTGTATGTGTGTGATGTGTGTGGGTGTGTATGTGTGTATATGTGGTGTGTGGGTGTGCAAGTGTGTGGTGGTGTTTGTGACTGTGTGGTGTGTGTATGTGTGTGGTGGGAGTGTTTGTGATTGTGTGGTGTGTGTATGTGTGTGGTGGGAGTGTTTGTGATTGTGTGGTGTGTGTATGTGTGTGGTGGGAGTGTTTGTGATTGTGTGGTGTGTGTGCGTGGGGGAGAGACTAGCTCTGTGGAACATCAGGACAGGATCTGAGTGTGTGGGTGGGTTAGGTTCACCTATGTAGAGCAAGGAGGAGGTGAGGAGGAAGTGGAGGAGCAAAAGGAGGGGGAGGAAGAGGAAGAGGGAAGGGAGGGAGGAAAAAGGAGGCGGCCAGTGATTGCAGGGGTATCTCATACTCTCACTCTCCCCTACCTGGTGACAGCAGGGGTGTTGGAAAGGGCACTGGGGGTCCCTGCTCTGAGAAAACCCTCATGGAGCATCCAGGTGATGGGACTGGAAAGCTGGCCCAAGGGTCTTCTGCCCTCTCCATGGCCGTCAGCCCCATGGCCTCTCTGGCTGACAAGTGGGTTCCCCTGAACTCATATGTCATCTTAATTGCCTCCCCTTGCCCCTATCCTTCCTGATGAACAGCAGCAGCTGGCTGACTGGGGACCACTTATTCTGGACATTGCTGAAGGGGGTCAAGGCATGCTTTCGGTTTGATCTAGGGTTTCTGTCAGTGATCACTAGTGATTCATGTGAAGTCAGTCAGGGCCTTGGTGTTGACAAGGTTAGATGATTGACTGACTGACTTACTGACTGACTGATGGTCACTATGGGTTTCACTGTGGCTGGCTGGCTGTGATCTAGACTGACCAGGCCATGGACTGTGGGAGCTTGTGACTAACTATGACTGGACCAACTGCAACTGGGCTGATGGATTGAGTGGATTAAGCCTGACTGGTGAGGTGACAGGTTGACAAGGAGACCAACTCATTGGCCACGTGATTGACTGACTGGCCAGTTGATGGCAATGGGTTTGGTGTATGGTTGAGTGGTTGGTTGTTTAATTCAAGCTGACTGGATAACTAGGCAGCTTACTGTGACTGACTATTGTTCCTGCCTGCCTGCCTGCCTGCCTGCCTGCCTGCCTGCCTGGCTGACTGAGGGAATAACTGAGTGGGTGTGACCAGCAGGCTGATTGAGACTGACTGGATGTCTGGATGACTGACTGTGATCTCCTAACTGATAGCTGTCAGTGATGATCTTGACTGACTGACTAGCTGGCTGTGGGATTGGCTATCTCTTCCAGACTGACCCCTGAGTCTTGACTGACCGCCTTGATTGCACGCCTGACACTTTGAGATCAACTGACTGGCTGGTTGCCTGGTGTTTCATTGTGGCTGTGACTGAACAGGCCACAGCCTATGGCTACCCGTGATGAACCATGGCTACCATAGAAATTGACTACATCCAACTGACAGGACAGACCAGGTGGACTGATCACCTGCCTTAGTCATGGAAAACTGACTCTGGCTGACTCAACTGCCAGAGACTGAGAGGAACGGGCCAGCTGAGAGACAGCTGGGTGGCTCATGGTGTGAGCGGCTTTGTCTGACTTGATGGCTGTGACAATGTAACTGAGTCTGGCTGTGAGACAATAACCTATGGACTGACTGACTTGAATGTGTTGACCGGGGGGCTGATTCTGATTGGCTGTGTGGGTGACTGATGACTCCTGGCTGATTGGCTGACCCTGCCTTGACTGACTGATTGACGGGCTGACAGATCGAGTTTGACCAGACAGCAGGAGACCTGCTGACCACAGCTGTGACTCACGGTGTGAGCAGCCATGTCTGACTGTGTAACACAATCTGACCAAGAGACAATGACTAATTGACTGACCGACTGACTGAGATTGGCTGGGTGTCTGACTGACCAGCTGTGACTGCGACTCCTGATGTGAGTGGACATTGACTGGGTGGCCCTGACTCGTATAGGCAAGCCTGGCTGTGAGACAACGGCTAACTCCCTGACTGGCCGGGTGTGCCAACTGGCTGACTGCTTGAGGCTGGCCAACAGACCAGCTGACCGTGCCTGGGACTCATGGTGTGCATGGCCATGCCTCACTGTGTGGCCCTGGCAGTGTCTCAGAGTCTGACTGTGAGACAAGGGTGGACTTACTGACTTTCCTGGCCAACTGCCTCCAGGTAACCTGTCAACACAGTCCCTACCCTTCCCAAAACCATTAAAGTGTGTAGTGGGAACTGACCCAGCCTGAGGGGACAGAGCTGCTTCTGTGGAGCAGCAGGGACAGGAAGAGGGAAGCAGGAGCTGCCGGAGGGAGAAGAGGAGTAGGCCCTGCCTCAGGGCTGGGCCGCATGGAAAGTTCTCCACCTCACCCTGGCGGGGGCTGGGTCACAGACACATGTTCTTGGAGCTGTGTTTTGGCTCCAGTCTTATAGCTCCTTTGTTTGGGGGTGGAGGGGGAGGGGAGCTGGGGGAACCTATAAACATATTGAGCCAATAACTCACCTACAGGACTCCAATTATAGGGCTGGGGGAGGGAGGATAGCCGGGTGGGGGCGGGGCGGGCCCACTGGCAGCCATTTATGGGGCTTGGATTGGGGCCAAACGCTGCCCTAGAAAATCCAAGCCTTGGAATGCAGGGCTGGAGAAGCCTTAGCAAGGAGCAATGTGTCTGTCAGTCACACCTCTGTTACCGCCACCATTTTATAGCTGGGAAAACAGAGGCCCACCGCTCTCAAGGGCCCAGGGCATTTCCCACACCTGGCCCCCCGGGGCTGTCCCCCAGAGCCTGGACAGGTGGTGAGCCTCAGCCCTCCCTTACTCTCCCACAAGACACTGGGCAGCAGACTTCTGGGGGCAGGGTTGATGACCTTGAGCAAGCTACTCCACCTGTCTGAGCCTCAGTTTCCTCATCAGTTAAACAGCTGTTTCTGATAGAAGCCATTTGGCAGAACTCGGATTGGGTGCCCAGATGCCTCTGCCACCACCTATGTGGTCTCCAGCAGGGAGCTTTGCATTTTGCACCTCAGTGTCCCCACTCACAAATGGGAACTGGATCAAGAAAGGCACTTACTTCATAAGCTTGTCATGAGGAGGAAAAAAAACAATCCACGTGAAGACTTCAGCTCGGTGCCTGGCACCTAGTAAACAACTCAGAAATGTGAACCTACACAATGATTAATCCTCATCTCTTTTTTTTTTTTTTTTTTTTTTTTGAGACGGAGTCTCGCTCTGTCGCCCAGGCTGGAGTGCAGTGGCGGGATCTCAGCTCACTGCAAGCTCCGCCCCCCGTGTTTACGCCATTCTCCTGCCTCAGCCTCCCGAGTAGCTGGGACTACAGGCGCCCGCCACCTTGCCCAGCTAGTTTTTTGTATTTTTTAGTAGAGGCGGGGTTTCACCGTGTTAGCCAGGATGGTCTCGATCTCCTGACCTCGTGATCCGCCCGTCTCGGCCTCCCAAAGTGCTGGGATTACAGGCTTGAGCCACCGCGCCCAGCCAATCCTCATCTCTTGGGAGGCATTAGGATTAATCAAGATCTTTGACGCGAATGTACTTGGGAAGCCATGACACTCAGCCCCAAAGTGTTGGGAGGCAGCTGCACAGCCTGGTAACCCAGGCTGTGCCCAGCTGGGCCCTCTGCAGCCACCCTGAAATGCCACCTGCTTCCCCAAAGGATCCTACAGACTCTCTGGTGGGCACCAGCTGCTCCTGACACCACAGCCACTGGGGCCTGGTCACCAGGGACAGGGAGGTGAAAACAGGAAATTTTCTGGGGTTACCTCAGGGAAGAGCCAAGGGCCCAGTTATCACAAATAGGTCTTGGTGGGGACAGGAGCCTCTTCCAGGAACGCCCAGGGTCTCAGGCCCTCCAGGAGCTGAAGAAAGCGCCAAACTCTTCTCTGAAGCTGAGAAGAGTGAGGGCAGCCAGAGAGGCAGAATTTCCCCAGGAGGCCGAGAACCTGGGTGTGGGCCCAGAAAAATCCCTCCCACGCTAACACTGCTGTCCTGTTCTCGAAGGGCTGCTGGGGAGGCGAGCTCATTTGACCTTCACAGCCACTTATAACTCTAAAGTACAACACGCCAGGTAATAAAGCATCCCCAAGGTCATAGCCAAGGAACTTCAGGGCCACCTCCTGACGCATTCCTTCCTCATTCATTCCTTCATTCAGCAAGTTTTTAAGAGCATTTATTCTGTTGAATCAGGCAGAAACAATAGTGATGAGGGCCCAGTCTCTGGCTCTAGGGGTGTGTAGTCGGGAGGACAGCACAGCAGAGGCTTAAGACCTCAGACTCAGGAGCCAGGCAGACCCACTCTTGAATCCCAGCTCAGATGTTTACTAGATCCGCAACCATGGGCCAGTGGCTTTGTTCTTCTGAGCCTCAATTTTCCTATCTGTAAAATGGGAATAGTATGGCACCAATCTCACTGGGACATGGTGAGGATCTAACAAAATGTTCAATAAAATGGGCATAAGGCCCTACCCCATAGGGTCACTGTGAAGAATGAATGAGCACTTAGCACTGTTGCTACCACCTCACACAGCTCTAGTGGGTGCTGTTCACACCAGGGTTGATCAGTCATGGCCTGTGCAGCTCTTCACAGTGGCCCTGTCTGGCAAACAGTAAGGGCTCCATAAATGGGGAGCTATTTGTCTTAATCTTAGAGGGGAAAGCAAAGTAGAAAACAAGCATTTAAATGCTAAGAGTATGCGAGGGCTCAGTTAGGGGGTAAACCCAGAAGCAGGAGCTCCACACTTGGTGGGGTGATGAGGAAGGGAAAGAAGGGGTCAGAGCCATCTCAGGCTTAGCCAAAGGATGAATGGGGCCAGATGGGGGAGCTCCTGGCAGGGAGGAGGGCCTGTGCAGAGGCCTGGAGGCAGGAGAGAGTGGAGCCTCCAGGGGCACCTTGGACCTGCCAGAGGGACTGGAGCTGGAGTCCCAGGGGTAGCCTGGTTCTCAGGCCATCTCCGAGCAGCTCTCCCTCCTCAGGCAGAGCTGCCAGGCTTCCTGTCCCCTAATTCCACAGGGCCTCAGTCAGGGACTCTCACGGTCCTGTTTTACAAAAGAAGAAAGGCATTCTTGGCCTAGTTTCCTATTGCTGCTGGAACAAGTTGCCACAAACTCAATGGCTGAAAACACCGATTGATTCTCTTAGAGCTCTGGAGGTCTGAAGTCTAGCATCAGCGTGACAGCAGGTCTGCATTCCGAAGGTCTCCCTTCTGAAAGCCTCAGGGGAAAAACCATCCCCTTTGTCTCTTCCAACTTCTGGAGGCTGCCTGTGTTCCCAGGCTCGTGGTCCCTTCCTCGGATCCCTCCAACCTCTTGTTTCCCTTGTCACATTGCCTTCTGTCCCTCCAGTCTCCTGCCTCCTTCTTAGACGGAACTTTGTGATCACATTCATCCCCCTGGACGATAATCTCATCTCAAGATCCTGAGCTTAATCACATCTGCAAAGTGCCCCCTGCCTCAGGGCCTTTGTGCGTGCTGTTCCCTCCACCCGAAATGCTTTTCCCCCAGACATCCACATGGCTCATTTCTTCGCACCCATCAGGGAGCTGCTCATATGAAACCCCTCACCCCATGCTTGACTTTTCTCCATCCGCTCATCACGAACTGGTGTATTAGAAATTGATGTATTTATTTATTTTCTGTCTCCCCCCAAGTAGATTATAAACTGCATGAAGACTGGGACTTTATCTCTCTTGTTGGCTGCCACCTCCTCAGCACCTAAAAGAGTATCTAGTATCTAGCAAGAACTCAAAATCAATAATGAGTGAACAAATGCAGCTACTGAACCTCAGAGAGGTGAAGTGACTTGTCCAAGGTCACAAATTATAAAGTGGCAAAACCAGGGATTTGAACCCAGCCAAGCCTTAATGGTTTGGCTCAATGACGCCTGTCAGCCTCTTAAAATTTACTTATGTGGGTACCAGGCTCTGTCTTCTCCTGGTGGAGGATGTGGGCTCCTCTGTGACTCACACTAAGAGGAATCGTAATCGTTTCTATTGGCCCAGCGCATTAGATTTTACAGGAGACTGAGGGCGCTGCAAGAGCAGAGAGCCCACCTATTTCACTTGGCATTGTCTAATCAGTACCAGACACATAGCACATAGTTGGTGCTCATGAAATCTTTGTTAATAAATGATGAATGACTCTCACTTTATTGTACAGAGAAGATCTGCTCTATATGTATCTATTCATCTATTCATCTATCATATATCTAGCCATCCATCCATCTATCTTCTGTCTATCCATTCGTCTGCTGATCCATCCATCCATCCCTCCACCCACCCATCTATCTATCTGTCTGACTGTCTCTATTTTGTAGCAGTTCCTAGACTCACAACATTTACCCAACCCTGGGACATTCAACTGGAAGAACACAGAATTCTGAACAAGGTTTCCCTTCTTCCCAAACTGCACCATGGAGGTCTTTGCTCTGGGAGAGCAGTCTTAGGAGAAAACTTTAGGAACCCCTATTTTTCTGCCCTGAAGTCCTAGCCACATTCCCTGCATCTGTGCCCATCCCTCTTGCCTCTGTCCCTCTTGGTTTTGTGATTGGTCCCACCCAGAAATGCCTTAGGATAAGGCCCCTCCCACCTCCCCTGAAACACCTGGTCTCAGAGGTCAGGGACCATAACAGTGACCCTGAGGTCAGGGAGGTGAGGAAAAGGCCCCACATTACCCTTCCTGCCTCTCAGCCTGAGAGCTGTGCCCTCTAAATCAGCCAGAACATGTAGACAAATGTGGTCTCTTAGACTCCCCCAAACACCTACCCCCACTTTCCCCACCCACCTCTCTCTTCTGTACCTACCTCTTCCTTCCCTGGGCAAGATTTTGGAGAAAAACAGACCCTTATCCTTCACTACAGTTTCCTTCCTACCAAGCTACTGGTAAGAGAAGTCTTGAAACCCCTCGTGCTGGGAGAGGAAAAAAAGCAAGAAGAAGGTGTAAACAAAGATTCATTAAACCTCATATGCAGCCCAGAAGAACAGCCTAGGGGAGCTGCTGCCGCTGGAAAGCTATTCCCCAAAGGGGGAAAGGATGACAGGAGGGCCACTTGGGCTGGCGGACAGGAGGTGGCAGGTGCTACATTGAAGAATAAAGTTTCAGGACAAATCTTGCCTTTGAGCGAGATTTGAGGAAGATGTGTTGGCACACCCAAGGAGGAAGCTCTAATTCATGTCACTGTAGGATTCATTCAACTCCATACACAGACATTCCAACCTGCCACTGAAGTAGTATGATGGCCAGCATTGGTGAACTATACTCACTCCAAGTCTTTGCTTTATAAATGTGATGATCATTCCAGCTGGATGTACTAATAATTAGTGCAGCCACTAGTGTTGTTATGGCCACTGAGAGTCGACCACCTACCACGGGCCAGGGCTCTGTGCTCAGAACTTTATCTCCATCAACACTCAGAAATTTCACAACATCTCTATGAGGTAAGACGTGCCTGTTCTACAGATGAGAAAACTGAGGCACAGAGTTAAGTCACTTGCCCCGGGCCACAAGACTCTTCTTATTTCCACCTTACAACAGAGGTCAGCAAAGCACAGCCCCTAGGCCAGGCCAGCCACTGCCTGTTTTTATAAAGTGTTTTTTTGTTTTTTTTTTTCTTTTTTTTGAGACAGAGTCTCTCTCTGTCACCCAGGCTGGAGTGCAGTGGGGTGATCTGGGCTCACTGCAAGCTCCGCCTCCTGGGTTCACACCGTTCCCCTGCCTCAGCCTCCCCAGTAGCTGGGACTACAGGCGCCCGCCACCGCGCCTGGCTAATTTTTTATATTTTTTTTAGTAGAGACAGTATTTCACCGTGTTAGCCAGGATGGTCTCGATCTCCTGACCACATGATCCACCCGCCTCGGCCTCCCAAAGTGCTGGGATTACAGGCGTGACCACCGTGCGCAGCCTGTTTTTATAAAGTTTTATTGGCACACAGCCATGCCTGGTTGCTCATGTATTACCTCTGGCTGCTTTGGGGCTACAACAGCAGAGTAGTCACAGCAGAGACTATATGGCCCCCAAAGCCAAAACTATTTTCTTTCTTTCTATTTTAATTGAGACAAGGTCTAGCTCTATCACTCAGGCTGGAGTGCAGTGGCATGATGTCAGCTCACTGCAACCTTCGCTTCCAAGGCTCAAGCCATCCTCCCACCTCAGCCTTCTGAGTAGCTGGGACTACAGGCACTCACTACCACGTCTGGCTGATTTTTGTATTTTTTGTGGAAACAAAAAATACATGTTGCCCAGGCTGGTCTCAAACTCGTGAGCACAAGCGATCCACCCGCCTTGGCCTCCCAAAGTGTGGGTATTCCAGGCATGACCAACCATGCCCAGCCAAAAGCCAAAAACATTTTCCATCCGCACCTTTAGAGAGAAAGGTTTCCGACCACTGCCCTGTAATTTATTCTCTGCTGGTCCCCAAAGGGATCTGTAAAAATGCTGACTCAAGTCATGGCACAACGTGTTTAAAATCTTTTGAATAAAATCCAAATTCCTTCCCACAGCCCATGAGGCCGGTAGGATTCAGTACCTCTCCCACTCTCACCCCCACTAAGTACATTCCAGCACTGGACATTTTTCCATTTATGAGCTGGGCTCTTTCTAACCTCAGGGCCTTTGTGCACGCTGCTCCCTCTGTCTGGAATGCTTTTCCTCCAGCTCTAGGTCTCCGCTCAAATACTACTTCCTCTGAGAGGCCTTCCCTGACACTCTCCATCCCCACACCCAGTCTGTTTCATTTCTAGCAGTGATCACAGTTTTGTCATTATTTTATCTGTCTAATTTCTCCGGGCTGCAAGCTCCTGGCGCTGTGTTACTGTTGCTCTATCACACAGGAGGTGATCTATGAATATCTGTCAAGTGAATGCAGCACTGGCATCCAGGCTATGGGACTCCCAAGTCACATGCCTGATGCAGACCCTCCTCTCCTCTCTTCCCCCGCTGCATTCAGAAAGCAATATTCATCAAAGTCTGCAGAGGAACCAGACAACTCTAAAGAGGTGTTTAAGCAGGCCCCCGCCCTCAACAGACTCCCTGAGGACCAAATCCTCCCAGCTCAACCCCTTTCCTCCTTCAGAAATGGATGACCAGAGCAAACAGGCCCCCAAGATGGCTGTCTGGGAGCAAGTCGCTTCCCCAGGAAGACTCTTGCTGCTCCTCACCCAGGCCCCATCAAAGAT
Source organism: Macaca fascicularis (assembly GCF_037993035.2). NCBI lineage: Eukaryota > Metazoa > Chordata > Mammalia > Primates > Cercopithecidae > Macaca > Macaca fascicularis. The sequence continues at coordinate 135,382,694 of NC_088376.1, forward strand.
GGCCCCAATCCTCATCCCCCAAGGGGCCTCAGGACATAGCGAGGCCTCCCTGGAGAGGGCAGCACTGCAGAACAGGGATTGGTGCCGACTAGGGACCAGATCCAGGTGTAGTGGGTTGAACGGTGGCCACCGAAAAGACATGTCTAAGTCCGAACCCCTGGAGCCCGTGAATGTGACCTGATTGCATTTGGAAAAAGGTATTTGCAGATGTAATTGAATTAAGGACCTCAAGATGAGATCATCTTGGATTACCTGTGCGGGTCTTAAATCTAATGACGAGCATCCTTTAAAGAAAGGGCAGAGGAGAAGACACTGACACAGAGGAGAAGGCCATGTGAAAACAGTGGCAGATATTGGAGTGATGGGGCCACAGCCATGGAAAGCCTGGAGCCAGAATCTGGAATGCTAAGAAGCATTCTCCCCCAGTGCCTTCAGAGGGAGCGTGGCCCTGCTGACAGCTTGGTCAGACTTCCGGCCTCCAGAACTGTAAAAGAATACTTTTCTGTTGCTGTAAACCACCAGTTTGTAGTTAATTTGTTATGACAGCCACAGGAAACGAATACACAGGGGAAGAGCGAACTCACCTCTTGCTTCAGCCCATGAACAGCATGCTTCTGAGAACCACAGAATTTTCTGCTGGAAGGTACAGCAGAGCTGAGTCACCCGACATTGCCTAAATCCTGGCATCCTGGCCCCACCTGACTGCTGTTTCTACTTCCACTCACCACCCTGCTCTTCCCTTAACATTTGCCTTCTAACTGACCTGACTCTTTCTTACTCAATTGTATTTACAGGCTGGGAGCCATGGTTCATGTTTGTAATCCCAGCACTTTGGGAGGCTGAGGTGAGCGGATCACTTGAGGCCAGGAGTTCGAGACCAGCCTGGCCAACATGGGGAAACCCAGTCTCTACTAAAATTTTAAAAATTAGCCTGGTGTGGTGGCTATGAATATTTGTTGAGTGTATTAATCCCAGCTACTCAGGAGGCTGAGGCAAGAGAATCACTTGAACCCAGGAGGCAGAGGTTGCAGTGAGCCAAGGTCGCGCCACTACACTCCAGTCTGGGTGACAGAGCGAGACTCTATGTCAAAAAAAAAAAAAAAAAATGCCGTATAAAATATTCACACGTAGAACTTTATGTCACCTATCAGAGGGAGAAGCAGCACCGCATACGTTCATTCACTCCATCCTCTTATTCAACAAAACATTTATAAAGCACTGACTGTGGATGGGTGCTATTTAAGGCTCTGGAAACACAGTAGGGATGAAGCAGACAAAAACCCGTCCTTGTGGAGCTTGCATTCTCATGCAGAAGCAGCTGGGAATAGCTGCTGACTTGAGTCTATAGCCGTTAAGGTTAAAAATGTTCCTTGGGGCCAGGTGTGGTGGCCCACGCCTGTAATCCCAGCACTTTGGGAGGTCGAGGTGGGAGGGTCACTTGGGCCCAGGAGGTTAAGGCTGCAGTGAGCCATGTTCATGCCACTGCACTCCAGCCTGGCAACAGAGCGAGACCCTGTCTCAAAAAAAAAAAAAAAAAAAAAAAATTCCTTGGTTGGTATGTCCCCTGATTGTCTGTGACCCCCACATGGGGCAGTGCTCCCAGGGAGGGAGTTGAGGGCAGAAGCAGCAGCAGCATGGGGGCAGAGGCCAGGGTTTGAATTCTGGGGGTGCCACTTGCTGCTCTGTGCCCTGGGAGCCTGAGATTTCCCTCCAAGAAAGCTGAAGGAGTCTCTAGGGCCCCTGGTCTCCTGCCACTAAGCGCCTGCAGTTCTGTGAAGGGGAAGAGCTCCTCCGCCAGGGGCAGGGCGGGGCTGGTCTGCAGGGACAGCACAGCCGCATTCCAAGGTACAGAGCTGCTGGGCCCAGAGGTGGCCTGGAGAGCAGGCGAGAGGGACGTTCTGGGAGAGAAGGCGCAGCCTGCCAGAGCTCGGAGCCCGTGCCAACCCCAGCCTCCTGCGGGCAACAGGAAGGGGAGGTCGCGTGACTTGTGGGATCTGTGGGCAAACAAACTGTAAGGCTGGACTTTCGCCCAGGGAAGACAGGAAGCCTGCTTCTGAATCCTCGAGTGAGCATACGCATCAGGCATTCACCAGACCCAGACAACCCGTTTTATATGGTTTACCCTCACAACCACCTCAAAGGCAGCATGACTATTCCCATTTGACAGACGCGGAGATCAAGACTTATTAAGGGCACACAGCTCTAAGTGGCGGGGCCAGGATTTAAACCCAGGCCTGATCTCAACCATCTTACTCTACCTTTGTCTCTATTTCTGAATTAGTAAGGTATTGTTTAGTTACAAGGGACAAATATCCAATTCAAACTGGCTTAGCCCCAACCCCAACCCCAAAAAGAAACTGGTTGTAGTTTAGGGCTTTCAGGCACAGCTGGATCCAGATGCTCAATGTTCTCTCAATGTTGCCTCATCCTTTGGCCCTGTTTGCCTCTGTGTGAGCTTCACGTTATGGTATGAGAGGTACCAAACATGGCTGCCAGAGGCTCCAAGCTTATATACTAGAAGCTTTACAGACTCACCAGAAATGAGAACCCCTGTTCTAATAACCCTAGTATAAGTCACTGGCCCAGTTTGGGCGAGATGACCAGCCCAGAGACAGTCATTTGGAACAAGGATTTGCAGCAGTATTTCCATTGGCCAGCAATGGATCAGGTGTCCACCCTTGACGTTGGCAGGCCAGGACAGCAACCTCTCACCCTCAAATCACAGGGACCAGATGGATCAGGTATCCACCCTTGACGCTGGCAGGCCAGGACAGCAACCTCTCACCCTCAAATCACAGGGACCAAGAACGAGGAGAGGTGATTCTCCAAGAGGAGACTGGGAATTACCAGCTGAATGGAGGCTTCACAAGCAGAACCGGTGGACATCCCCTACAGCCTCTCTGTGTTTCTCCCTTCAGTCTTTAGTAAAGTTTTTGTTTGTTTGTTTGTTTGGAAAATTTCCAACCTCATTCTCATGGAAAGAAGAGGCAAAACTTTTACCCACCATGGTAAGGCCTGGTGGTCTTGCAGTAAGCTGCCCTTGTGTGGCAGATTGGGCTGCAGAGGAAGTGGGTTGTGCATCTCCGTTACAGTGATGGAATGTTTGGCTTCCTTAGGCCAACAGCACGTTAAGTGAACGCGAGGTGAGCAGAGGTTTTAAATGTGCTCGCTTGGTTTGGCTGGGTCTTTTGTACTTCTGCCATTCACCGTAAGACATCCTTTGTGAAACCTCTGATTCCAGAATGAAGCACATGGAACATTCCTGATCCTAACCCAAAGCCTAGAGCAGGTCTACCCCCAGATGACCCACAGACCCAGGAGCAAGACAAAGAAAGAGTGGTGGTTATGAGCTCCTGAGATTTTGTGGGAGGGGCTTGTCATGCAGCATATCACAGTGCAAAATCTGACTAACACACTTTGAAAGTGTGGGCGTTCTTCCGCTGAGGGAGGCCACTCTCTTGGAAGTAAGCAGTCTGTCAGGAAGTGGGTCCTCTGAGCTGTGGCCACTCTATATTCTTCCAAAGATGCCCTAGGAACACTGAAGGGCTCAGCCACCATATTTCAACCCCCACCCAGCGGAGTCTCCAGAAGGAGTTTCAGCATCTTTTCTGGAGCAATCTGCCCTACCCTGCATCCTGAGTCTCCCGGGATCTTTACCAGCTGTGTGGCCATAAGCAAGTTAATTGCCCTCTTTCAGCCTTAGTTTCTTCACCTGTAAAAGGGAATAATACTAATCCTTAGCTTTTGGGGGAACTAATGGAGAGAATGCACGCAAAACACACATTTATAGCACCTGGCACATGATAAATAGATCAAAAACTGTCAGGTTTATAATTATTTATTTTTGAAATTGCTGGAGGAGCAAAAATGCATTTGAATGTTCAGTCTGCTCCTCTAAGCCTCGGGAACACCATGCAATTGGCGTGTCTGTACTCCGGAGCAGACAAACCCCCAGGTGCCTAAACTCAGAAGAGGCATCTGGGCCACTGAAGAAGCAAATTTTGATTGGTTTTGTTTTGGTTTGTTGAGATTTTTTCTCCCTCGATTTTCAGTTTCTGTTTTGGTTACTTGAAATCACACAGCCGATTTATTTATTTTGATTGCTCTTCACACAAGTAAAAATAAAACAAAGAAGTGCGAACAGTGACAGCCTTTGCTACAACTTTAACTCAGGACAAAGAACCATGGCTAGAAGAAAAGTCACAATTCCATTAAGTGGGAAAACACTGAACTCTCACGCTTCATTTCCATCGGAAATTTACTGTGAGGTGGGATTTTCATGCCAATTGACAAACCGGCCCCCAGTTCAGACTCCTTCAGGCTCTGCCTTCCTCAGCCTTCTGTCCCTTACTGTGCAGTGTGCAGCTTGGAATGAAAAGAGTGATCATTGTTAAATTATAATAGCAGAGCAGCCATGTATTGGGCACTGACCAGGTACCAAGCACCACGCTCAGTGTTTGATGTGTTAAGTGCTTCATTTAGTTCTCAACACATTGCTGGGAGGCTGCTATGCATTCTCTCTCAGCCAAGGAAACTGCCATTCAGAGAATGTAAATGATGTGCCCAAGATCTGGGACTTGAACCCAGCTCTACTTCCAAAGTTTGTGCCCCATACCCTATTTTGGGCCACAGTGCGTGGTCCACGGTCCCGAGGACTCTGAGGTCCTGAGTCCTCAGAGGAGGTTGGTTAAGTGACAGTCATCTTCATCACGTGCGGAGCCCCAGAAGGCAGCTCAGCTCCATGGCATGCCTTCTCTTTACGCACGATCTGTCCCAGCCTGTGAATTGGCCCCGTGGCTCCCCTCATCTCCTGGAAGGGATGGATCACAAAGCTGCAGCTCCTTCAGGGCCCTCTCTGGCCACATCCAGGAAAGAAAGAAAGAACCTTCTGCCCTCACAGCAAACTGCCCAGTTCCAGCCTCGGAGGCAGGCGGGCTTCTCCACTGCCAAGGGCACTGAGTTAGGAGTGGCACAGCCATGTCTGACCTTTTCCCAGCCGTGTGGCCTAATCTCCCTGAGCCCCAGTTTCCCTATCTGTAAAGCAGTGGCACAAACTTGTCTCAGTGGTTTCCAGACACTATCAGGCAAGGAAAGCACAGATGAAAGCACTCGCAGATCTCTGTGTGTGCAAAACCAATGAAAGAGCAGCTGTTCCAGACAAAAGAGGCCTGGGTCTTGGCGCCCCACAGTCTCCACGGGGAGCAGTCACGATACTCCTGACCTAGCCCATCCCAGAGGCCCCACCCGGCTCTGATTTTCTGTGAATCTTGGATCTTGACACATGTCTCACCAGAAAGGTTTTTCTTCCCAAATGTGCTCATCAAAACTCTTGGGGTGCAAGAGACAAAAACTCAATTCAAACCAAGTTAAGCAAAAAAAGAAAGGTATGGGCAAGATCCCTAAAATTCCACTTTGTCTTTTCTCAAAATCGAGCCGACCTTTATAACGAGGAAAGCAGACTCTGTCACTCCCCCGTTTAAGGCCTTCTTAAATGGCTTTCCTTCTTAAATGGACCTGGGGAAAGGTATAAATGCCTTACTTCAGCCTGTAAGTATGTGCACATTCTGGTCCCTGATTCTCACACCAACCCCATTTTGAGCCTTTCCTACCTCTGGGCCTTTGCACATGCTATGCCCCCTACCTGAGATGACCATCCCCTAGCTCTTCCATATCCAGCTCTTTCTCACCATTCACGCTTCAGCTCAAATGGCAACCCTTCACAGTGGCCTTTCTTGTCCACCCCAGCTTAATTAGCCCACCCTTTTTACCCCCAATCACTCCTTAGCACGTCACCTGGCCTTGTTTTTTTTATCATACTCTGTACTAGTCTTATCTATTTGCTCACTTATCTACTCTCTGTCTCCTCATTAGAATGTCCATTGCATAAGACACTTCGCATTGCTTCCTGCAATATTCCTGACATCTAACACCATGCTTGCCCATGTCCAACTGCCCCATAAATAATTGTCGAATGAATGAGTAGGCGATTGACTGTGATGCCCCATGCTTTATCAAGTCCAGACTCCTCAGATTCAACATGTCCCTGTAAACCAGATCCCCTTGCTTCTCTCAGTGAGAAGCCACACCACCCAGCCACACCTGTAAGCCTGTCCATCCATCCCTGGCACCTCCCTCCCATCCCCATGTCCTGCCAATCTAACCCTAATTTCTCAAAGCCATCCACCCCTCTCCATCTCCATCTTTTCCACTCCCCTCGAAGCCAAACTCCCAGCTCGCTCTTGGGGCATCTGCAGCAGCCTCCCCGAGGTCTCCGGAATCCCTTCTTGCCCACTTCCAACCTGATTGCCCCAGTGCTACCCTGAGAGTGTCACCTTTTGCTGATAAGTTATCAATTTCACCATCTGGTACATTCCAAGGAAGCTCCAGATGCCTTCCCCCGGGCTGCAGGCTCCACATAGCCTGGCCTCCCGCTGCCCCTTGCAGCTCAGAGCACTTATCACAGTTGGTTCATACATTTACACTGTGAATACCGGATCGAGGCTCTTCCCCTGCCTCACTATACACTCCATCGGGGGAGTGACCTTGTCTGGCTTTGCCGCGTTCCTGGCATTTGGTGGATGCTTGCTTGATAAATATGGGTAAATGAATAAATAAGTAAATGCTGCTGAATACCTATATATGCCAGATATTAAGCTAACACGGAAATAAATTTCAGTTGTTTACTCATTATTTCATTTTTTTCAACAATCTTATGAGGATGAATGATTGAACAAATGAATGGAAGAATGAATGAATGAACTATGAACTAACAAGGGAGGAGGAGTCACCATCCAAAAGCACACAGGAGGTTGGATGTGGTGGCTCACACCTGTAATCCCAGTATTTTGGGAGGCCAAGACGGGTGGATCACTTGAGTCCAGGAGTTTGAGGCGGGTGGATCACTCGAGGCCAGACTGGCCAACATAGTGAAACCCCATGTTTACTAAAAATACAAAAATTAGCCGGGCTTGGTGGCGTACGCCTATAGTCCCAGCTACTTGGGAGGCTGAGGGAGGAGAATTGCTTGAACCAGGAGGCAGAGGTTGCAGTGAGCAGAAATTGTGCCACCACACTATAGCCTGGGTGACAGAGTGAGTGTGACTCCATCCGCCAGAAAAAGATATACAGGAGCCAGGAGGGAATATAAACAAGTGAGAGGAGAAGCACCAGTGTAAGGTACTCACAAGTGGATGGTACTGTGGCAAAATGAAGTGCCGTGGTATGTGTTAGGGGCTGAATTCTACCCCCCAAAATTCACATGGTGAAGTCCTAACCCCTGGTATCTCAGAATGCAGCCTTATTTGAAGATGGGGACTTTACAAGGATAATCAAGTTAACATGAGGTCATCAGGGTGGGCCCCGATCCAGTGTGACTAATGTCCTTATAGAAAAGGGAAATTCAAGCACAGACATGTACAGAGGGAAGACAGTGTGAAGACACAGGGAGAAGATAGCCATCTACAAGCCAAGGAGAGGGGCGCAGAATAGATCCATCCCCTCCAGCCCTCAGAAGAAACCAACTCTGCCCACGCCTTGATCTCAGACTTCCAGCCTCCAGAAGCATGAGACAATTTCAGTTGTTTACTCCACCCACCTTGTGGTACTTTGTTATGGCAGCCCCAGGGAACAAATACAGCATCCAAAGGCATCCACGTTCAAAAGCGTTTTTCGACCCTGGCTAGGCCAAATAAGATTTGTCTGGAGGCCACGTTCTGCCCGAGAGGGCGCAGGTGGCAACCCCTGCAGCCTGGAGAGTTCTCAGAGCACACCCTGTCCACCAGGGAATCGGCACTATGGGAGGCTGAGGTCAAACAGATCAAATGGGAATTCAATTATGGTTTGGAGACAAGTCCGTGAGGTCACAGATTAAATGAGGGCAGGGACTGCAGCCTGGGCCTCGCTGTGGTGTTCTTGCTCCGGGCTCCAGAAGCTGCACTGCTGCCTCTCACAGAGCCGGAGGAGGCCCAGCCTGCTTGTCACATAGAGGGGAAACCGAAATTTAAAAAATAGATAGGTCGGATCAGTTTCTATGTGGCTGTGGACTAACACCCACAGCATATGGCAACCAGTATGCTGCGAGGCACGCTGGAACTCCTGTATATAAGTATCTGTTAATTATTGAAATTGAATCTATTTTTCTCCCCTTTATTTAGTTGAGAAATCTCACATTACACAGAAAGGTTAATTACAAACTGACTTCAAGAACCCTTTGTTGGAAGCTTCTGTTTCAGTTTCTCCAAGATGAGTCCTTGAGCTCCCTATTTGGGAATGCAGACACAGGCTGGCTTAGCAAAATCGCTTCCTCACTCTAGCAGACCCCAGATGGAGCAAACCTCTCAGATGGCTCCATGGAGCTGGAATTAACCAGAAACCACTTCAAACCACCCATAACCATCTAAAATGTGGTTTTGTTGCTTTTTCCATTTAGAACAAAGACCACCATCTTTTCAACATGTTGTCCTGGTTGCAAAAGTAAGAGGGTCTCAAGTTCTGGGACCCCAGTGGGAGACATACAATATTCCAGTGGCTACACCAATTAGGTCTGCTTGCCCCCGGCTTTGGGGAAGGTAAGTGGCCTATTACTTGGCAGATAATGCATACCACATGGCATTCCTTAGCCTCAAGGAAGCCTCAGAGGCCTCATATTTCTAGAGATAACTGGAATGGCAGGGTGCAGAGCAGGCCTCCAGTACCAAGGCTGAGCCTCTTCCCCACCAGAAGCTCTACCAAAGAGCCATGGCCCCATCACAGCCTTTCCAGATTCAGTTCTCTCCAGCAATGCTTGGAAACTTCCTTGCAGTAGGTGGACGTAGTACTGGTTTATGTCTATCTGACTACTTTCTGCTTCCTCTGCCCTCTTTAACTCCATGTGTTTCCACGTGGTCTCAACAGACTGTTATTATGGTGCCCAGACCCTGGGCATCATGGGTACATGCTTCAAACTGTGCCAGTCATAGCGCAGCTGTGTCCCTCTGTTTGGTTCAGGGATGGGCACATAACCCACATTCCCAGGGATTCAAAGCTAGTGTGTAAAAATAGTCCTTCCCTCTTTTTGTTTTCTTTTGTTTTTTTCTTACATTTTTGTGCTATAGGGATATAGATTCAGGCTTCTAAGAACCAACTGTCTGGCCTGATGGAATATTCCTGGCTGCAGCTGATCACAAAATAAATAATAATAATGATAATAACAAAGACTAATTTAGTATTTACTGTGCCTAACACTATTTTCAGCACATTACACATATTACCTCACTGAATCCCCACAAGCCTCCTCCTCCTCCTCAGCACCCTTACCACCACGCATTCTATAAAAATGAATAAACTGAGGCATAGAAAGGCTAAGCCACTTGCCCAAGGTCACATAAGAAGTAAGATTCAAACCCAGGTGTCTGGCTTGAGAGTCTTTACTCTTAACCATTACCAGAGAGTGAGCAAGGGAAAGAGGAAGGGATGACATCAATTAAGCCCCTGGATCCAGCCATGCCTGAAGCTACCCCTGGATTTCTCAGGTAACAAGCCAATTCATTCTCTCTAAGCTGCTTTGTTTTGCTGTATCTTACAACCAAAGAGTCTTGCTTAATACATACTTCTAACATGTTCTTCCTGGGTGGAAGATAGGCTAAAAGCATCTTAGTGTTTCCAATAGTGTGTTTAGCACAGTGCTCCTATAAACACAAAACCCCTTCCTGTGGTTCTATTAGTAATTTCATTCTGCAGACTATGAAACTATGAGGCCCAAAGAAGTTAAGCTACTTGTCTAAAACTGTAGAGCAAACAAGAGCAGATGTGCCAGAATCCACTCAGGTCCACCTGACTCACTTTCCATAATCCTCCTTCTAAATCTATAGTGTCATTATACTAATTTTAATGCATAGCCCAACTACTTTAAAAACTAACATAAAGGAGGCCGGGCACGGTGGCTCACACCTGTAATCCCAGCACTTTGGGAGGCCAAGGCAGGCGGATCATGAGGTCAGGATATCGAGACCATCCTGACTAACTGAAACCTCGTCTCTACTAAAAATAAAAATAAAAAAATTAGCCAGGCGTGGTGGTCCCAGCTACTCGGGAGGCTGAGCCAGGAGAATGGTATGGACCCAGGAGGCAGAGCTTGTCGTGAGCCAAGATTGAGCCACTGCACTCCAGCCTGGGCTACAGAGCGAGACTCTGTCTCAAAAAAAAAAAAAAAAAAAAAAGAAAGAAAAAAGAAAAAGCTAACATAAAGGGCTGTAGTCGGAACACAGAAGCCAAGACAGTTAAAATTAGGCTTAAAAAATAACATCAGCACCATAGCAAAAGGGAAAAATTTTAATAAAAAAAAAAAAGACTAATATATGTATGATTCACATACAATGCAATTCAACCATTTAAAGTGGACAAGTCAATTATTTTTGTATATTCATGGCAGAATATACAACCATCACCAAAATCAATTTCAGAACATGTTCATCACCCTCCGCAAAAGCACTGTGTGCCCATTAGCAATAACTCTGTGTTTCTCTCCAAATCCCTCCCCAACCCTAAACTACCACTAGTCTACTTTCTGTCTCTACAGATTTGCCTGTTCTGGACATTTCATGTCGATAGAATCATGCAATATGTGAGCTGTGTGTCTGGATTCTTTTACTTAGAACGTTTTCAAGGTTCATCATGTTGTGGCATGTATCAGTACTTTGTTTCTTTTTATTCCCAACACTGGAATTTATATGATACATTACATTGAATGTATCCATTCATCAGTTGAGGGATATCTGGGTTGTTTTCACTTTTTGGCTATTATGAATAATTCTGCCATGAATATTTGTGTGCAAGTTTTCGTGTTTTTTATTCCTTGGTTATATACCCAGAAATTTCTAGGTTCCTCGGTAAGTCTATGTTTAACATTTTGAGGAACTTCCAGACTATTTTCCAAAGTGGTTGCACCATTTTACATTCTCACCAGCAATGTATGATGGTTCCAGTTTCTCTACATCTTCAGCAACACTGGTTATTGTTATTATTATCTGTCTTTTGCATTTCCTGAATAGCTAATGAGGTTGAGCATCTTTTCATGTGCTTATTGGCCATTTGTATGTAATTTTTTACAGAATTGTCTGTTCAGGTCTTTGGTTCAATTTTTAATTGGAATGTCTTTTTGTTTTTTGTTTTTTTGAGACAGGGTCTCACTCTGTTGCCTAGCCTGGCCTAAAGTCATCCTCCCACCTCAGCCTCTCAAGTACCTGGGACTACAGGTGCACAACACTAATTAGATTGTCTGGCCCATCTAATTAGATTGTCTTTTTATTATTGAATTGTAAGAGTTCTTTATATGTTCTATAAGCAAGTCCCTTATCATAAGCAAGTCCCTTATCATATGATTTGCAACTATTTTCTCCCATTTCATGAGTTATCTTTTCAGTTTCTTGATTGTATCCTTTAAAACACAAACGTTTTACATTTTAATGGAGTCCAATTTATCAATGTTTATTTAGTTGCTTTTGTTTTGGTACAATGTAAAAAACCCAATCTAAGGCCATGAAGATTTATCATTGTTTTCTTCTAAGAGGTTTTTTTTTGTTTGTTTTCTCCCCCGCTTTTTGACAGGGTCTTCACTCTGTCACACAGGCTGGAGTTCAATGGTGTGATCACAGCTCACTGCAGCCTCAACTGCCTGGGCTTAAGTGATCCTCCCACCTCAGCCTCCCAAGTAGCTGGGACCACTGGTGTGCACCACCACACCTGGCTAATTTATTTATTTTTATTTTTTGTAGAGATGAGGCCTCCCTATGCTGCCCAGGCTGTTCTGAGAGTTTTATAGTTTTAGCTCTTACATTTAGGATCTCGATCCATTTTGAGTTAATATTTTATACCATGTGAAATAGAGATCTGTCTTTCTTCTTTTGCATGTGGATATTCAATTGTCCCAGCACCATTTGTGGAAAATATTATTCTTTCCCTATTGCACTGTTTTGGTAACCTCATGAAAAATCAGTTGACCATAAACGTGAGAATTTATTTCTGGACTCTCAATTCTATTCCATTGATCTATATGTCTATGTCAGTACCAAGACTGCCTTGTTTACTGTTGCTTTGCACTAAGTTTTCAAATCAGAAAGTGTGAGCCCCTTAATTTTCTTGTTTTTTTTTTTTAAGATTATTTTGGCTATTCTGAGTCCCTTGTACTTTCTTATGACTATTGGGATCAGCTTGTCAATTTCTGCAAAGAAGTCAGTGAATAGGGACGGTGTTAAGTCTGTAGAGCAATTCAGAGAAGTCCTGCCATCTTACCAATATTAAATCTTTTGGTTGGTGAACATGGGGTGTCTTTCTACTTATTTAGGTCTTGTAAAAATTTCTTTCAACAATGTTTTATAGTTTCCAAAGCATAGGTTTTGTACTTTTAAATTTTATTTTATTTTATATTTTAAAGGATACTCAACCTGAATTTATTTCATTTATAAAAATAATATGTATTATACATGTATTTATAAAAATAACAATATACACATATAAGATCTGTATGCTGAAAACTACAAACACTGATGAAAGAAATCAAAGACCTAAAGCAATGGAGAGACATACTATGTTCATGGATCAGAAGATTGTACAGAGTAAAGTTGTCAACATTCCCCAAATTGATGAACAGATTTAACACAATTCCAGCAGGATTTCTGTTGTTGCTGATGTAGACAAGTTAATTCTAAAATTTGTATGGAAAGGCAAAGACACTAGAATAATCAGAACAATTTTTGCAAAGAAGAGTAAAATTGGAGGAAGATAATCAAAACGATGTGGCATTGGTGAAGGGAACGATTCATGTATCAGATAGAGAGAGTAAGGAGTCCAAAAACAGACCCACACAAAGGAGGTTTTGCACTTCCTTGTTAAACTAATTCTTAAGTATTTTGTTCTTTCTGATGCTATTGTAAAATGGAATTGTTTTCTTAATTTCATTTTCAGATTGTTCACTACAAGTGTATAGAAATACAAGTGATTTTTGCATATTGGTCTTTTATCTTACAACCTTGCAGAACTTGTTCATTAGCTATAATAGGTATTTAGCAGACTGCTTAGGATATTCCATATACAAGATTATGTCATCTGCAAATAGAGATAATTTTACTTCTTCCTTTCCATCTGTATGCCTTTAATGTCATTTTTTAACCTAATTCCTGGATTCCTCGCAGGGAGTCCCAGTACAATGTTGCACAGAAATGGCAAGAGCACTTCTTGTCTTAGCTTCCTGATCTCAGGTGAAAGCATTCAGTCTTTCATCCCTAAGTGGGATGCCAGCTGTAGGTTTCTCATAGGTGCCCTTTATCACATTAAGAAAATTTCCTTCTAGTCCTCATTTGTTGAGTGTTTTTTAATCATAAAAGTGAATGCTAGTTTTAAAAAGAGACTTTAGGACTTGCAGGCAAAGGTGGACCCTTGAACACAGGTCATTTTGTTCCCTCTTGGAACCACTTAAACTAGAGTAAAGGATTTATTTTTTCTTTACTGAAAAACAAACAAACAAACAAACAAAAACTGCACAGGACTGGGAGAATGGAGAGGAGACAATGAGAAAATATTTTAAGCTAAAAATAGATGGGTAGGCAGGCACTACCTTGAGAAAGCCAAATCCTAAGCCAAGTTGTAAAATCCAAGAACCAATGGAATCCTCCAGAGCTCAAGAATTTGTTGCTCTTATAATTCCAGAAGTGGAGGTGAAGGGTGGGGAGGACTAAACAAGGAGTGGGTTAAAGCTGTTAAAAGAGTAGATGGATCTGCTGCTTAGATCTGCTCCTTAGTCCCGGCCCTCACTCTAGGCTGCAGGACACTGTCCTCCCCAATCCACTCTAGGTGGGGCTTTGCCCTCTGGAGAGGGTGACACAGAGGTCCCCAGGGCAGGATGTGTGACTTTACATAATGAAGACTGAGACTCCAGACTGCTGTCTAGGCAGAAGACTGGAAGGGCTGACTAGGCCAAGGGGGAAGACCTAAAGACTTTTATATTTGGGTTTCCCCCAAACAGAGCCAACCACATCCCTCTAAGTTTAATGCCCTCTGCTCTTGGGTTGGTGTTTTCACCTTTATTGTCCTCCACACTTCTTTCTTTTCTTTTTCTCTTTTTGAGACAGTGTCTCATTCTGTGGCCCAGGCTGGAGTGCAGTGGTGCCATCAGAGCTCACTGCAGCCTTGACCTCCCAGGCTAAAGCAATCCTCTCACCTCAACTTTCTGAGTAGCTGGGACTATCAGCATGCACCACCACACCTAACTAATTTTAAAATTTTTTGTAGAGACAAGCTCTCACTATGTTGCCCAGACTAGTATCAAACTCCTAGCCTCAAGCAATCCTCCCACTTTCACCTCCCAAAGTGCTGGGATTACAGGCATGAGCCACTGTGCCCGGCTCTCCTTCACTGTTAAATAGAAAATTTAGGAGATTTAGACACACCTGAGAAAATCCTCTATGAAACAAGGAACTTGACAACAGAGACTAGTCTGGGAAAAGAAAGCTTTGAATATATGCATCATTAATTTTCTCAGAGAAATGAAATAATATATTGCAGGCATGAAATAAGAAGAGGATGTAACAGGGCCGGGAGCGGTGGCTCACCCCTATAATCCCAGCACTTTGGGAGGCCAAGGCGGGTGGATCACTTGAGGTCAGGAGATCGAGACCAGCCTGGCCAATATGGTAAAACCCCATCTCTAATTTAAAAAAAAAAAAAAAAGAGAGAGAGAGAGAAAGAGAGAGAGAGAAGTAGAGGTGACCAAAAGGATATGTACAAATGAATGGCTCTTGGAAATTTGAAACATGATGGAAGAAATGAAGAACTTAACAGTAAGAACTAGAGGCAACGATGGAGTATATTAGTTTGCTAGGGCTGCCATAACACATGTGAAAAGAAAAACTTTAGGTAAATTAAATTTAATGGAGTTTAATTGCATAAAGAACAATTTGACAATTGGGCAGCTCCTTGAACCAGAACATGTTCAGAGAGACTCCGGGGCTGCCACATGGTGGGGTAATATTTATGGAGAGAAAAAGGAAAGCGAGGTACAGGAAATGGAAGTGAGGCACAGAAACAGCTGAATTGGCTACACCTGGGTGTTTGCCTTATTTGAACATGGTTTGAACAGCTGGCAGCCTGTGATTGGCCAAAACTCTGTGATTGGTACAAGAGTAGGTTACAGTCTATTTCCACATCCAGTTGGGTTACCGTTCACTGTGTGCAGAGAAACCTCTAGGTTGAACTTGAAATATGTAAGGACGCAGCTTTGGGCTAAAGTAGAGGCTAAGCTTAATACAAGGTACCACAAACTGAGTGGCTTAAACAACAGAAATGTATCATCTCACTTTTCTGAAGCCCAGAAGTGAAAATCGGCAGTGTTGGTTCCTCCTGGGGCTGTGAGAGCCCATCTGTGCCCTGCCCCTCTCTTAGTTCCTGGTGGGTTGCTGGCACTCTTGGGCATTCCCTGGCTTGTAGATTTATTGCCAGATCTGTCTTTATATGGTGTTCTCCCTGTGTGTGTGTTTGTCTCCGTATCCAAATTTTCCCTTTGTATAAGGATACAGTCATATTGGATTAGGGACCTGCCCTAATAATGATCTCATCTTAACCTGATCATCTGCAAAGACCCTATTTTCAAATAAGGTCACATTCACAGGCAATGGAGGTTAGGACTTCAACATCTTCTGGAGAGGCACAGTGCAACCCCCGCATAACATGAGGAATTCTCCTTCCGAGAAGAACAAAAGCATAAAGAGATACACAAGACAACACAATAAAAGACAGAAATTGCAAGAAAATTAGAGGAGATCCAATACCTGAATAGCTGGAGGTCTAGGAAGAAAACAGAAAAAAAATGAAGAGAAGGAAGTCATTAGTGAAATATTTCAAGGAAATTTCCCAACACTCAAGGACTGAAAGGGCTCATTGGGTATTTGGCACAGTGGTGAAAAGAGACCCACACCAAAGAGCATAGTCATGAAACCTCAATATACTGAAGACACAGAGAAGATTCTTTAAGTTTCCAGAGAGAAACTTAAAGAATCAGGAATCAGAGGGCTTTGATTTTCTCATCAGTGTCACCAGCTGTGAGGAAGGAAAACCACTTCCTCCTGGGAGATTATGCCAGTCAAGCTATCAGTCAAACGTAAAGGAAGAATAAAGACATTATTAATCTTGAAAGGTCTCAAAGAATGTACCTCCCACACACACATCCTTTCTCAGGAAGCTACTGCACGATGAGCTCCACCAAAATGAGGGAGTAAGCAAAGAAGGAGAAAGACAAAGCCTGCAGGAATTAGGATATACAACACTGAAGAGAAGGAAGGGAGTCCCAGGATGACCATCAAGGAGATCCCGCTGTGACAGCAGGGCCCCCCAGCCTGGATGGAGCAGGTCAGGAGGCTCTGCTCTGAGAGACATGTCTCCAAAAGCTGAAACTGCTATAATACCTGAAGCCTGTGAATCTGCTGAGAAGAAATGAGACTACTGGATGAATGTGCTGGGAGTCTCCACCATGGCCCACCTCTTTCTGCCTTTCTTTGGCCGGCAGCCTCCAGGAGGCTGTCTCTGTGGATTGAAACTCCTGGCTCCCTCACCTGGGTTCTGATTGAGTTTGGCTAATGGGAGGCACTGGAAAGACATGCGAGCAGAAGAAAAGAGAGAGGCCAAGTGTATTCCATGCCTCTCCCTGACTGCTTTGATGCCACCTGGTAAGGTTTGGATTTGTGTCCCCACCCAAATCTCATGTCAAATTGCAATCCCGAATGTTGGAGGAGGGGCCTAATGGGAGGTGACTGGATCGTCGGGGTGGACATCCCCCTTGCTGTTCTTGTGATAGTGTGTGAGTTCTCATGAGAACTGGTTGTTTAAAGGTGTGTAGCACCTCCTCCTTCATTCTCTTCCTCCTGCTCCGCCATGGTGAGATGTGCCTCCTTCCTCTTCACCTTCCGCCATGATTGTAAGTTTCCTCAGGTCTCCCCAGTCATGCTTCCTGTACAGCATGCAGAACTGAGAGCCAATTAAAACTCTTTTCCTTATAAATTACCCAATCTCAGGTAGGTCCTTATAGCAGTATGGGGGCAGACTGATAAACCACCATTTCAGCAGTGGCTATGTCATCCCTCCCCAAACACAGCTCCTACAGGCATCCCCTCCACAGCTCAATCTCCTAGGCTCCAGGAACACTATTTCCTTCCCTTGCCCTTCAGGCCTGGCACTGTCAACAGCATCCTACTGTTGCTGAAGTCCTGGGGTGCCTCTCCATCCTCGTCCACACCTCTCTCAACAGCCCCTTCATTTACAAACCCTTGGATTAAAACCTCTGTGTGAAATGCTACATCCAACCAGGACTCCAACTCCCCCTGCCCGTGTTTGTGGTAGAACTGATGATAAAGAAGCAAACAAAAAAAAAAATCATAAACTCTAGGAAAACAAAAAATTGTGTAGGAAAGGTTTTACCTTAATATCATAGTTTTACCATAAAACACCACTGTGATGATGCGCATTAATAAAGTCAAAACAATAGAAATAGTGAATATTGATTTAGCCAAATACAGTATAATAATATTGTGAGTTGGGCAGGGAGTGAGAGAAAAGTCTGCTTACATGGGATGAGGATGGGCAGAAGGAATAAGGGCTAAAATCTCATCTTCCATAGTGGAAAGTCAAGAGAAAACACTGAAGATGGAAAACACAGCAAGGAGCTCTAGGCATGATTCTTAAGAGATGTGGAAAGAAGTACCAAAGAAATAATGATACACAACAGAAAATGTTTCCTCTGAAGAAGGGGAGAAGGGAAGAGGGTAGGGCTGGGGATTGGGGCTGCTATTTTCCTTTTTCTTTCTTTCTTTTATTTTGAGACAGGGTCTCGCTGTTACCCAGGCTGGAATACAGTGGCACAATCTCAGCTCACTTCAGCCTCTACCCCCTGGGCTCAAATGATCCTCCCACCTCAGCCTCTCGAGTAGCTGGGACTACATGTGCACTCCACCATGCGTGACTAATTTTAAAATTTTTTTTGCAGAGATGGTGGTCCCACGATGTTGTTCAGGCTCGGCTCGAGCACTATTCCCACCTCAGCCTCCCAAAGTACTGAGATTACAGGTGTGAGCCACTGCACCCGGCATGTTTTTCTTAATGTATTGTGATGCTTGGGCTGTCATAACAAAATACCAAAGACTAGGTGGCTTAAACAACAGACATTTATTTCTCACTGTTCTGGAGGCTGATCGTCTAAGATCAAGGTGCCAGCAGGGCTGGTCCCTCCTGAGGCCTCTCTCCCTGGCTTTCAGATCGTTGCCTTCACGCTGTGTCCTCACATGGCCATTCCTCTGTGTCTCTTCCTCTTCTTACAAGGACACCAGTCCTATTAGGTTAGGGCCCTGCCCTTGTAACTTCATTTAACCTTGATCGCTTCTTTAAAGGCTCTGTCTCCAAATACAGGGTTAGGGCTTCAACATATGAATTTGGTGGTGGTAGCTTGGGTGGCAAGGACACAATCCAATCCATTACACTTAGCATGCTGTGTAGATCTAGGAAATTCCCTAAATTATGAGTATGTTAAGCAAGGTACATCCAAGGAGCATGAACTATGTGTTAAAATCATCCTGATATAAAGGCCAGTACTGGGGGCATAAAGAGGCAGGCCCCAAGTTTGGTTAATTATAGACATTTGTTAAACACACCCATTTTACTAGTCTTCTCTTTTGCCCATCACAAAGACTCCCAGAGTCCAAGTGCCTCTGCCTGGTTTTGCTTTTCTTCCAATTTTAACAATGTGGCAAGAATGGAAAACCAGGTTTTTCTGTTGAGCGTGTCTCCTTGGCTGCAGAGGGTTGAGTAGAGTGAAATTGAGGAAGCTGGGTTCGGTTTAATTCCCGCTCGTTTTTGATCAATTTCTGTTTGTGTTCTTGTATCCCAATAAAATCGTGTGGCAGATCGATTAATGCTCAGAATGTGTGTTTCCTCTCCCTCTGGCACCCTCCTGGTGGGATGATTATACATCCCACTCTTCTGTGGTCAGGAGTGATCATGTACTTCTTAGGCTAGTAAAATGTGAGCAAAAGTGATGTGTGTCACCTCTAAACAGAGGTTGAAGAGCCAGTGCATGGTTTGCTATCCCTTCTGCCTTAAGGTTGACAATAATATCCCAGAGAGAGGCTGCTCCATCAGCCTGGGTTCCAGAGTAATGCA
This sequence comes from Macaca fascicularis, assembly GCF_037993035.2. Taxonomy (NCBI): domain Eukaryota; kingdom Metazoa; phylum Chordata; class Mammalia; order Primates; family Cercopithecidae; genus Macaca; species Macaca fascicularis. Next base: position 135,401,867 of record NC_088376.1, read on the forward strand.
CAGATACACTGGTATGGGTGAGAAACAAGCTTTTATTGTTAGCCTTGGAGATTTGAGGTCATTTGTTACAGTAGCAAAACACAGCCTCAGCTGATTGATTCTGGTGGGCATATCTTCCATTCGAAGCAGCCCAACAGTGCCCCATTAACTTATGTGACCCTCACATTCTCTGCACTATACATATTCTTTTTCAAGGAAGAAGCCATTTAGCAAAAGAGAAGTGAGAGCCATACCAAGATTATCTGGATCCCTTTTAGCTTGCAGTAGCACTTCCACTTAAGACCATGGAAGCATTCTAGACTCTAATAAAAATTACAAACCTGGTCAGGCACAGTGGCTCACGTCTGTAATTCCACCACTGGGAGGCCAAGGCAGGCAGACCACTTGAAGTCAGAAGTGTGAGACCAGCCTGGCCAACATGGTGAAACCCCGTCTCCACTAAAAATACAAAAATTAGCAAGGCATGGTGGCAGGCATCTGTAATCCCAGCTACTTGGGAGGCTGAGGCAGGAGAATCGTTTGAACCCAGGAGGCAGAGGTCACACCATTGCACTCCAGCCTGGGCAACAGAGAGAGACTCTGTCTTTAAAAAAAAAAATTACAAACCCTGCCTCCAATAAAAATGCACATTTGCCATCACACACACACACATATTTTTGTGAAAATTTTCAAGAAGGAACTTGTGTCACAGACCCTCTGAGGCCATTCATGAATCCTTCATTTAAGACCTAACTTCAGTCTCATCTTCAAAAACTCCCAGCAGCAGAGACTAACTCGGCTAGCTGAAACCTAACTTAGCACTTAAGACGGTTTCCGCTAGAAGACAGGGACTCTATTATTCAGCTCTGGATCAATATGTTAATTAGTACAAAGCAGGCAGTCAAGAAATATATATTGGATTAAACACAGCAGCCCTATGAAAAAAGGTATTAATATGACCTGGTTGTATAGGAAAAATCCTCAAGGTCATCTAGTTATTAAGTGACAGGTGGATTTGGACCCAAAATCCACTAACCTTAAACCCTTGCATTGTCCATAGTTCCAAGCTACTCAAACCCAGGGCTACAGGAGGCTTCAGGAGAAATGTGGCCTATTTTTTCTGGGGGGCGGGGAGCATCAGTTTTACTAGAAATTTTGAAAATCAGTTAATACCAACTTCATCTACATATAACAGAAAGAAAACTCAAAAGTAATAGTGGCTTAAATAAAAGAGAAGTTAGTTTATGTCACCTGTAAGAGGTCAAATGCTAGAGAGGGCCGACCTGGAACAGCAACTTCGTGGTTCACTTGGGACCCGGGCTTCTGTCGTTCAGCTCTTGCCATACTTAATATGTGGCTTCCATCCTTAATGTTCCCCTTATGGTCTAAGATCACTGATAGAGTTCCAGGCATCACATTCAAGTTCCAAGCTGGAAAGCTAGAAGATGCTTGTCTCTCCACTTCCACTCCCATCATTTGAGAACACTTCCCAGAAGAGACACATGGCACTTCAGCTTGCTTTGCATTGGCTAGAAATGGTCACATGGCCATGCTTAGCTACAAGGGAGGCTGGGAACTGTTGTCTTCATCCCAGAAGGCAATCAGCCGGGCTAATCACTGGGATTCCATTAGGAAAAAGGAAGGGAAGAAAAGACCAGGCGCGGTAACTCACACCTGTAATCCCAGCACTTTGGGAGTCCGAGGCAGGGGGATTGCCTCAGGTCAGGGGTTCGAGACTGGCATGGCCAACATGGTGAAAACCCATCTCTACTAAAAACACAAAAATTAGCCGGGCGTGGTGGCAGGCACCTGTAATCCCAGGTACTCAGGAGGCTGAGGCAGGAGAATTGCTTGAACCTGGGAGGTGGAAGTTGCAGTGAGCTGAGATCATGTCATTGCACTCCAGCCTGGGTGACAAGAGCTAGACTTCGTCTCAAAAAAAAAAAAAAAAAAAGAAAGGGAAGAAAGGAGATTGAGAAGCAATTTAAATAATTTAAATTCTCTACCATGTAGTAATTGAGAGATGTCATTGCTTTTATATTCAAATACAAGCCCTTCTCATCAGACAAACCTGCTTTCCAGCGTGGCTGTGCGCTAAGAGAAAAGCAGCCAAGCAGAGTCATACAAAACTCAGGGAATAAAATGTTACACCTTTCAAAGCGACAGTGGAAGGCTGACTGCCATCTTGGCTCCCCTCCTCCTGAAGGGCCTGCTGCTGCTTAGGATACAAACTCCCAGCAGGATGGGCGGCCCTGGAACGGGAGCACCTGTTCCCCAAGAGGATGGTGAGGTAGGACAGGGAGGAGCTGGAGAAGGGGGTGAGGGTATTGACCATGTCACTGTCTTGCAACTGTGTCCTTTGATCCAAACAGCAGCAGAGGCTGGGCGCGGTGGCTCATGCCTGTAATCGCAGCACTTTGGGAGGCCGAGGTGGGTAGATCACCTGAGGTCAGGAGTTCGAGACCAGCTTGACCAACATGGTGAAACCTTGTCTCTACTAAAAACACAAAAAATTAGCCGGGCGTGACAGCTCACAGCTGTAATCCCAGCTACTCGGGAGGCTGAGGCAGGAGAATCATTTGAAGCCGGAGGTAGAGGTTGCAGTAAGCCAAGATCGTACCATTGCACTCCAACCTAGGCAACAAGAGCGAAACTCTGGCTCAAAAACAAAACACAACAAAAACGACAACAGAGTCAATGCTGGTCTTCCATTGGCTTTTTGGGGTGCTGGGATGATTGATTTTCATGCTTTTGAGAGGCCTTCAGGAGTATGTGTGAGAGACAGCCGCTGGCTCAATCTGCCAACTGCCAGAGACTAGCAAATGCACATGGAATCTGGAACAAACAAACAAAAACACCTGCTCATGGGAGGGCCTGGGAACTCATACTTTGTCAAATACATACCTCCCCCTCCTTCCAACCCTCCCCAAACTAGGCACTCTGTGGGGTGGGAGGTAGGAAGGTAGCAGGCTTTTTCAAACTTTCCAGCCAAAGTGCCATCAGGGCAGAAGAGTATACTAAGAACAGGAAATTTCTGAGTTCTTCCCTTTTGTTCTTAGAATACATGTTGAATTTGCATTTCACCAAACTCCATAATTTGGGTAGTGAGATCATCTGCTGAGCTCCTGCTGTGTGCCAGGTGGTGTGCCACCTTCCCTCTCTCCCCCTGGGGAGGGCCAGCCTTTTCCAGGAAGGCAAGCGTAGGCACTGATGAGGGAATTACCCTGGCTCAGGCAGAGTAAGTCCAAGGCTGGGCTCGCCAAGTCCCAGCACACCTTCTGGCAGCAGAGTCTATTAAGCAAAATCTTCAGATGTCTGGGTCGCGGGGCAGCCGGGGATTTTCGAAAGCACTGAAGTGAATGGTCACGTCAAGAGGCTGCCAGCCTCTCACCTGCTGTCAGGAAGAAAGGCTTCTGGTGTCCAGGGAGTCAAGAACGACTCACTTAAGCAGGAGTGTGACTAAGATGAGAGCGGATTCAAGAGCGCTACTGACAGCCAGAGTACACTGTTAGATCTCTCCCAGAAAATGATGGACGAGAAACCCACAAGGCGGGAGTGCGGCTCCCTGCCACGGTGCCGGGCTGGGCCATGCTGTTGGCATGCAGATGCTCCGGGAGCATTTTCCGGTCTGCAATTACGATGCCAGAACCTTCCCTCTTCTGCAGTTGGGATTGCATTTGATGGCTCTGAATGGTCCTATCTGTAACCACTAGGCACCTGAACTGAACGTGAAATGAGCTGTCACTTTGCAAAGCTACAGTGGTTCCCAAAGCTACAGTGGCCCCTACGGTGGGAAACAGCAGGTTGCAGGACATCGGAGTTAGTACCCAAGTGGAGGAGGGAACTGTCATTTTTTGGGCATCTACCAGGAGCCAGGACCTCATCAGCTCACTAAATCCTTACAACTGTCTTACCGTTCTACAGAGAAAGAAATGAAGGTTCAGAGAGGTTTAATGATGCGCTCAAGGTCACAGATGCAAATTGTACCTCGTATGTCTTACCTGCAAATCCCTCGCTCTGTTCACTTAAGCTTTCACCCAAGCTATATAAGTTGGTGGAAGGTAGGTCAAATTTTTTTAAGTTTTTAAAACACCATAGTAAAGAAAGTTAAATGGGTCTCTTTCCTGCAGCACTTCTCAGAGCCTTTGATACGCTAATGATCACTGTGAAACTTCAAGAAGGCGTCTATGTCAAACAGTCATTGCCAAACACATTTGACCAAAGCTAGGCATCTGGCCTACTTGATGTTTCAAGGAACACTCTTTGGGGCAAGCTGTGCATTCAGTCTCTTGAAAACTAAAAGCCAGGGCTCTACATTAGACAGCCTTGATTCAAACCTTGACTCCCCCACTCACTAGCTGGGTAACCTTCCTGTGCCCAAGCATCCTCATTTGTAAAGCAGGGAGTTAGGATTCCTGCCTTCCACAACTATTTATTGAGTTCTTACTGAGTCTCCAGACATGGAGGGCTGTATCAGTGCTTACCTCACAGAAAGTGACTAAGATGGTATTGCAGAGGTTCGCACACTTTTTCTAGAAAGGGCCAGAGTGTAAATATTTTAGGCTCTGGGCCGCACAGTCTCTGTTGCAATGACTCCACTCTGCTGTCGTGGTGGGGAAAACAGCCATAGACAATACATAAATGAATAATTGTGCTGTGTTCCAATAAAACTTTATCTACAGACACAAAAATTTGAATTTCATATAATTTTCACATCACAATTATTCTTCAAAAATCACTTAATAATCATTAAGATTATTTATTTTATTTATTTTTTGAGATGGAGTCTCGCTCTGCTGCCAGGCTGGAGTGCAATGGCATGATCTTGGCTCACTGCAACGTCTGCCTCCTCGGTTCAACTGATTCGCCTGCCTCAGCCTCCTGAGTAGTTGGGATTACAGGTGCACGCCACTATGCCCAGCTAATTTTTTGTTTTTTTAGTAGGGATGGGGTTTCACCATGTTGGCCAGGCTGGTCTTGAACTCCTGACCTCAAGAGATCCACTTGTCTCAGCCTCCCAAAGTGTTGACATTACAGGTGTGAACCACTGCATCCAGCCTAAATTATTATTCTTTAAATATTTTTTTCAACCATTAAAAAAATGTAAAAGTAATTCTTAGCTTGAGGGCTGTGCAAAGACAGGCATTGGGATGGATTAGGCCCATGGGCTGTAGTTGCCAACCCTTGCTATATTCAATAGAGTCACTGTGAAGATTAAACGTGTTTACAATGCCTTATTAAAACAGTACCAATAAAATGTGCCATTCTTTCTATTTCAGTAAGTTTTGCAATGATGATACCAATCCATGTTGCATAGAACTAATGAATAACTGACCAGGCACGGTGGCTCATGCCTGTAATCCCAGCACTTTGGGAGGCTGAGGCGGGAGGATCACTTGAGGTCAGGAGTTTGAGACCAGCCTGCCCAACATGGTGAAACCCTGTCTCTACTAAATCCAAAAAATTAGCTGGGCGTGGTGGCACATACCTTTAATCCCAGCCACTTGGAGGGCTGAGGCAGGAGAATCCCTTGTATCCCGGAGGTGGAGGTTGCACTGAGCCAAGATTGCAACATTGCACTCCAGCCTGGGCAGCAAGAGCAAAACTCCATCTCAAAAAAAAAAGAAAAACAAAAAAGCAAAAAACAAACCACTAATGAATAACTGTCAGAGGGCTGGGAACATAAACAAAGGTTGTAGAGTCAACTGTTGTTCCCACCACTTCTCCTCACGTGTGTCTCCATTTCCAGTTCACTCAGTCTCAACTGGGCCTAAGCTCCCACTCGGGATTTATCAACCTCTGCAGAAGAGGGGTGAGCCCAGCCGAGGTGTTGGCATTCCTGCCTCTGCTCAGCAGCCCACCAAAGTGGTCCCCATCTTGCCGGCCAGCACAGGCCACACGCGACACCACGACACGACACGATTAACAGCATTAACAGCACTGGAGGCCGCTGATTGTTCTAAGATGGATGGAAGCCACTTGTAATTCTCCCTCTTATTCCCCTATTTGTTTGCTGCCTTCGTGTGCATTGTCAGGATGATTTCTACAAGCAGGAGTTGCTTGAAACTTCACAGTATAATTTATTAGAGGTTTTTGCCTCTTGGGAATGCCTTGAATTCACACATTTTCTAGATTGCTCTAATTCCAACCAATAAGATAACTTTATTGGAGACTTCTCCAAACGGGTACAAATTCCTTTTAATGTGAAGAGGCAATGAATACAATTTGTAAACCTGCCTGGCTCCCAGACACCGAGCGCTCCTCATTCTGAGGCTGCTGTGATGGTTGAATGACTCAGGCTGGAAAAAATGATTCTCATCTAGAATTCACTCCATGAGTGTATTTGTGGCAGATCTAGGGGTTCGTAGCTCAAACTTCTCTGTGCAAAAAGCCTGTGGCATTTATGCACCAATGAGAAAAAATCCCATTCTCAAGAAGATATACATGTATGTACGTACACATTTATTTATGCACAACCCAGGAATTAATGCTTAGTAAGCTTCTACTGTGTGATCACGGCAGGTACCATGCATGTCTCTACTTCTCCCATTAACTTTCAACTTTTACCTTTTCAATAACAACAGGACAGTAAACGTCATTTTTAAAAAATCGAATGTTTAATGATGAAAGGTCGTATCCATTACAACACTGTTTGTAGACATAGAAACATCAAGCAGGTGTCAAAAATCCCACTGGACTTTATTTACATGCAGGCTTTAACCAACTTTGCTCTTTGTTTTAGTACAGGAAAATTCATGAATTAAAACTTGAAAACACAATAAATCACAAAACAAATTCTCTTCGTTTCCGATGTCATCAGTGAAGCATCAGAATGAAAGTTCAGAAAAAGTTTTTGCTCCCCGTTATTAAAAACACGGTAACACACAACCCACCTCTGGCGGCACTGCGCCATGATTCCTTGCAGCAGAGAACACAGCAGGAGCGCGTACACCTCTAATCCCTATTTGAGAACTGAGGGAAATGGCCCAGTCGGCTGACTTGCCCAAGGACACCCAGGCAGTCAGAGGTAGGAGTCTCGCCTAGTTCTGTGGTTTCCAGGAATCATATCCGTGTGATGTTCTACTCTGCTATTTGAGAGTCCCGGGTTGACAGAACCAGTGGGACAACTTGGGCAAGTAGCTCCTGGTCTGGCCTGTAGGGTAAGACACTGGCAGGGCTTCAGGTCTGGGGTTCAGGGCTGCATTTAAAGTTACAGTGCTCAATACTGGCCTCCCTAAGAATCCCCTGGTCTGTCCCTGTTTTCAACAGGAAGTTGAACTCTTTGAAGAGTTGGGTGCTAGATATTTAGTTTTCTTCCTTCCTGACTCCTCCAAGCCTTTCAGCTGGCCTTCTTGGATTCATGCAGTTCCACAATTGGAGCGTTCATTAAAAACTGCCTTGAAGGGTTTCCCAGTTCTTTGGGGTGGGTTTCGTCCAGGGAAGGACTGGCAAATGGGTTGCACCAGTGCTTCCCATGGCTAGAGTGTGACAGGATCATGCTTAGGGACTGGATGTCTTGTAGTGAGCCCCCATCCAGCCTTGTAGTTAATGCCTGGAGAGAGGCACTATCAGGCAGAACATCACACCTGCATATCTACCTTCACTCCCCAGGCTTCTAGACACATCCTAGGATCCTGTCTCGGAAAATCAGAGCCCTCCTGCAGTATCTAGTTGTCTACGTCCATTGTACTTTCCTGACAGAAGCCCTAAAGACAGGCCGTGGGCTTCCTTCAGTGGTTAGCAAACACCTTTCTCAGGAGTTTTGATCCTAACACAAAGATTGCTCTAACCTTCCTTGCTATGGTTTGAAGGTTAGGAGTGGCCTTCCAGAACCGCTGGGAGGTCAGGGGCGTGGACGTCCCTTACGTTCTCTTCACTGCCCAAGGTGGAGTCTGGCTGGTTTCCATTTCCACATTGCATGGCTATGAAATCAGAGAGCACAAGCCTGGGCCCTTGCTGGCTGAAGTCGCCACTCCACCCTTGATCAAGAATAATTGAGCAAGAGCTGCTTCCATGATCCTGTCACATTCTAGCCATGGGATTTCTCAATACGGGGTCTGGACACTTGGTGTTAACACTAGAGTCTGGCTGAGGACTAGAGAAAACCTTTTTGCGTCCCTTTCCGTCCACACAACTGGTAAGAAATGACTCTTCCTTGTGCCTCCCCTGTAAAGGCCAAGTGCTTGCTTTGGCCCACACCTAGTAAGGGAGACAATTCCCATCCTCCTCCAAAGGGCCACCAGCAGTGGGGGCCCTCACAGAGAACTCCTCAGGCACAAAAGCAAGCAGAGGGGCATGGGGTTAGCAGATTGCACGTCTGTATCCAAAATGGCCTATGGGAAACATCAGAGACCCCATCCAATCCCCGTCCTTCAGCCCTTCCAGATCCTTTCCTAGACTTTTGAGGGGCCAAACCTGGGTCATGTTCAGTACTAAAAAATGAGGACGAAGAACAGAACTTGCTGTTTTATCAAAACAGACCCATTTTCAGCTCAACATCCTGCGCTATCTACACTCTTTTCCTTCCGGCGCTAGTTCAGGTGCAGACCCAGGACAAAATAATCGGGGATGGATCTTGACGTGTTTTAAGTGGTTTCTTAATTCTTTGGAAGGTTATAGACTGGTGTGCCTCAGCACCTGCAGCAGCAGGCAGGAGTCTCCCTAGCATGGGGCAGTAAGTGAGCTTGTGTGGCTTTTAGGTTAGTAACACTCTTTATTCACATCTCTGAGACAGAGTTGACCTAAACTCCAGTTGGCCAGAGACAGGGGTTGTCTTCTGAGGATTTTCAGTCCTCAATTAGCAATTTTTGGCATTATCTCCATTTTCTTTCCTTAAATCCCATTTCCTTCCTTTACATTATTGCAATTTATCTCAAAGGTTACACTTAGGAGGCAGTCCATTTTCTTCCAAATTTTGGTGATTCTTTTGCTCAATTATGTCTTCTTTTGCATCGTTGAGGCATGTACTTAAGCACCCAGCTACTTCAGCTTCTGATAAACAAGTTCTAAAATACAAAGTGAGCTCCCTATTCACATTGGAAATATTCCACAGGTTAAAAATTATTATTCTAAAGGCTAAAATCTATACACACAAAAATAGAGATTTCCAATGTAAATTTTACTATTTTATTTGTGAAAAAACTACAAGCAGAATTCATAAATAGACATTTCTATTTAAAGCAGGAAAATGATAAAGTGGCTTCTAATAACATAGTCGTGCACATGCCAGTAACAGGAATATATTAACATCTTTTATTTGCTAGACAAAGAGCAGTGTCCAATATAAATTTCCCCCAAAACATTTAAGACCTGTGAATTTTTGACCAGTTCACAAAACCACCAACTGACACTTTAGCATGAAGAAAAAAAACAAACCTAACAGACTGTCAGCTCTAAAGACATTACAGAGCAGAAACTTCCAAAAGCGTTATACAAGCTGTCTTTCTGGGCAAATGAAAAATATAGCTCGTATAATACATTAACAAAAATTCACAAGATAAGATTGTTTTGACATACTTAACAAGCATTCTCTATTTGTCTCCAACAAACAAAGCTAAGGAAATAATGTAACCATCTTTACACAGTAAATTAAGGTTACAAGTCATACACAAGAACAGAACTGCTTGCGCATTAAAAACTGTTCAGCTCCATTGTCATACTCTAAATGTTGGCTCTTAAACCATTTCCGGTTACATACAAGCAAAGGTTATTATATATTCAGCAATTAATAAATTTTCAATAATTTAAGATACGGTAGCTTAAAAAAGTAGACTGAGAATGGTCTTGATAAGGCAGGTGAAACATCTTAGTGGAACTAAACTCACAGAAGCTTCTGCCAATGTTTTTAAATATCCAGATTGAAACTGAAAGGTTTTGATTAGAATATTGTGTGGGTGTCAAGATGTCTTTTTTTTTTTAACTGCATGACTCAAGCAGAGCAAAGTCAGGTAAGCTCTGTGTGCGTGCACACGCACCAGTGTAAAAGATTGCGTGGTATTAAAACAAATGGAAACTTGCAAGCATAACACTGTGCTTTTTGTTTAACCTGCTTTCTGTGCCACTGAATACCAAGTATTTCTGGTCCTCTTTTAATATATATCTTTATAATCTACACTAGTGTTTTTACACGCTGCCTACTAATTGTAGGGCAAACTGAAGACACAGGAAGTTACAGGAATTCCATTTCCAGAATACATGCCTGAGGGATGTCATCAATTTCCAAAATTAAAAGTCTATAAAGTACCTACTACCTCACTACCCAACAGAATACACCACAGCAACTAAAGGGCTGGCCCTATAACATCTGATTGCTTAGATAACTCCCACTGTTAGCTGTGGTTTCTATGAAGATGGTAATTTCATGCCACTTGTTCTAAAGCAATCCTCCCCTTCCTTCACCCCTCCCCATTCTTTAATTTATCACGGAGGCAAAACTGAAAAACCAAAACATTGGCATGAATGAATTAGCAGCCTATGAGTAGCTGGTTAATCAGCTTTTTCCACTAATCTATGGGGTCCAATCACTTTACATGAAACTAGTTTTTGAAAAAGTACACAGTGTGTCTGAACAAAGTGCATACCAACACTTATTGGTTCAAAAAGCAGTGCAACCTACAGGAGTTTGGTGGCATTTAAGTTTTTTTTTTAAAAAAGTTAAAAACAGCAATTCCTTAAACCTCTGGAAAATAAATATGGCTGACTAATTTACCCTCCCTGAGACCCTTAATAAAAGGAATATTAAAACTTTAGAAGGAATGTCTTTGCAATATCCCACTAATATTAAAATGTGGATTGAAAATTCATAGTCAAATCACTATGTATTATATATTCTGATGCCTACAGAAAGCATCTGATTTCCTTTGGTTCATTAATAAATACCTTAAAAATGTATTTAAAAAGATAAGAGTAGCTTGCATCCCAGACACAAGCATTATTTTAAAAACGGGGGAACATTGTCCATGCATTTGAGAATAGGACCACAGCAACAAATGGCACTGCTTTATAATCTATACCTTTGAGAAAAGAATTTAAATTATGGTACATTAGTGACTACAGAATAGTTTTAATGTAAATGTGAAAGGAACCTTTCCTGTTGGCTACTCAATTCAAGCTGTTAATTTTTTTATTTGTTGCCTCCAGACAGAAATTACTTCTATTATTAAGCAAACCAGGATTTTAACACCAAAATGTGGTGCTTCATTACAAATTAGGCTGCCCTCCTGAGTCCCTAAACGTCAAATAAAGAGAGGTAACCTCAAATTCTCATGCTTGAAATGTCTCTGAAGTACTACAAACTCTGTATCTAAATGTAAAAGTCAAATAGAAGAGAGACCCCACATCCAAACAACAGCAAAACCAAAATTTAAAAAATTATTTTAATAAGGAGAGGTGGAATTGTATTAGTGGTCTTTCATTACTATTGTTATTAGTATTTTTTTTTTGCAAGACAGTAAAAAGAGTGAAGAGAATGAAATAGAACAGTTTATTCAAGCTATCTTTACGTCCAGGAAGAAAAAAGATTACATGCTGCTCGCAGTAAGTACGAGCTTTCCCTGCAACTCTGGCTGCAGGCGCGCAAGCCGTTCACCACTGGAGTTCCTACCACAGCAGGAGATTGAGAAACGTCTCCAAACACTGAAAAGCTCCATGTCAGGACTAGATGTGTGGTTGATAACCTTTGTTCAGTAAAACAAATCATAGTAGATTCTGAGAAGGAAAAACAAAGAATGCTCACAACTGAATCGGTAGAGTGAAGGTTTATGAGACGAAGGGACATGAGGCAAACAAATTTTAATTACAGAAACCACCACTGCAATGTCATGTAGAAAGCAGAAACAAGGGACAGCTTCCTGTATGGACCAAAAATACAGTTTATAGACCGCTTCAATCCTAAAACTAAAACAATTTCTAGATTTACCTCAGACACGAGTAGAGGTCTGGAAAATGGAGGATGGAATTCGAGTTACAGAATACCATATTTTCATGAGTGCTTATGTAAGAACAGCAAATGATAACATGTAACCATAATTTACACGAATACTTGGCATTCTGGAGCTAGTTTAGTTACTTCTGAATGATCAAAGCCCTCCCCAACTAAACCACTTGTGATTTGTCAGTTATTCCATTGCAAATGCAGGCTATCTGGAGCAGTCTTTAAATTTGAGATCACATTGTTTAAAAAATATATATTTTTATATCGTCCAGTATTCTTTAGACAGATGAGAGAGTCAAGTTCCCACATGGATTGGAACATACTTCATGTAAGACTGATTTTAGTTAAATTTCAGCACTTTCATAGAAGGGACTGTCCCAGATCTGTAACTGTTCAATGTTGTATTCACTTCACAGTGTATCAAGCACCAGCGTTGCCATGGATTGGTTTCAAATAACCCTTTATATATAATTTTATATTTTTATATATATAGTTATATCAAAACTGATAGTACATAGTATAACTGGAAGAAAGAACTAAACTTAAAAGGATATGCTGAAAGGATGGAGTTTGTGAACACAATAAATAAAAGTTCCCTCCCCCTCCCAACCCTCCCCCCGCAACAAAACAAAAACAAAAAACCAGTTGTAATGTACATGGAAAATTGTGCACAGCAGATTTTTTTTTTTTTTTTTTATAAAAAGTAGATTCAGGAGCACATCCAATTATAAATGATTGTTAGGAAAATCATATAAAACAATGGAATACATAAAAGTGTCAAGAGTAATCGTCAGGGTGCGAAATTCCTTGGTGGCCAGATGCCCATGGCAAGCAGAAATTATCCTGGCAGCATCACTAAGAGGTCGATGTCCACAGAAGATTCTCCAGGGATGCAAGCAGCATGGGCAGGTGGAGGATTTGAATTTCATACCCTGATTCATAGTTTTCACAATTCCATGTGCAATTTCAGAAAGATTCATCATTGACTGCTGACATGTCGCCCTTTGGCGTGGAGGAACGGGAGGAGCCCTTGTCTGTGCTCTCGGACCCCGAGCTGCTCTGGTTCTGCTGTTCTGACCCTGCACTGGAGGTCACTGTGGATGAGGATGTCGATGAGGAGCGAGTCTTTTCCTTAAAGTCTGTGATAATGACGGTGACGTTGCCCACAGTTACTGCCAACTGCTGTGCAGTGCTCCTGTCCACGTTTTTCAGCCGGGGCCTAGAAGCAACACCACAGGGGAAGAGCCAATTAAATAAGTTATGGATCAAAAACAGCTTCTGGCAGAATGTCATCAATACACACAAGACTTCACGACACTGTGGCAATGAAGCTGAACTGCCTACCGCACATGCCAAAGCCGACTACAAAGTGTGCTGCTCAGCTTTAGCAATAATCAATCCAACAAGCACAGACAGCAAAGTTTGAGACCACTGTAAAATTACTAGCCTACAAATCCAAGGCACAAAACCACCCCAGGTTCATGATTACGATTAAGTAAATCAGAGCTGTAATTTAGTATGTCATTCTAGCTTTCGAGTACCTTGAGGTGTGATTTGTTTCGCTGGTCTTTGTTGTAGCATTTGCAGACTGTATGCTGTTTGCTTCGCTAGGAGGATCTTTCAGAATGTCAGACTTTGGTCTAAATGAGGGAGACACAAAATAAACAAACAAAAAACAGGCATTTAGAAGATATCTTGAATTCACTTGCAAAGTAATATCCTGTACTTTGTTAACCAGAAACTTACTTGGTTTTCTTGTTGGTATTTTTCTTGGTAACACTAGGACTAATTTCCTTGTCTTTCTCAGGTTTCTCTTTGTCCTGCTTTTCAACTTTCTCCTTCTTCTCCTTTTTAGGGGGTGGTGGGGTGGCATACTGCTGTGCCACTTGCTGTGCCACCAGCTGAGAATTGATCCGAGGTTTTCTAAAATGTTCAAAAAATATATATCACTATTTGCTTTATAATTTTTTTTTTAACATTTTTATCTGGTCTCACAATACCTTGGGTATTTTATTACTGATATCTGACAACTCAAAACTAAATTATATGGTTCGTGTTATTTCTGCATGATTTTGTATGGATTATTTAGTATGGATACTAAACTTTTCCTTTTTCAAAGGAAATGATACATTCACAAGTGATAACACTAACATACACATCCCTGTGCAGTAAAATAGTCTTTGAGCCAATAAAACATGACAGTGTTTCTGAGAGTGCTGAGAACACTACTTCTTTCAAGCCGTCAAGATTATACTGACTGACAGCTTTCAAATACTCCTGCTGCAGAGGGTTAATCTCATTTTATTAAATGGACACGAGTAATCCCTTGAAAAGAGAATGAAATTAGAAGTGTGACATTCACTCCTCAATCTAATTATTCCAACTTGTTCTGCTCCCCTGCAGCTCTGTGATTGGCACAGACAACATATATAGAGCAATAAAGGTAACTATAGCTCATACTAGCTCCCAAGGGAGCGAAGACTGAAAGTCACTGTAAAAAAAATCTTACACAAGTGACACATTCATTGTGCCATAAACCATTATGTCTGTGCCAATCTCCAACTGACACTGGCTCTTAGCACTATTGTTCACAAATTCTAAGAGATGCCAAACACTTTCACAATGCATGACCATTCACAGCCCTAAATGAGACAGGGAGAGAGGAATGCCTATGCTTTATTTCTACATAATATTAATTCTCCAAGACATTCCCATCTAGACAGATACTTACAATATAATAAACTTTCCAAGTTTAAGATGGAAAACAAATATAGAAATGGTTCATTAACCAAGTAAAACAACTGGCTACCACAATGTAACAGTCTCCTTTAGATCCAATAGCTCCCTCTCCAATTCCCCAGGATGGAGAAATGGACTGGAGAAAAATAACTGGACAGACCAAGTCTGACTCATCAATGGGAGAGTCAGTGGTGGAGGATTAGAAAACAAAAACCTAAAAACAAAACCCAAAACAAAGCTGCTGCATTCTTACCTAACGCTGTTATTCTTTGTTTGTTTTGAGGTGGAGTCTCACTCTGTTGCCCAGGCTGGAGTGCAGTGGCACGATCTTGGCTCACTAAAACCTCCACCTTCCAGGTTCGAGTGCTTCTCCTGACTCAGCCTCCTGAGTAGCTTGGTTGGATTACACGTGCCTGCCACTATGCCTGGCTAATTTTTGTATTTTTAGTAAAGACGGGGTTTCACCAAACTGTTGGCCAGGCTGGTCTCGAACTCCTGATCCACCCGACTCCACCTCCCAAAGTGCTGGGGTAATACAGGTGTGAACCACTGCACCTGGCCAATTTTGCTATTCTTTACCAGGAAACAAAATGAGAGCCACTAGGTACATGACATGCTGGCTCCCTAAGCCATAAGTGTGGTGACTGGAGCACCTCTTGGGCAGTGGCTATGATATAGCTGACAGGGGCCACAGGAGAGGTGGGGACAGATGCTCATGCCATGACAGTATCACAGTTAATCTGAGCATTGAAGGAACTGGTTATATTCTGAGTGTTTCAGAACTGGTCATGACTCTGCAAGAAAACACTGTGAAAAAAGGAGCAAGCTCAGAGCAAGCTTACCACTGGTCTCTAGCAACACAAGTTTTGGTCATGGGATGGCATACCACGAAACCTTGTATTACCTGAGCCTGGATCACAAGTGACAAGGGATTCAAACACATGTGAAAGCGCCCTGGAGAAGGGGCATGTACTTACTCTAAGCCCCTCTCTTCCAAGAAACACACAGGACCCCCTAGGTGAAAGGTGACTTTCCCTTTTTCACAGATTCTAACAGCAGCAGTAGTCATTCTAACACATTTTACTCCTTTTAAAGAGGAAGTATGATTGTGTTAATACTTAAAAAAATAATGACCACTACAAGACATTGCACATGCACTCACTGGGGACACAGATCAGCTGTCTACAGGGATTACTAAACAGTTTAAATTGGTGCTAAAATAAACTACCATACATTAACCAATATTCAGGTGTTAAAATGAAATAATGTAGCCAGAGTTAATAATGTGAATAAACCATTCAAACTATGAGAAACTACACCCTGATGAAGAGTTTCAATTAAGCCAATATGGGTACTTTACGCCAGAGAAATCCGATCCAAGAACAAGAGAGGACACCTGAACACCAATTTAAGACTATCCTAAACATGAGAAGCAAAGGTAAGCCAGGTGCTTGGCCCCAGAGAAATCTCAGCCTAATCACCAGGCCCACCCAATCTGAGACGGAGGAGCCTGCCTTACTCCGGGACAACCTATAAAAGTTGTCACTTACCACGTTACACTGTACCTGTCAATCAACTGTATACTACTCCATAGCAAAGACCACATTTAATCATCTTTGTCATCATGGCATTAGGCAGTGCTAGGTACTCAATAAAATTATCTACTGGATGAATAAATGAACACCACAGAGAAAGACAAAGTAAGATGCAAACTGAGAAGAGGGCCTAAGCTTTGGAGATTGAGGTCGCTGGTGACTTTTAGGAGAGTGGGATCACTCTCCTATGTGGGATCAGGGCGGCAAGAATTAAGAGCCTGAAGGTTGTCGGAGGAAGAGCACAGGAGCTCTTCCTCACCTCAGAACTGTGATGCTGAAGTAAGGGATTGCTCTGCTCATTACCCAAGCAAACTGAGGAGGATTTCTGTAGGAAACAGTGTCATGGATGATGTTGTACAATCAAAAAGGGAGAACGATGGAGGGCATGCAAGACAGAAGGGTTAAATCATCGGTCAAAGGGAGAGAAAGAACACAAACAAAAGGCCTAGGGAAAGGAATGGGGACACTTTCTACTGAGACATGAGAGGGATGCTAGGTAAAGATAAAGTGACATTTTTACTAGAAAAGATGACAATCTGAGGAAGTTCTCTCAGTTGGTCTCTCCCTTCCCAGGGAGGCACGCAACATGGCAGAGGTAGTGTAGGGGTCGTGAGCAGAATTTGGAAATGAGAAATCAGAAAAGAGATTAAATGAACCATGGAGATCAAAAGCAGTGCCTGGTTTGGTGAGTAGCAGGCACTAACAGTATAGGAGAAAAGAGAGCAGGTGATGAACGAGAGAGAAAAGGAAATTTACTTGCATCTCACAAATTACTCTTAATAGCATGAATATAGCATGCCTAAAAGAAGCAGCTCTCCACTACCCAGAGATCATGCTTATCCAAAATGGCTTATTCCCTAAAACACAGCCCATCTGCCAGGAATATTTATTGGCACACTGTAGACAACAGGTAAGGTGCCCTCTGAATGGTTCTGCCACTGATATCATTCAACAGTTCAGCAAATGCACACTCAGAATTCTTCAGTGCACGCAACACAATCTGGTTATCTACAGGATGAAGTCTGTATGTACAAAAGGTAAATTTCAGCCGTAAGTCCTCTTAAAATGCAACATATAAGCACAACTGGGTGAAAGTCTCACTCGTTCCTAATGAAATGTTTGACTAGTATGGTGAAGTGTTTTTCCCTCTGTTGGTCAACAAACCAAAATTTCACAAATGAAAAGGATGCAAGACTATTCGGGATCTAGTTATTATCAAGAAAAATGGGGCATCTGCTAAACCACCTGTGTTGTTTGAAAAGTACTGCTGTGTTCCGAACGTCCTGTATGTGTCCTTAAGTGACAACCTAACTCTTAAACCATCACTTGGCCCCCTTCCCCACCCAAATCCCTCAACAACAGGCAAGCATTTATCATCTTAACTAGTGTAACTGCTTTTTCAAACTAGTTCTCCCAACAAATGCCACAGTACTCCTAGAGTTGGGGAGCAGGGGATGAGGTAGGGAAATTCGCCTTTTAGAAGGCGAATGAACAGAAAAATACAAAGGCCACCAGGCTGAGCCCTCCCATATAAAGATGCTACGTTGTCAGAGATGTTCTGGCGGCTCTTGCAATCTGTCCCCTTCCCCACTTCTAGGCTAATACTCTCTTCGCTGCATGGCAAGTGGAAGAATGAGAAAGTCCAATTTCCATTGAGAGCTATGCACACTCCCACACTCCACTCCTAGGATGCTGTGCCAGGCTCTCCAGGTTAAACATTACAAATGTACCTAACATGGGAGAGAGGCAGAACCTTTTCAAAGCTATCAGAGGACAGGCACATCAAGAAGTCAGAGTCAGCACAACATGCCCTCAAGGAGGAACTGTCATCTCCATTTTACAAATTAGGAAGACTGAGGAGCAGAAACAGTAAGAAATTCATCCAAGGTTCAGCTCCATCTGGACTCTTTATGGACTCCTCTTATCTTCAGGTATCCTTAAACACTCTACAATGATGCCTTTGAAGAGTTCAGCCTGGCGTGCGTGTGTCAGGGGTGGCAATGTGAGATGAAAAGGGTGATGAGGGTACTAGGGACTGAAAAACTCAGGTCCAAGTTACCGTTTAGCTAGACTCCTCCCTGAGAACAGCACTGCCACCTTTGTTAGCCTCACCATGCCTTACTCTGGCAAGGGAACTACTTGGTTGTCTTTAAGAAAAGAGAAGGGGGCGGGGGAACAGGCAAGACTGTTTTCCTTGCTTTCCACTGCCTTTAGAACATTCTAAGGAATGAACCCATATTATGATACTTAACACTGCTGATCGGTGAGAAATAGTGACTTCCCACAAATTCACATTGCTTAATGAAGTCTTCTAAGTGTCATACAACACACTGTAAATAGCACTCATTTAATGGGCAAAACTTTCAACATGTTGTGGCAAGTCACTTCTTCAATACGAAGCTGACAGCTTAGTCTCCGAGATTATTCAAGTTTCCCCAACGAATCTTAAACAAGCAGGTAAACACCTTCACAATACAGCAGTAAATGTTAGATCAGAGCCCATGGCCTACAGCTTTTGGTGTCTAAGTCTCAAATTAAAACCAATCAATCACCACCACCAGCACTACCAATCTCCAAAACAAAACAAAACAAAAATGACCAGAGATTCAAGATAGTAAACAGTTTCCCTCATAAATTTAGCAAACAAGCTTTTTGTGTCTTCTTCACGACTGTATTTTCTTATGAAAAGGGTATCTTCTTGAAATATTTTACAGGTTTATTGTTGCCATTTCAGTAGCATATAAATGAAAATGTGCTATGAAACTACAATAATAGACATCATCAGGAAAATATTTATTTGCATTTAAGCAGCTAACATTTCAGAAGAGTCCATTCTATAAAAAGTGAAGCAGATCTTTATCTGGGGCATCCTTAGTGTCTGGAAAGGAAAAACTTCAGAGAGTTCAAATGTACACAACCACAAATGAGAACAGAAAACAAGACACCTTTCCTGGATTGCTTTGGTATGTGTACTGATACCACTTTCAGGGAGCACAGGTAAAACAGTTATTTTTTAAAGAGGCATTTTTCCTGTGTACTACTCTTTTCCTTTTCCTCTTGTGCAACGTGAGATCTTACTGCTCATTTCTCACATACTTCTCTGGATCTCAGCTACCACAACAAGCAAGGAGATGACAAAGCCATCTTGTGATTCAGGCAATAAAGAGCAAGAAGAGTCTCTAATAAATTGCATCCTTTCCTTGATTATGTGTCCAGCTTTTCATAAACTATCAACCATGTGTCCATTTTGCTCACCTTCCGAATTCCACCTGGCATTTCACTTTTCAATTAAAATACCCACGGGTTGTGGAATTAAGACAATAAACCCATCCATCTCAAACAAAAGGTACTTTACAATTAACACAGTTCCTTACAACCTACAAAATGCCTTCATCAAATCAGCTTACATCGAGCCCTTGAGTTCTTTGTATGCTGCTTTTATGTTCCCCCTAACCATTCCTTGCTTTGGCAATCTATTAGTCTAAGAAAGCAGCTTCAAGAATTTAACAACTCTGGGCAAGTCTCTCCACTGAATGCACTCTTTATCAGGATTCTTTATGATAGGTCACATTATGATACTGTAATTAGCCTTCTCACATGACCTGTTTTCCTGTCCCTACATCCAGAAGGTCATATACATGTACACTGTATAGACACACACATGTGGACTGGGTTGGCTAGGACAGATTTTACCACATCCAATAATGACTGAATTTTTATATTACTGATGTCCCAAAATGCATATATCCCACCTTGGAACCTACCGAAGTATACAACTCAGCTGTTATTCTGTAACACCTGCCGACTAAAACATTCTGAAAACAAAATAGGAATGGTAGTAAAATCCAACTGCAGGAAACTAGGTGGGCCACATGTGTGAAAATGCTTTATAAACTGCATACAAGATTTTTTTCTTCTTTGCAAAAGTACCTTGTTAAAGCCATACTGAGGCTAAATCTTTGTCTGGACTTGTCTAAGATAACATATTCCAAGTTGTAAATAACCAAATTGCAAATATGTTTGTGGAATACAATCCATGTTTAAGTTGGGCAACGTATCTATTTACTTCTAAGGAAAGCAGTGTTAAAGTGTGAAAGCATCGGAGTTGTTTTATCCCAACAGCACTGTCCAGTAAACACTACTGGTCTCTGGCTTTGATGATTAATACAATTTGTTTTCTGTTCGCTTAACTCATATACTCTGTTCCATTATATTTTTTATATACCAAGGAACCTATATGACCTCATGACTTGACTGAAGCCAACCATCATTATAATATGAGTAATTAAAAACCCAATTGTCACTTTACCAAGATCATACATTGCAGGACATTATTAATTTCCCTCTGCTTCCCAAACAGTATTTTTTTCTGCAGTTCTTTTGTCTCTTAAATAGTACTTTCCTCTTTCACGTAAACATTTTTCTTCCATTTCTCAAATCCTTTGGCCCATCTACAAGGAGCTACTAGGTGACCTGAAGGAGGTCCTAGTCCCATTCTAGGTTACTCTTTCCCACATACATCCTTGACTCAAGAGAATCACTCTGCTCTGTATTAGAAAACTAAAAATTTCCCTCAAATTTAATCCTATCAAAATTTCACAACTCAAGTCATCCCCTTTCTTCCTAATCTTTCCTTCCGTCACCTTCACAGGTAATAGGGAAACAGAATAGTATAAAGGAAGAGTATAGACTTTGGAGTTAAGACAGCCTTTGGACTTTATCCAGACCTGCTACTGAGCTTAGGTAAATTACCTGAAATGAGAATGAGGCCACACCTACTTTCACAGGGCTGAGGTCAGGATGAAATGAGGATGAAATTAGGTACCATTCACTTAGCTCTTGTAACAGGACATGTAGATAGATAATCCACAAGATAACTCCCTGTAAAAATAATATATACATTCCAAAACACTACTTTTCCAGCCGTAGATGTGTCTGCCACCCTTCTTCAGATATACTGGAAGGCAAGTGGAAAGATTTACAAGTGAAAGAAGCTGGTAAGTCTGCCCTGGGAAATGGTTCTAGAGACATAAATCCTTCGCATATGTTAGCATCCTAAAGTTAATTATGCTGTCTAACAGCAACAGCAGCACTAAGGAGCCTCACCAACATAGCTACCAGTTTTTCTGCATATTTCAGAGAGAATTTTGGTTTTGCAGAAATCCCTTTTAAAAGAGGATGCCTTTAGGGAAGGCCACTGAACTTCAATTGTACAATATCCACACATGGTGTTACACAAACTCTCACCAGATACAGCTTGGTTAGAAAGAACTGGCTCCAACACGACTAACAAGTATCTTTACCTTAATTAACAGCAGATTCTGAAATGTTCTCCTTCACCTTAAATTTTCATTTTGGATATTAAAATGTCTCTTATGTCCTGAAAACAGACTTTCACCTGAGCACCAACAGGTGAAAACACCATAACTTTTCTCCAACTCAGGAACATATATTCAATAAACAAAAAGAGCTAAAAGTGGTTCTGATTTTTGGAAACAAAAGACCTATTTTATAAATCAATCTGGCAGCAACAGTTATCTCAGCCCAGTGGGCCTCAAAGTGTTGATCCAGAGACTCTTGGGTGTCCACACGACCCTTTCAGGAGGATCTACGAAACAAAACTATTTCCATAATAATTTTAAAACATTACTTGCCTTTTCACTTTCTTTTCTTCAAGAGTTTACAATGGAGCTTTCCAAAGCAATGACATCTGACGTCACTGGTCTGAGAGTTTGTATATTTTCATGTTTTAAACATTTCTTAGTTTTAATTTCTGATATGGGAAGTATCTATACATATAACTAAGATGAACAAAAGCTCCTTGGGGTCATTAATACTCTTACGAAACGTAAGAGATCTTCTGACCAAAACACTTGCGAACGGCCACCGCAGCACCATGCCAAATATTGGACTGTGCGACTCTACTGCACCACGGGTCAAGAAAGAGACAGTCTTGAGAAGGCAACTTCTCAGGCTTAAATTTTTCCTCAAAAAAAAGGTGAAAAGCAGCATTGACTCCAATTGCTGGAAACATTTTGAAAATAAAGAAAAATCTTAAACTTATTTAACACTAGAACAACTTTCTAAAAGTGGGCTTCAAGTATTTAAGCCATAGACTATAAAGCTGGCTTCCTTCCATTTCCTCTCTCCTGTGGTGCCTATAACAGAATTTTATTTGTGGTTATTCAAATATTTTAAGTAAATGTCCCATAATAAATAGTCCCTTTAGCTCTCCCTCAGCCCTTCTCCAAAGAACATGCCCACTAACAAAGAATGTGTTAGTTCAATGTATCATGTAAAGAAAAGCATTCCCTAAATCGTTTTGAAAATGGACTTTTGTTGGAAAACGGCTACATTTCTTTTTGATACCTCCATTCCATATTTTCAACACAAACTTTCTTCTATGGTAAAAGATTTTTTTTGCTTGCTGATCATCCGGTTTAGTAGTGTTGCAGGATCACTGTCCCATCTGAGGCAGTGTGAGCACCACAGCAGCTGCGGGTACTACAACTACAGGCAAGGTAGAGGCAAACTTCTCACCTGACTCCCTGGAAGGAGCAAAAGCCTACGTGGACATCCAACCCTACTCTCTGCGTCAGAGATGTAACATTTCTTGTGCCATCTCCTCTCGCATCTCAACTCTATCTTCGGCATTCTGGCTTATGCCACCTCCTCTCCATCTCAGTTTCACCTTCAGCATTTTGACTAACGTTCTCAAACTCATGCAACAGACTTCTCCAAGTGCCTAGCAAATGCAGAGGCACGGTGCTGTGCATTCTGGATGTGTGTGAATACACGTTCATTTTCCAACGGGCCGACTGAGATATAACACAAGAGATTCCAACAGCCCAGACCTCTGGTGAGGACCTTTGTCTTACATGGGGTCTGCCCTGTCATACAAGCTGGGACACAGCCCTTTAGAGAAAGGGCTATCTAGACCTCCCCCTTTTTGCTTTCATATTATCTTGGAACCCTAAGTCTGTGACTTTGGATGAGTTAGATAATCTCTCCAAACTTCAATTTCTTTGTTGACAAAAAGATTACAGTAAGTGATCTATAAGGTTCCTTTAGCTCAGACACTTGTATTGAGTATTTAATAAAGACAACTAAATAAAGTATTTGTTCTTGAGGTGCAGGCAAGTTTGCAGTTTATGTTCTTAGTAACTCATGCAAGTGAGAAATAAACATCATGCTTTTACAAACCTTCTACAAACTACATATCGTTGGTTTAGTGACTTAGACATGACTGTTCCTTCTTCCCCACCAAAAATGATATACAAAAGTACCTTCTAAACCATGTCAATGATGAAGATGAATCCCAGAAACTAAGAATCTCTAAGCAAACGCCATTTTCAGATGCAAATAAATGTGACAAATCAAGTCTTTCTCCAAGAAACATTACACTAAAGCAATCCAATCTGCTCTGCAAATTACTTTAAAGCTGTCAAAGATCCTATTTAAAATGCATTTAATGATTCTGAAATTACAGTTCATGTCACAAACATGGGTACTTGCAAAACACAAAAGAATTAGTAACTTACCAAAGACAGAAGCTATTAGATAAGCCACAGTCTAACAAATACTTAACTAGTTGCCCTCCTCAGGTGTTAGTTTCCTCACCTATCAAATTAAGATTCCAACTAAACTAAGGTAAATTTTAAGGTTTCCCTCAAATCTAACCTTTAAAACAAAACAAAAACTTAAATAATACAAAATAACAGCCCTGACAAATTCATTCATGGTCAAGAGATCTATTATAATTACTGGTTATTAAAACTTTATTGGTTTTAATACTTTACAATTCTATTAGTGGTTGTTAAAAATCACGTTACTGGTTATTAAAAACTTTCTTGAAGCCCATTATCACTTCAGAAGATTCTCAACACTTCACTAACTGCAGTGTTCACAATCTGAGCATTATTCATTATTTTGGGCCCCATAATTCTTTGTTGTGGGAGCTGTGCTATGCATTGGCGAATGTTTAGCAGCCCACTAGATGCCAGCAGTA
This sequence comes from Macaca fascicularis, assembly GCF_037993035.2. NCBI lineage: Eukaryota > Metazoa > Chordata > Mammalia > Primates > Cercopithecidae > Macaca > Macaca fascicularis. Next base: position 135,426,120 of record NC_088376.1, read on the forward strand.
CCACTCTCTCTCAAGTTATGACACCCAAATTTGCTTCTAGACATTGCCAAATGTTCCCCAGAAGAAAAAAAATCACTCCCAGGTGAGCATCACTGGTCTACTGTCTAACCTTAACTACAGGAATACAATATAAGGGAGTAGAAACTTTTGCAAATATGGGAGGGCAATCTAGAACAAAGAGAACTTCTCTTGCGCAGTTTTATCAAAAGATGCCTGCACAAGACATCTGCATATGTGTTCACTGTTCTGACTGGTAGGGGCTATAAAAGGGTAGGACATAAGGAGAGGAATCCCAAGAACACTGAGTATACTGATACTATATTATCTCTGTATTCAGACGTGTGATCACTCTTCTCTCGCCAGATGGAAAGACAATTTGATGGTCTCTATACAATTACAACTCTGACAATACCATCTATACCTCAAACATTTCTGGTAATCATGGTCTTTATTTCCATTAAGGAAAGGAAATGGCTTTTGAGTAAGGGAAGAAAAGTTTTAGGGTATCTTTATTTACTTGGTCAAATGGCTGAAAAATCAGGTATGAGTGAAGGTGAAGAAGACTCTAAAATTACCAGTGTCTATTACTAGAAACACTAGCACCAAGCTTGATAATTCCTTCAACTCCATAAAAATGGTTTTGTTTTTCTGGGGGCTGGGAGGGCACAGAGTGGCACAGGTAGATGAGAATTCATATGTCAACTTAAATAGTGATCTTTGAACTTAAAATGTTGGTCATATTTTTTTACATATGGATGAAATATTTATCAGAATAACCAGAACACATTTGCATAAGAATAGAAACTTGAATAAAGAGGAGAAACTTCAAGGCTATCAACAGTCATGTACTACATCCTAACACACCCAAGCAGGCACATCTTAGTGCCTAAGAAATTAATCATGCAAGTATCAAAGTCCACTCTAACTAAAGAAAACATCTGTCAGGAAATCTTAACCAATTCTTTCATTCTGTACTCTTTTCATTTTGAAGAACCAGAGGGTGTTAATAAGTATTTCTACATAAAAACTTAATTCTGCACAGCTCCCACTCATGAGTACTTTTCTTACCTAAGCAAAATTCTCCAAAGAACTTTTCAAGCAAGTGTGGTGAAATGATGTTTTAAAAAATGTATCAGAATGTGTATCATCTAATGTATTCAGCATCAATTAGTTAAGATGATTATGTTTGGAACACACTGCTGGGGATATTCCAGTATGTGAACTCTCCCCTCACCCTCATTCTTCACATGCCAAGGAAACCTGAGAAAGGACTCTCTAATCTCCTATACTCACCTTTCATCTTCATTGTCTTCCTCTGTGCTAGTTCAGGACCTAAGTATCTTCCTATGTCCATAAGGTCCTATCTGGTCTTTTCTAGTCCTCCCTCTAGCTATTATACATGATGCTAAAGGCCAAAGGGCCTAAAGAGAAAAGGTGAATTGCCTGTTCCTCTGATTAAAACTCTGCCTGCTGCTAATAGAATAAAATCCTAACTCCCTAGCATGATATATAGGCTCTTCACAAGTTTCTTCAGACACTTCTCTCGGCTTGCTTTTTCTCCACACTCACTGTCCCAGGCCTCTCATTCATAGGAGCTCAAGTCACACTAAACTTTATCTTATCTTTTTCAGAAGATACCTTTTACCACTTGTTTTATTTCTTATCTGCTATTCCTTAGCTTCTGCAATGCCCTTTTTCTCCACATTTCTTCAATAAAACCCATACCTGCTTTAAGATCCAGCTCAAATGCCACTTCTTTCCCAACTTCTCCTGGCAAGTAAGTTTGTGGCCAGGTTTTCAGTGTCCCCAAACCACCGTGACATACCTCCACCACTTAAGGTTCTACATTATAATTTATCACCCTAGTTGTCTATGTCTCCCTACTAGATGATGAACATCTCTGAGACAGTACCAACCTTTTCAATGTTATGTATACTCCCCAAACTTGCTTCAAAATAGTAATTTCTTGCCAGTAGGTCAGCTAATGCTGGCTGCAGGAGTGTATGTCCTCTGTATAATGCAGTGCAGACAGCAGATGCTACATCAGCATGTTGCATAACATTGTATTATAATGATACACTTAACTGTCTCTCTCTGAGCCTCAGAACTGAGCTCTTTGGGGATACTATATATATGAGAGAGAGAGATCTCAATGTATATGATACATGAGAGGGACAGACAAGAGAGATCCCAATGAATATAAAGATCTACCCAGAGATAGAACTGCTCCCCATTAAAAGAGGGAAGAAGTAAGAAAATTAACAGGTAATGAAAGTTTCCTATGAGGAAGCACTGTGTTGAGCATTCTACATACATCACCTCTCACTATCCTCATGACTTCTTGAAGTTATTAAATAAACCAAACACCCAACAGTAAAAACGAGACTAGTGCAAGTCGAGTTTAACCTAAGTTTCTGCTCTTTCCACCAAACCTTACGAAGGAAGGGAGATGAACAGAAGCCAGTAAAAGAGGGGAAAACGAAGAGAATGAGATGCCATTTTAAAAGGGAAAGAAGATTTTCCAGGAAAGAATGGTCAATAATATTAAAAATAATCTTAAAAGCTATTAACAAATAAGGCCTGAGGACAATCCTATGAACCTGGCAATCAGGAAGGTATCCTTCCAAAGCGTTTCTTTTCCAATTCCTTCACCAGATTACATACATGCCCCTTAACCCTCCACCTTTCCTCCTACCTCAAATAGCCCAACTACCAAAACATGTCCCACCTATACTGGTATGAAAAAAGCTACTTTTGCAATCTGCTCTAGAATGCCTATGATTTTTAAAAATCTTAGAACAAGGAACTAGGACAAACTTCTTAGGAAGTTGAATCTAGTCCTTTAGGAATGCTCTTTGTCTTTTTCTGTTTCTCTATCAAAACAGAAAAGGTCTATAGGTAGTAAAACTGAGTCCCCAGAGCAGGGCATAATACGCCTGCTTTTCTAACCTCAGAGAAACTACGTTATCACAAGCCCAAGTATTGTGGCATCAAGTGAAATTCTCACACTACTAGTAAGATCTCCAATTACAGACTTACCTAAAATCTTAGCTTTAAGAAAGGGATATTTTGAAAATTGGGATTGTATACTGCATACGTGGAAGTACCTGCATGACCGTAATCATTCTGACACAAAAGCTTTTCAATTTAGTACTCCACTCCAAATTATCTACCTTTGGCATCAGTGTAATCCAGTTTTTATCACCTGTAAAAAGTTTCCAACAAGGTGAGGATTCTGTATGTTCCATAAATGACTTGGAAATGCCTTTATTTGAGGGGGGTGGGAAGGAAGCCAGGTGTGGTGGCTCACACCTGTAATACCAGCACTTTGAGAGGCCGAGGCGGGCCAATTACTTGACCCCAAAGTTCAAGACCAGCCTGGGCAACATGGGAAGACCCCATCTCTACCAAAATACAAAAAAAATTAGCTGGGTGTGGTGGCACATGCCTGCAGTCCCAGTTACTCAGGAGGCTGCGGTGGGCAAACTGTTTGAGCCCAGAAGGTCAAGGATGCAGCGAGCTGTGATCATGCACCACTGCACTCTGACCTGTGCGACAGAGCAAGACCCTGTTAGGAGAAAGAGAGGGAAAGAGGGAGGGAGATACCCTCCCTGTAAGTGTACTTTCTGCAAAGACTTGCTGAAAATGATTCACTAATTTGCAAAGACAAAACAGATTTTTCAAATGCCTTTTTAGAAGTAGAAATTTTAGATGCTTTATTAACTAATTTTTGACTTACAGAAAAGTTGCAAAAATAGTAGAGTTCTCATATACCCCTCACCCCGTTCTCCCTAATGTTACTATCGTATATAAACACAGAATGATCAAAACTGGAACGCTAACATCTGTACAATTCCGTTAACTAAACCTTTCCTGAACCTCACCTGTTTTCCCACTTAAAGTCCTTTTTCTGTTTCAGGATCCTATCTAGGTCTCACATCACATTCTGTTCTTATTTCTCATTTTTTGGGCTCCTCCTGATATTTTTCTGGCCTTTGTCCTTTATGAACCTGAAACTCTCGAGGACTGGTCAGTTATTTCACAGAAATGCTCCTTAATTTGGGTCTGATGTTTTCTCATGATCAGAATGAAGGTCGTGCCATGGCAATGATGTGCCCTCCTCAGTGTATCACATCAAAGGGTTCATGATGATGTTTTATATTTCTCCACCTTAAAGTTATTGTCTTTCAAATAAATATTCTGGCAGAGATACTGAGACTATATAAATAAGCTGTTTCTCCTGAAACTTTATATTAATTTTAGCATCCAAATGTGGATTCGGCACAAATCTCTAACTTTCTGTTGGTAGTGGTGGTATTTTTGTCCTAATGGTGATTTTCTAGTTCCTTCTTTCCTTTTATAATTATTAAGTGGAATTTTTCTTTAAGAACTGTCTCTACTCTCCCATATTTACTCAATTATTTATATCAATATGAATTAATGGATACTTATTTTATCCTATAGGTTAAAACAGAAAACTGTCAAATGTTCATTTGAGCATTTTTTGCTCAAATTGTTCCAGCTTTGGCCATCAGGAGCTCCTCCTTCGGGCTGTCTCCTATTTTCTCTTCTTTTACAAAAAGAGACGGGGTCTCATTCTATTGAGCAGGCTGAAATGCAGTGAAGTGATCAAAACTCACTGCAGCCTCAAATATTTAGGCTCAAGTGAACCTGCTACCTCAGCCTTCTGAGTAGCTGGGATTACATACAGGCACATCACACCATGCCTGGCTTATTAATTGTAGGGACGGGGGCGTCTTACTGCGTTGCCCAGGCTGGTTTTGAACTCCTGGACGCAAGTGATCTGCCCACCTCAGCCTCGCAAAGTGCTGGGATAACAGGTGTAAGTCACAGCACCCAGTCCCTATTTCCTTTCGACAAGCCCTCATCCTTTTTTGAACCCTTAAAAGTCTAGAAGACTTTTAGGAACAAATGTTTCTTGGACTTTTTCACATTCCTAAGCACTGTACTCAAAGAAAACCATTACAGGCCACCTAAAGAAGGATTACAACATTCTAATCAGTAAGTCACGTGAAGTGATATATCATTATACCCTATCCCAATCAGCCTTATATTCCAGACAGCACAACCAACACCAAAAGTTAGGTGTGGGATGTCTGAATATCATTATGAATATATTTTCTCAGAGTTTTAAACTAATTTATATCACTAATCGAATACCTCTGCTAGTGGGAAACTGCTGTGTTCTAAAGACATACTTAAGCATCAAACAATTTGTGACCAAAAGTAGAAATATCAGGAGAAATAATGATAGATTCATTAGTTTAGACAAAGTGTTCTCTAAAACATAAAACATGTTTTTCTGGGATTGTGGGGAAGGGAGAGGAAAATATTTCAGTCTCTGAAAGAAACTGGAGCTATCCTGCCCAGGAATAAGGATTTAAGAGCCAAAGCTTCATCTTCCAAAGAAGACCCAAACAGCCTGTAGTAGAAGAAAGCAGCAAAGAATCCCATTACTTCTGACCCTATCCAGCCCTCCCTACAGCTGGAATAGAACTAAAGACTAGAGGTACCTCCAAAATTACACCCTGCTTGTTTACAGGTGAATGATTACCTGCCATTCAAACAAAAATAAAAACAAAAAAGGTGAAGAAGAATAGGTGCTGCAGTTTACTGACATGGCCAATGTTTGCCTAGGGTAAATTTTAATGAGGTACAATCTACATACAATAAAGTGTACAGTTTTAAGAAGTTGTGACATACATATACAACCATATAATCATCACTCTTAATCCTCTTCGGTGCCCCTTCTAGACAATCCCCATTCCCAGCTCCAGGAAGTCACTGACGTTTTCTGTCACTATGGATTTGATTTGTCTTCCCTGGAATTTCACATAAATGGAATTATACAGTATATATTCTTCTTTATGTGTAAGGCTACTTTCACTGCATAGTATTTCTGAGAATCATCCATGTTGTTATGTGTTTTGTTTATCCAGGCTCCTGTTGATGGATACTTGGGCTTCTTCCAGCTTGCCACTATTATAAATAAAGCTGAAATGAACATTCATTAACAAGTCTTTGTGCAGACATATGTTTTCATTTATCTTGGCTAAAACGCCTATGGCAAGTATATGTTTAACTTTATGGCAAGTATATATTCAACTTTATAATGAACTGCCACACTCTTTTTCAAAGGGATTGTACTACTTTACATTCCCTCCAGCAAAGGATGAGCATTCCAATTGCTCCACATCCTCAACAACACTTGGTTCTGTCAGTCTTTTTAATCTGAGCCATTAAAGTGGGTGTACAGTAGCATCCCAATGTGATTTTAATTTGTAATTCCCCAATGACTAATGGTGTGGAGCCAATTTTTTGCCCAGAATGCACTTTTATACAAGTGCACTGTTAAGCTGATGGCTTAACACAAACAATAAGCCCATACAGTATTTATGAAGATCAAGAGGCCTGCCAATATACAAACTGTTGATGCTGGGTGATGAACAAGGAGATTATTTCTATTCTTGTGTTTCAGTTATATCCATTTTTAAAAGTTAAAAATAAACTAGAAGCCCGCTGAGTTTCATGCCCAAAGAATGTCTTAATTGAGGTACAAGAACTCAGAAGAGAATGAAAGTAAAGACAGCTACTTGTCAAATTTTGGCGCAGAGTAATAGAATAAAGTATTTTTTACTCTAAGCTAAACAGCTTTATAAGAAGGTACTATCAACCACCTCTTAAAAATGAACCATTGACCTAGATGAGTAAGAGTGTATGCACTGCATAAAGGTTTGTAGAATCGGTGAATTGGAAGTAAACACAGAAGACAAACGACAAGACTGGAAAGGAGAGATGGATGGATATGCTGCACTTTGGATGAGACAACCAAAATCTGAAGGGGTTCAGCGAACTGGAATAATAGATTTTGAGATCAGACAACAAGATTTCACATCATAGTAATATTTAGAGCTCATCTGCTTGCTTTTTTTTTTTTTTTTTTAGGACAGGCTCTTGCTCTGTCACCCAGACTGAAGTGCAGTGATGTGATCACAGCTCACTGTACCCTTGAACTGCTGGGCTCAAGCAATCCTCCTCCCTCAGTCTCCCGAGTAGCTGAGAGTACAGGTGCATACCACTGTGTCCAATTTTGTTTTGTTTTGTTTTTTTATAGTCAGAATCTTGCTTTGTTGCCCAGGCTGGTCTCAAACTCCTGGCTTTAAGGAATCCTCCTGCCTTGGCCTCCCAAGGTGCTGGGACTCCAGGATGACCCACGTGATCGGCCCTTGCATTTCTTAATCTGCATGTAACTCTAGTGAAAAGAGTAACAGATGTTAAGAAAATGGAATTTTAGCCCTGGTTCTTTTATTAATTTGCAGATGACTTGTAAGAACGAACCACAGCCTTCAGCTTGTTTTCCCAACTGCTAAAACAAAGAAAATACCTGTCCTACATTCTCATCAATATGATTGAGGAAAAAAAGGTTGGAATCAGTAAAACAGACACTTGGAAGAAAAAGTATACAAGTGCTATTTTGTTTTTCTTACACACTTGTATATATGTATTAATAAAGCAAATTCAAGTTTTAAAAACTTTGGTCTTAGTGAAATCAGAAAAATATATTTTCCCCCAAGTTTCAGACAAATATATGCCTCAGAATGTGGATGCTACATAAAAAATATTCCAAAAGAAAAAAAGCCTTAATTGCCACACTACATTTATTGAGCACCACCACTGATTCTAGTTTTTAAAAACTGTATTCTATAGACCCTGTATCATTTAATACTACATGGAAAATAATGTTTTCTTCTTTTGATTACTTTAGGTTGCTATTACGGTGAGATTCCCTGAAGAAGTATTCAGAGCTGCCCTACGCAATACAGCTCCTGCCACTGTTTTGATGGTTTACAGCAATGACAGTGTCCCACCTGTTACTCTAGCAGCTGTCCATGGTTCCTGCTATTATTGTGTCTTCCACACCAGCACCCAGCCCTCATTATGGGAGACACACGCATTTAAAGCAACACACTAGAATTGAGAATATAATTGTTTCAGAAGCAGACCACAATTTTGAGTTCCATCCATGACCAATAACAAAGCATCTTCTCCAAGTGTCCTTTAAAGAGACTTACCCTCTTAAATAAGGTATTCCTGCATTAAATTTATCAGTCATAAAAAGCACGTTTAAAACTTCCTCCTATGGCCAGGTATGGTGGCTCATGCCTGTAATCCCAGCACTTTGGGAGACTGAGGCGGGCAAATCACCTGAGGTCAGGGGTTTGAGACCAGCCTGGAGAACACGGTAAATCCCGTCTCTACTAAAAACACAAAAATTAGCTGGGCGTGGTGGTGCGCACCTGTAATCCCAGCTACTCTGGAGGTGAGGCAGGAGAATCACTTGAACCGGGGAGGCGGAGGTTGCAGTAAGCCAAGATCGCACCACTGTACTCCAGCCTGGGTGACAGAGCAAGACTCTGTCTCAAAAACAAAAAACAAACAAAAAAACCACCAACTTCCTTTCATACTCAACTATTTTTAATAAGCAACCCACAACACCATATTATTTCAGTATGTTTCCACATCCCAAACATAACATTTAGTAAGAAAAATTTCAAGAATACTCAAACACATCAATAGTCTCTTATACGAAGTATCATCTCATGGGAACAACAAATACAGTCAATCGGAGCTAAATCCATTGCTTTTCAAACAAGAGTTAGGAAATATATTTGGGATTGGTAGGGATATAAGTGAGGACATACCAGGACTAACCACTGAAACCTTAATCATAAAACAGGTGTTGCCTATCCAGCAAATGACCCATCTTCTCTGAAGGAATTAGCAAATTCAACTAAGAATATTTCCAAAAGCACAAAATTCAAAATAAGCCTTGGCACAGAAAAAAATACTCAATAATTATCAATTTAATTGATCTGTTTGCATAATAACAATTAACTTTATTTAACCTTCTGAAATATTTAAGATCATGACAAACCCCCCGGCTGACAAGGTTTTGGCAGAACTGAACAAACTGTCCCACAGATTAACTATGAACACGTTTAAAACAGAAGTGGTAAGTGTTTGATTGTGGGGGAGGGTAATGCATATGGTGATTTCCCCCTCTAAATTTTTTAGTTCTGAGTAGCTATCCACACTCAGACCAACAGCTGCAATGACTAGCCTGGACAGTGGCGCTGCCAACCAAAATCTTTCTTGTGCAGACTGGTTCCAGGACCCCCATGGATACCAAAATCTGTGGGTGCTCAAGTCCTTTACGTAAAATGGCATATTTGCATTTAACCCATGCACATCCTCCTATATGCTTTTTAATCTCTAGATTACTAATAATGCTTAATACAATGTAAACGCTATGGAAATTACCAAACTGTATTATTTTTAATTGTTGTATTGTTATTTTTATTGGTTTTATTCTCTTGAATACATTTTCAACAAGTGGTTGGCTGAATCCGAGGAGTGAAACCTGGAATACAAAGGACTGTATGTTGAAACTTCAACCTACTCAGAAATAAATACACACACAAATGTCTGCATGCAATTTCAGAGGCCTTGTGGATCTCAAATAATGAACGTCTGGTAGAGCAGATCCCCGTTTACAAAAAACAAACAATAGGGATGACTGGCTAAGATTCCATGTGGGACCTACAGAATCTCAGGTAGTACATTTAATATGTCTGATTTTTAATTTTTCTCAAGTTATCAACTATGAGAACTAAAAAACATAGCATTTACATTGGATTATGCCTTGACGACTATTGGAAAACATAGCTAAATTGACTGAAAATGACCACACACAAATGCCGTCTACCTCTTTTCTACAGATATTTTCATCTACACAGTGACACAATCATGGAGCAATTTAATATCTACACCCAAGAAACTTCCCTCTCCACCCCAGCCCCATCAATGCTTTTTATTGCAGAAGAATTGACAGAGTTTATATTCTGTTTTTACTTGCTTATATATTCTTAAATTGAGTTTTGGGGTATTTAATTTCGTAACTAAATCTTAAGTACCTCATGATCAAGAAATACAGTTTTCACTCTTTCTTTTAAAACCCAAGCCTCTGGAAAATAGTATCTCAAAGAGTAAGTAAGAATGTCAACACCTGGTATTGCAGGATCAACCACCACTGTGTTTCTTTCCTCTGATGACACTTGACCAATAGCCTGATTTTAAAATTCACACTTTAAGGTCTTCTCAGAATAGAGATGCTCTGGGGTATGTTCCAATAGGAGGGAATAAGTCTTTGTATATTAATCAATCTCCTTCACAGATAAATCCATTGGGCCAATTTGGAACCATGAAAATTAAGAGTCCAGAGATACCTCAAGCAAACCCTCGAGTTGACGGAGGTAACCACAATGGGGTGGCTTGGGTGAGATGCATTCCACAGGCTTGTGCAGCGAAGTCATCCATATAAAATTCGCATGTGTATGTATGTACATATATATGTGTATTTGTAATGAAATAATCCCAGTTCAGGACAAAAGCAGCCCCCAAAAGTAGAGATACGGCCTCTCCTAGGCGCCTCCAAATGAAATCCTAACCCACCTGATGACAGTGGGGAGTCTATTCTTTCCCACCAATCAACTTTCCTTCCAGATAACACAGCATCCCAGTGTTACCCTACTCCAACCTCACCTCCGACACACCAGCATACACTCGCCCTTCAGAGAGGTACATGTGTGCACATGCACACACACACAAACCTGCCCATGCCCCTCAAGCAATCTATCCCCACACAAGTGCACACACCCCTCAAATGCACATGCCTTCAAACACATACACACATCAAGATACCAACAAAAAATACACACACCATCCAAATAAACACGCCTAATTTCACCCAAAATATACATGCTCATGTGCCTCCCTTCTGCTGCTTGACTAGGCAGGTCACCAAGACCTACTATATGTAACCCAACCATATCCCTAAAAGAAATACAATCCATCAATGCCTTCCAATGCATATATACTACAGCCCACTACCATTGCCACTGCCACCACTACCACTGAAATAGATTGCAGTGGTTCTAAAATTTGTCCATAAATTTTTTGATACTCCTCCCTTAAAAGAAGAAAATAGGGAGCCTAATTCTATTCTCCTTCCTTGACTGTGGGGCTAGACTTAGAGAATCACAGTTAACAGAATATGAGATAAGTGACTTCTGAGTTAGAATATAAAAGAAATCCTGGCTTCCCACCTTGCTCTCCCTCGGGTCACTGGTGGAGGCTAGCAGTCACATCATGAGGACACTCATAAAGTCTTATGGAGAGGTTCATATGGTCAACAATTAAGACCTGCCTGCCAAAAACCAGCAAGGAACAGAGGTCTTCAGCAGTCATGTAAGTGAGTCATCTTGAAAAGCAGATCCTCCAGCCCCAGTCAAGCCTTCAGATGACTGCAGCCCCAGTCAACATTTTGTTATAGCTTCATTAGGAACTCTGAGCCAGAATCATCCAGCTAAGCCACTCCCAGATTCCTGACTCTCAAAAATCTGTGTGAGATAATATTTAAGTGGCTAATTTCAGAGTAATGTGTTACACAGCAACAGACAATGAATAGACATGCACTTTCCACACCCTCAAACATTCCTGGCCTCAGGTGATCCACCCACCTGGGCCTCCCAAAGTGCTGGGATTACAAGCATGAGGCGCTGTTCCTGGCCATGTATTGTATTCCTTTGGACCAGGGATCAGCAATTTTTTTCTGTAAAGGGTCTGATAATAACTCTTTTAGGCCAAGAAACAAAATCAAGAATATTATGTAGACACATACACAATCATTTAAAACTGTAAAAAACCATCCTGAGCTCCCAGACCCAAAAAATACAGAGGGTAAGTAGGGCAACTAGAGTGTAGATGACAAGAGCTACCTGGAATAGCAAACCTTGCTTTTTCATGAGAGTAAGGTTTGCTATTCTCAAGTTAACAATATTTGGTATCCACTCAACCACACAGCCCTAAAGAATAAAGACATACAATCCTGTCAAACTGGAAAAATGCACATTTGTTTCAGTTAGGATACTGGGGAAAATGGACTTACTGTGATACGAATGTTTGTGTCCTCTTCGCCCCCACAACTCATACGTTGAAATCCTAATCCCCAAGGTGATGATACTAGGTGGTAGGGCCTGTGGAAGGTTAAGTCACAGCTCTCATGAATGGGATTAGTGCTCTCATAGAGAGAGGCCCCTCTCCCCTTACAGCATGTAAGAACAGCCAAAAGGTTGTGATGAACCACGTACTGACTCAATCTGCCAGCACCTTGATCTTGGGCTTCACAGCCTTCGGAACTGTGAGAAATAAATTCCTGTTGCTTATAAACTATCCAGTCCATGATATTTTGTTAGAGCAACCTGAATGGACTAAGACAGGGGTGGCGGTGGTAATGTTCCTAGCAAATATCCATCATTAAGCAAGTAAGGGGTCTGAGTAGCAAGGCTGACATACTGGTGACCCATGTAAGCAAACAAGTATACAATTTACCTTTGACTACTGATATTATCACATTCTTTGGTTACAGGCTTCATATTTTTTTTTTAAAAAAAGAAAAAGCACACAGCTCTGTAAACTCAATTTATTTGAACCAATAGATGCTTGGGATGAAGTTAATCTGATTAAATTAGCCCTCATAACAATAAGGTGGTGAAGTGACCAACATCTGGCCCTCATGCATAGTAACTAGCTGTGCGATCCTTGCTCCATCATTTGTTTTCTCTGGCATTCAGCCTCTTCATGACGGGGCTATAATTTATTGTATCTGAAACCTTTGAATGACAAGAAGAAATTTTGGTCTGGAAAATGCACCACTGCTTAGGTTCTCATATTAGGAAAATTCTTCTTTTCAAGAACCCGGTGAAATGTTTTCTGAAGGGAATGCCAGTCCCCCTGTTTAATTTGTCTTAAAACAGTGTTTTGTCTCTGTCTCTAAAATTATAGACCCATTAATCTTCTCAGTAGAATTCTTTTTTCCCCAATAAAAACTTCCCATTAAATGTCCATTTCTCAAGTGAAAATATCACTGAAAGCACTTGGAATCAGTCTAGTGGGCCAATCTATGATCCTGAATATCCCCATAGGAAAAATAAAAGGATCAAGTTACATCTGCCACAAATGCAGAGCTGGGTGCTCATTGTGAAATTATACATAGTCTTGAATTTGCTTGGCTATACTTGGTGGCTGAGAGTATTATCCTATATTTCACATCCGATAACAGGTAAGGATCCAGCTTGAATCTAACTACCATATGCACTGATAAATTGTTTAAAGTCTTCAAAATTTCAGACATATTTAGTCTAAAGTTGTGCATGTACTTTACATAGGGTATATACTAAAGTAAAATTCTTTAAAAACTGAAAAATATTAAGTACCTTAGGAGAAGTCAATAACAAGAAATCTTTTTTTAAAAATGTAGTTTTTAGTAAATTTAGCACTGTTCCATGGCTAATCAACTCCCTTCCAATAAACCTATTCTATATATTATTTTAATGTAGGTTTAAGACAGGGATAGAAAACACCTAGATGTTTCAAAGTAAAGAGTGGAAACAAATATTTTAAATGTGCTTATTAATAGAAAATTGGGACTAGCAAAAAGAACAAATATACAATATACAACATGTTTGCTATGGTTGGGTGAACTCCAGGTAGCTCTGATGAAAAAGGACAGAAGACAGGGATGAATTAACGATGGGGACACAAGAGAAGCCAGCAAAGCAAGTAAGTTGCTTAGGGTTAAGACAAGAGAGGGTCCCTGCATGTTTGACACTCTTCTGGGTTCAGCAGCCTCTGATTAGCTCCATTTGATCCTTCAGGAAAGACAGCCTGGGGGAAAAGGGACTAAACTGCCTCTAATCTTCCTTAAATGCAAGTTTTTGTTTTTGTTTTTGCCACTTTTGGGAAGAAGCTGGATAGAAAGCAGTAGAGGAAACATTTTCTAAGGGGTCTAGATATTAGAAACCAGGTATAGAGATAGGCGCTGAAGTATGGCAAAAATTAAGGAACTTAAAATCAGGTCAGGCCATCCTACCCCACTGTGGGGTAAACAGTAGAGACAGTGGAAGGCAAAGCCATTAGGTATCTGGAGGGCCTACTGCAGCACATGTACCAATACTAAACTGACTCCCCAAAGTTGTACATCACAGGTCATTTAAGGTAACTTTTGCATGGAAAATTTTCCGACCAGGTGCCCACCAGGATCACAGAAAAGCCTTCAAGATACTGCCATGGATATTCTGGCTTTGACAATGCATTCGGATGAGCTTAGCCACTAAATAGGCTTAGGCTTCCTGCAAGGCTAGTCATTAGCAAAGAACACTGATAATCAATCCCCATGCATCTTACTCCCAGGACAATTAAACACAGGAACAATTACAGAAAAAATTAAAAAGCACCAATCATGATTACCATTTTTCCTTGTATTAGGATCTGTTTTCTTTTAAGCTGTGGGGTAAGTCCAGACAATAAATAGTGGGCAACCATACTCTGTTGTCCCTTCCCACTTAGAATGTATTTAGTCCAATTTCTTCTACCAGTAGTCCATTTTATCTGCGGAGGATATGTTCCAAGTCCCCCAGTGGATGCCTGAAACTTCAGACAGTACTGAATCCTACATACTACGCTTTTTCCTACACTTACATACTTATGATAAACTTTAATTTATAAATCAGACACAGTGAGACTAACAATATTAAAACAGAACAATTATAATGTACTGTATTAAAAATTATGTGAACATGGTATATGTTGCTCTCTCTTCCTACCTCAAAATATCTTACTGTACTCACCTATTTTCCAATAGAAGTTGACAGTGGGTAACAAACTGGTAAGTGAAATCGCAGATATGGGGGACTACTGTATTTTACAGATGAAATGCAAATACTAAGTGATTTGCCAAAAGTTTTACTGCTATTTAGTGTCTGCTAACTTCTGGGTACAGTAGTCTTGCTTTTTTAAAAAAATCTTGTTACACTGTCTTCCTTATAAAATTCATATAAATATCTTGGATTTAATGTTCATAAATACATGAAAATATATTTCTAAAATATTAAAAATCTGTCCTGGGATTCATCTGCTATTAATAAACAATCAAAAGAATGAACAAGTAGTCTGCCTGCCAATTTAGAACTTCAAAAAGGTTTGGATTATCCTAATTTTAAAAAAAAAAAAAAAGATCAACCCAAAGAAATCCAAACTACTTAAATTTTGCTACAACAAGCATTAACTATCATCTGATAACAATTCCTCTAAAAAATAACCACCCTTTATAAACACTGGCTATTTCTCCTCCACAAGGTTTCCCACACTGACTTTACCATTCATCCTTAGTCATTTCTCAAAAGCCCAGAGATGACAAACACCCAAGCATAAATAAATGCTCTCCGTCCTAAATCCACAGGAAACACAGCAGAAAATGGGGCTCCAGATTCCTCAAAACTACACTCCAGGAAGCCAAAATAAAACCTATATCCTACTCATTTCTCACACATAGTATTTCCAGTTCCTTCCTTACCGTTCCCACTTTAGCCTCTACCCTAAAGTTAAATTCTTTTAACAATACTGCTTTAATCCCTCCTCTAAGACCCTCAATGTCTTTCAACTAAAGACTAAACCCCTCAATTTGATACCAATTTAATGTTTGCCTTTCCCAAGCAAGATCCCTATACCCTAAACAAATAGGTCTGGTTACTTTACCCATTTTCCCACTATTTCTCACCCCCAAATCTGACAACCATTACCCTCTTCCTTATTTCTACCTCCGATTTACAGCCTTCCCTGACTATTCCTGTCCATTATAATTTCTCCAGCCCCAGAAGCCTTTACATTACTGCATTGCTCTCCTATTCGGTTCTACATACAACTAATTGAATTTCTGTCTAGTTACCTTGTACTTTTCATTTATGCATTCATTCAACGTCTGCTATATCTCAGGCACTGAGGAGATGCTAGAAATACAAAGATGGATAAGAATAGGCAGATTCAAAAAGCTTGGTCTAATAAGGGAGCCAAACAAGCAAATAATCACACACAGATAGAAAACTGCAAATGAAGGAAGTGTTCCAAAAGACAGGAACATCAAGGACTTTTTCAAAAAATGTGGCCATGTCTGGGCCAGGGGTGGAGTACGGGGTGGCCAAGGATGGGTGGTCTCAGTCGGGAAAAACATGGAAAATGACCCTGTGGTAGGAAGAAAAATCATACGTTAGTTAACACTAAAAGAAGACTAGGGTGGCTAAGCTGAAGAGACTGGGCTGGCAAGACTGGGCTGACAAGACAAGGCAGGAACCGAAGGCAAGGAGCCAGATCAGCACTGTTACTTACAGATCATGTATGTACTCAGCTACTATGAACCCTTATACCATACTATTGTACTATCTAATTGGAAACTTAAAATTCACTTGAAGATTAAACAAAATACAAACACACTACTAAAAAATAAGCAACCTGGGAGACAAAGACACCAGATCACATCATTGATTCTCAACCATGCTTGTCCTAGAGATCAGTGGCTCAAAAATCTGACTGCACATTAGATCAGGTGGGGAGCCTTTAAAAGAACAATGAGGTTCTGGTCCAGCCTAAACTATGTCACAAATGGAGATTTGTCACCCTGACACAAGTGTCAGATGAAGTCTTTGAATGAATTAATTAAAAGAAAATCAAAGTCTGCTTAGTAAATGGCTTCAACCTCTAAAACTCCTAAGTTTAAATAGGTAAAATGTTGTTTCCTTAACAGACACTGATTTAATGGGTAGGAGACAGGCCCACCTAAACAAAGGTATTTTAAATAGCTCCCCCTAGGAGATTCTAGAAAGGTGAAATCCCAGTAGAGAACTACTTGCCTCAGGTACAACTCTCTTAACAAGCTTCTCAGAAAATAGAATTTTGTTTCTCACAGCCCTTCCTCAAAACACTAGACATTCCCCCACCTCATTCCTCCTAGATTTAACCCAACTCCTGCGGTCTCCTCCTACTCCCCATCTGAGTAGCTAAATCTCAGGAACCACACTGTTTTCATACCCTTTCAAACTAGCAAGTTTGTATCAAAAATTCAGTAGGGAGTGCAGTATTGGGCTGGAATAATAAAGCTACCCTGAAAGTAAGCAATTTGGTCTTGAATACTCTAATCAAAACTCTATTCTGTAGGAGATGGTGTAAAATCCATAAAGTGGCAGAAAAAAATGAGATGAGTGATTTCTGTCCAACAAAGAAGTTTCTCCCCTATTCTCAAGAAAGGAAAAAAGGAAAGGGAAACTACAGAACCCAGGTTTGCTTGTGTCCCAGGTAGTTTTTGAGAATCTGATAGATAAGGACAGACGCAGGGTTCCAAGAGACTGGAAGAGAGGAGCTGCACTCAAAACTACTCCTAAAGTTCCTGGCATATTACAGTTAGAAGAATTCAAATGCAAGTCACATATAGGTCAACTCTTAAGCTATTACAATTGCCTAAATACAAGTAGAGACACCTTGGCTGAAAAGCCTGTGCTCTGTTATATAAGAAAATTGATAGCCAGTGTTAGTTATCTGTACCAATAGGACTCTGCCCCCAATACTGGTTATATACACAGGTTAATGTATATAATAATTCAAAACTAAACTCTCTTTATGAATAGTTTTAGATTTCACTGGTTACTTGGACTTATCTGTGCATCTGTTTTTACCATCAGGCTGTCGCACATCTTTAATAAGAAATGTTCACATTAAAGCATAAGGAGACTTGAACCATTAAGCAGGCAGTTTTACACATGAAAAAAACCAAGACTTGTTTACCAAAATTTATCTCAAAAGTAAAAAACGCAATGTAACGTTCACTTCTCTATTTTAAAAACAGATCCACTCTGAGGGCCAATTACAATTGCCATAATGAGAAAAATCAGTTCTCTCAAAGAACTAAGGTGAATCTGGGCCAAATGTAAATTACACCATCCTGGCACTATTGTTTGAAGTTGCTTTTCACTAAAACAGTCTCCCATCAACGCCAGAAATATCTTTCAATACCTATCCCACCTACTGTCCACAAACTTTCCACAGCTACACTTGTACAGTCTTCACTGACCACAGTACACAGAGACAGATGTGAGAACAGGTTACTGGGTTTCTTAACGCTCATCCCACCTGTTAGCTAACGGCTGCACACCTGGCCTCATGACTGAACTCTGTAACACATGTGATTTTGTCAGCCTGACACAGATGCCATACGGAGCCTTAAATGAATGAAAAGAAAAACAATGCTTAGCAAATGCCTTCAGTCTCCAAAACTTCTAAGTTCCAATATACATGAAATGTTTCTTTAAATCTGTGAAGAACATTACATCCCACCTTTTGATGACATAATTTAAAACACATTTTATTCATATTTTTATTTCCTTCCCAAACACAGTTACACTTTGAAAAAAAAAAAAGGATGACTTACATATGTCTTCCAATAGAAATCTCTGTTTTAACAATAGGTGAATTCTTAGAAATGTGTTCTGCTCCACCATCCCCATTAAAGCAATGGTATGTCTTTATATTAAAGTATTAACTTATAAATCAATCTCTGTGCTGACTGAAATACTGCTGAATTGCTTTATCGTACATCAGGCATCTTTTTCAAATACATTCCTTTTCATGCAGTACATATGTTATTTCTATAAACTCAGCAATTTCACACTTCTAAACCATTTCCTCCACTTTATTTCATCCAATTGATACAGATTAAAAAACTAAACTACCACTTCTTCCTAAAACTTTTTTTTACAAGTAATAAGCCTGTTTATACTGGTTTCAGTTCAATTACAAGTTAGAAGTTATTACAATTTCCCTTTTGGAGATTATGAGCTAAACCTATGAACACCACAAAATATTCAGAGCACACAAAGCAAAAATATTTGATGCACGCGCCTATAGTTTGGATGTGGTCTGTCTCCACCAAAACTCATGTTGAAATCTGATTTTCAATGTGGCGGTGTTAGTGGGTGGGGCCTAGTCAGAGGTGTTTGGGTCATGGGAGGGATACCTAATAAATAAGACTATGTCATCTTGTGGCAGTGAGTTCTTGCTCTCACAGGACTGGATTCATTACTCCAAGAGTGGGTTGTTCCTTCTCCTTGCACATGCTGGCTTCCTTCCGTTTTCTGCCATGAACCGAAGGAGCACAAGACCCTCAACCAAAGGGGCTGCCTGATGTTGGACTCTCCAACCTCAGAATTATGAGCCAAATAAAATTATTTTCTTTATAAATATCCAGTCTCAGGTATTGTTATAGCAACACAAAATGTACTAAGATGTACACTAGAGAGTACAGTCAGTGGATTCGCAGTGGATGAACTGGCAAAGCAGTTATAGCAGTATGTTGTAATAAATCATGACTTTCTATAGAAGAAACTAAACACTTCTTGATATCATATGAATCTACCTGATTTAAATCTCTGGGGCCGAGGGGAGGAAGCTGACAAGATGCTCTAAGGCATTTCAGAAATACATGTAATTACGAAGAAGGTTTGCAGGTAGGAATTAAAAACAAGTGACTCGCTCTATCTGTTCTACAGAAGGTAAAGAAGTGTGAGAGAAAAAAGTGTTGTCCATTCTATAAAGGTAGCTTTGAAATGTAAAACGATATAATGTATACAGCCAAATATTTGAATAAAAGTTTTATTTTCATTACTTCTTTGGGTGGTTAATATGGTTAAATTACTGACGTGGGAAGTTAAATTACTACACACAGTTCTTAGCTTTAACTTTCAAGAAAATTCAACTGTTATTTTCCTCTGCAAATTCAGAGCTTTCACAATACACTGCTACTACTCATTCATCACTTGATCTTTTAAAAATATGTAATAAGCATTATCAAGTGTGACCCTTCCTCACAGTATGAGCAATGTTCAATGAAACAGAACAAACGTAAAAGTCTGACTAAATCCTTCAGTAAATAATTAAAACAAAAACAAGTAACTGTTTCCAAAAGAAGGAAAACCTGCTTCACCTTTGTTCCCCACCAAATCTGTAAAGGCAAAGTCTGAGAGATCCAGTGTGAAGGGCAACCCTTGCAGCACCACAACTACCATCCCTCCTGCTTTCTTCTTCCCCTCTCTCTTCCATGTAACTACTTCATCTGCAACTTAAGTTACTGTATCATACTACCTTCTATGTATTTTCTGGATGGCTTATTTCTATCCTCATCTTTTAAATGGGGGTAAAAACAGGTGTCTTCAGCTGCTGTCAAGATAAAAATCATCTATAAGGTGCTTTGTACTTGGTCTAACATACAACGGTCATTCAATAAATGGTAAGTATCCCACCTCCTGCATCAGATCAAAGTAGGGCTACCTTGGAAGTATCAGCTTGGGTTACCACAATGCACTACAGGCCAGATCTAAGGTTTTAATTAACTTCACAATCCATTCCCATGTAGCACTGGTACTTCCAGACATTCTCCAGAGGCCCCTTTTGCGTAGACTACTCTTTCTGGGCCCCAATTCAACCTGGAGTGTCATTCTTGTTAATTCTATCTTGGAATTTCACTTCTTTCATTGGCTCGACAAACATTTACTGAACATCCACTATATGGCAGACTTTATATATTAGTCTCTCTGACTGACAAGAGAAGTGATAGAAACCTCTCAACAATCCACTTAGAATTTGTTCACTGCAGTTCACGCATCTATTTTGTTGCCATCTCACTTTCAACACACTTGCTCAAATATTCAAGAAACTCTCCCAAAACAACAATTTTACAAATGAGAAAATGGTATGAGAAGCCCAGAGATGGTGGTGACCTTTCAACATATCAGGTGGTGACAATGCAGGCAATCTCATCTAGGTCTTCTGGGTACATACCTCCTTTGAAGCCCTATCTATCTATCTATCTATCTATCTATCTATCTATCTATCTATCTATCTATCTAATCTATCAAATACTATGCCGGCTCATTCACTGCAATTAATTACATACCTGCATTTGAAGTATTATGGTTTTACATCACTCAGAATGTGCTTTAATGTTCTTATGCCCAGTCAGGCTATGGTTACGGATTCAGCTGGGTTGAGCGTGGTATTTTAATGAAGCCATGATGGTATTTCTATCTCCACAAAGGCCAACGTGTTCTGCTGTTTGGTGCCCTCTGAATGGTTCATTCTGGGTTTTGGGGGTTTGTTTTTTGAGACGGAGTCTCGCCCTGTCACCCAAGCTGGAATGCAGTGGCACAATCTTGGCTCACTGCAACCTCCACCTCCCAGGTTTAAGCGATTCTCCTGCCTCAGCCTCCTGAGTTGCTGGGACTACAGGAACCTGCCACCACACCCGGCTAATTTTTTTGTATTTTTAGTAGAGATGGGGTTTCACCAACATGTAGGCCAGGCTGGTCTTGAACTCTGGACCTCAGGTGATCCGCCTGCCTCAGCCTTCCAAAGTGCTGGGATTACATGCATGAGCCGCCGCGCCCGGCCACTGCCATTGTTAATACTGCAAAACTTTACTGTAAAATGCCTACCTTATACAGCAAACGTGTACCAACCACTCATTCAACATTCAACCAACACACATTATGCGTTAACAAATCTAACGGTCCCTGCCTTCCAGGGATGGATAGAAATAGGAATGGTGAGGCAATTCTGTAAAATATTATTTTTAAATGTGATAGGTAATGATTTTAAGTGCAGGTACTGCAGCACAAAAGAGGGAATACCAACCTTGTGCTGGCAGATGACTAAGGGCTTCACAAAGGAAGTGACTCTTCAAGTTCAGTGAACTAGGTGAACAAAGGGAACATCCCCAACAGAGAAGAAAACCTATGTAAGGTGAGAGACAAATAAAAAGTACAGGAATTCCAAATAATTTGAGCAGCCAAACCACATTACTGCCCGTGAAAGAAAGGACTACAGGAAGTTCACTAAGTATTTGGGTTATTGAAAAGCCAAAAGCATATGCCAGGTGATGTCTCAAAGTACTAAGAACAACTCTGCAGCCAGTTTTGTTTTGCATTTGTAAATCTGAATGAGAAATAATAATTATATCACAGTGTACTCTCTAGGTCTATGACCCTTCTCAGTCTGAACCACGGAACACCCAAAAAATGATGACAGTGATTATTTTCTCAATTCTTCCAAGTATCTATTATAACCAGTACCATTCTGAATGCATACGAGAAAAAGTAACTGTCTACAATGGAAGTCTTAGAGCAGGAGGGCTTAATTCTCTCAGAACTGGTTAAGAAAGGCTGATGGGTATAAGAACTCTTTGCAGTTACCCAAATACTGAACACACAGAACTCTGTCCTGAGGTTTGTGCTCTTATCTGAAAGCTAGTAAACAGTAAGGAACTTTCACTGTGATTACAAAAGCAGTAATGCTATTTTCCACAATCTATAAAAATGTGCAAATAATTTAATTGTTAAGCCTTATCAGATAATTACTTATCTTTTACTCTAAGCTATTCAGAAATTTTAAAGTATATTATAAACTATATAGACATCTCAGAACACAAACCTAAGGAGATTTTACATACATATAAAGAGAATGAGAAATCAACTTTAGCCCAGATAACAAGTTCTAAACCAACAAATAGCAAAGATTAAGGATGGGTCAGCCAATTCATAAATCGGTTATAAGAAGCCATCTCAATGTTTATCTATGGAAATCAATGTTTTTTTTAAAAAAAAAAAAAATGGGATCCCCCATATCCCATGAAGCCATTTCATCGGTGACAAGAACTACAGATGCACTTTAGATGTACTAACAGCCACGATCTGCAGGGAGGTCAATAGTGAAGTTGGTTTATTCTTATCAGTCTCGAAAGATTCAGAAGGGTTCCAATCAATCCTCTTTTGCAGCTATACTAATGATGAGAATAAGAGACAAGAGATACTACATTTATATTGCACCAAATGAGATTCCATTATTTGTCAGGAGGTTTACCTTTTTATACACATTATGCCCACATGAAGTAGAGCAGCCTAGAGCTGAGGTAGTAGCACAAGTCTCCCAGTCATATCAGCATTCCTTCCCCAAATGCCCTCCCTCCCCACTCCCAAAGACACTAATAAACAAAAGTGTCAGAGAATACGCTTCAAAAACAGAAAAGTAAAAAGCATCATTAGTGCTGAATCTTGTAAGGAAAACGTAATTAAACCATACAGTGAAAATGCAGCTAATGAGGGCAAAACCTGTCAAGCTTGGGAAAGAATTAAAGAAGGAAATCAAGTCCAGTCACCTGTTATCCACATTTCAACAGCCTGCAAAACATGCTTCCTGGTTTGTAACTGAGGGAAAACATCCAAATCAGCTTGGACAATCCATTCAGTTTATTAGGCAGTGCTTGGTAAGAGGACAAAATCAGACTACCTACATGGCCACATGTAGCTCTTTGCTAACTAACTGTAGCCTAACTAAAAGACTGTGGTTAACTCAGCAGTACCCATCATCACCAGAGAAGACTTGAAAACACTCAAAATCCATTTCAGGCAAGCTCCAAGATAATGTATGTTTAAAAGATTGCAACATGCTTAGTAAAACGCTGTCCTTATTATCCATATTAGCACTTCTGTGCATCAACTATGCTGGAAAAATATTGTGTTAAGTTAATGTCTGCATGAAGCAGGTGCTTCATCTGTTACATGAATCTCCACATAACTGTAAAATACAAAATAAAAGAGAGATCTTCCAAAAAGGCATAGCCAATTCTCTGATGTGAATAATCTTGCACCAGAGCTGATATGTGAATCCACCAACACTCCAAGTCACTCACTTTCTCCCTCGTAGAGTTCTCATTTAAGAAGCTTCGCAGTAAAGCACCAACGAAATCCCTATTAACTTTTTCCCCATCTAACCACCAGTTTAGGGAGGTCAATTTTACTTTTTAAGCAAGAAAAATTTTTCTTTTGCAGGCAAAAAATATGTATGAATTGGAAAATGTATACTCCTACTATGATGTGAATGTTTGTGTCCCCTCCATAATTCATGTTGAAAATCCCAAGGCAACAGCATTTGAGGTGACAGCATTAAGCGGTAGGGCCTTTAAGAGGTGATTAGGCCATTCTGGCTGTGCCCTATAGATGGGATCAGAGCCTTCTAAAAGGGGGACCGGGCGCACTGTAATCCCAGCACTTTGCAAAGGCCGAGGTGGGAGGATCACTTGAGGCCGTGAATTCAAGAGCAGCCTGGGCAACATAGGGAGATGCTATCTCTATAAAAAAATTAAAATAAAGAGAGGGGCCTGGAGGGAACTAGCAAGGCCTTTCTGCCCTTCCACGTTCTGCCATGTGGGGACACAGCAACAAAGCTGGAAGTAGAGAGCAGCCCTCACCAGACAATCTGCCGGTATCCCAATCTTGGACTTCCCAGCCTCCAGAACTGTGAGAAATAAATTTCTACTATTTTTTGTAACTTTAAATTAGTCTGTGGCTTGATTACTTGTTCTTCAAGAAAAAGACCTGAGCAGGCCTAGGCTGAGAGAATATCTATTGCTTTTCACTACAAAGTAATACAATGAAAACTTCTCACAGATTTGTAATACAGTAATCTCCTTTTATCTGAGACTTTGCTTTCTGAAGTTAACCATGGTCCAAAAAACATTAAATGGAAAATTCCAGAAATAAACAATTCTTAAGTCGTGAACTGCATGCTGTTCTGAACAGCGTGATAAAATCCCTCACTGTTCCACTCTGTCCCACAAGGGATATGAATCACCCCTTTGTTCAAGATATCCATGTTGTAGACACCATCTGCCTGTCAATAGCCATTTCAGTTTGACTGTGGTGGTATCAGTCTTGTGTTTAAGTCACCCTTATTTGACTTAATCATGACCCAAAATGCAAGAGTAGTGAGGTTATTTTTGTTAATCTCTTAACTGTACTTAATGTATAATTAAACTTTTATCACAGGAATGTATGCACAAGAAAAAACAGAGTTTATCTAGGGTTCAGCTCTATCCACAGTTTCAGGCATCCACTGGGAGGTCTTGAAATGTATCTCCCACTAATGGGGCAGGGAAGACTAGTATACATCCAGAAGGTTCCGAACAGAAATACAAATACGTTAAATGGTTTTTTCGTTTTGGGATAAGAAAACTAAAAACCAAGAATCAAGGCAGTATCCCAACATGGTTTTAGAAACTAACTAAAAAAGGCTCATGAAGTATACCTCATTGTTTCACTGATAAAATTACCTTCTTGAAAAACACATTTCTATAGAATTATAAAATGAACTCTTAGTCCATCAAAATGCCTGATACTGGGTAATTTATAAATAACAGAAATTTACTCCTCACATTTTGGAGCCCTGGAGGTCCCAAATCAAGACACCAGCGTATCTGGTATCTGGTAAAGCCCATTCCTCAACTGTTTACAACTCAATAAATAAGCCAGACAACCCAATGTTTAAAATGGTAAAATATACGAATAGACGACACTTGACCAAAGAAGATCTACAAATGGCTAATGACAAGAAATGGTGCTAAATATCATTAGTCATTTGAGAGATGCAAATTTTTAAAAATCACAATGAGGTTTCACAACACACCAACTCAAAAGTCTATAATTAAAAAAATACCAAGTGTTGGTGACAATATAGAGAAACTGGAACCTTCATATGTTGGTGGTAATATAAAATTACCACTTTGGAAAAACAGCGTGGCAGTTTCTTTAAAAGTTAAAATATCTCGTTACTATATAACTCAGCAATCTATTCCTACATATCCACTCAACACATACAGACTGAAAAGAAAAAATAAAACTCTTTACTGACAGTTTACACTACTGTCTATGCAGAAAATCCCGAAGAACATACAAAAAATTACTAGAATAAGTGAAGCTAAGCAATGCACAGGATACAAAGTCAATATATAAAAATCATTATTTCTGCATACTAGCAATGAACAATTAAAAGATTAAAGAAAAAATATCACTTTCAATGACATCCAAAAATCATTAAATACTCCAAGAAAAATTTAACAAAATATATACCATAAGATGTTTTATGTATGCTGCAATCTCAAATGTTTGGACTCAATAGGGAGATATACCACATTTGTGGGCTTTAAGGCTTAATACTGACTTTCAGAAGTCAAAATAATATATAATTGTGCCCAAAATAATCTACGTTATGCTGTCCAATAGCCACTAGTGACATGTGACTATATTTGAATTTAAATAAATCAAAATGAAATAAACTTTAAAATTCATTTCTCCAATTTCACAAGCAACATTCTCTTTTTTTTTTTCTTTTTTATTTTGAGACGGAGTCTTGCTCAGTTGCCCAGGATGGAGTGCGGTAGCGCGATCTCCGCTCACTCACAAGCAACATTTTATGTAGTCAACAGTCATATATGGCTAGTGACTACCACACACTGGACAGTGTAAATACACAACATTTCCATCATTACAGATAACTCTATTGAACAGTATTGATCTACACATTCAATGCAATCCTGTCGAAATTCCAGCAAGTTTCATAGAAATTGACAAGCTGACTCTAAAATTTACATGGAAAAAGAGAACACCTAGAAGTCAAAACAATTTTAGAAAAAAAAGTACCAACTTGAAGAGCTGATGCTACCTGATTTCATGATTTACCTATTTACAATTTTTAAGACAGCGTGGTATTGGCAAAAAGACACTTAAGAGTCAATGGAGCGGAGAGTCCAGAAATAAACTCACACATATATATTAATAGTAATCAGGTTTTTTACAAATATGCCAATCTAACTCAGTGGAGAAGAGAGTCTTTCAACAAATGGTGCAGAAAAAAAATGAGGTATCCATTCATCAAAATTAAGAACCTCGATCCATATCTTTCTCCATATAGAAGAACTAAAAAAGCATAAGCCATTAAGGAGAAAAATTGATATACTGGATTTCATAAAAATTAAACATTTCTGCTCTTCAAAAGACACCATTAAGAAAATGGAAAGCCAAAATCAAAAGAAAATGAAATGGAAAGTCACAGACTCAGCAAAAACAGTTGCAAAACAAATACCTAATTAAAAACTATTATTCAGAATATACAGAAAACTCTAAAAACTCAGTAATAAGAAAGCAACACAGTTTAGAAATTGTGGCAAAAACTCTGAACTCACTTCATCAAAGAAATATATAGATGACTCATCTAAGCACGGGAAAGATGCTTATGATTAGTCATCAGGGAAATGAAAATTAAAACTACATTATTTTTTCTTGGTTGTCATCACAGGACTTAAAATCATCAAAATTCACAGAACCTATACAGCAAAAAGGGTTACTCTTACTATATTATCACACCTCAATAAATGTAACTTTAAAAAGATTTCTCACGATTACAACATTCTGGTTTTCCATTAGAAAATTCCTCCTGAACTCCTGAAGATACTTCAGGAAGATACATGTACTTCCTGAACTCTGCAAGATAAGGTGACTGGATGTTCCATATTACTAGACAATCTGTTTCTAATGCATGGGAATGTACAACCAATCAGATAAGCTTCAAAAAGGATAAAGACATGTAAAGCATTCCGCTTCAGCCAAAATGCTCCAGGTACTCCACAACTATCTACAAAGAACATCAAATAACCAATATGAAAGGATTCTAAAAACAAAGGAAATCTTACAAAGGGAAAGGAAGTGCTATGGATGTGATACAGATGGTAACTTAAAATCACCAACCCACACTCATACATACTGCCCGTTAGGGGGAAATCAGGTGGGCAGAAGAACAGAAACATATGTCAAGAGAAAGCAAGTTCACACCCCAAAGCCCATCGTACCAAATTAAAAAGTTGGTCAAGCTAACTGCTGTTTGAGAATAGCAAGCCAACCTAAATCATAGACTTCCTAAAGTAACATAACTGGAAGTCTGAGATAGTTATCATTGTTTGTGGACTATAACAAAAAATAGTTTCACAGAAGTGTTTGTATGGAGAAATCAAAAAGCTGGAAATTGAGATAAAGCACAGCAGCAGTCACACTCACAGGGTCCAGAGTAGTATCTCTGGTCATCTTCCTAGTACTTGGTTTGTCAGAGAGGTGGTGTAATTTGATGGGAAGACCCAAGGCTAGACCAGGAGTCCAGTGCAGGCTCTATTACTATTAATGTGCTCCATAACCTTGTGCCAATCACTGGATTTTAGTTAATGGTTGGACAATATCTCTAAAACTTGTCTTAAAGAAATTTTTCCAAGGAGAAGGATACAGTAGCAACCAAGGGCAATCTAAAAGAGTCTAGCTCTTCTTGGTCTGATAGGCTATGGCATATTTCTTAATATGAATGAGGATTTAACATTCTCATAAAAATTCTATGTATTTCCCAATAGGATATAAGCTTTAAATAAGAAGGCAAAATGCTGTTCAGCAAACCCCAAGTCCAACAACCAAGAAGAAAACTATACCAAGGCCCTTTATAATCAAAATGCTAAAAAAGCAGTGATTAAGTGAAATCTTAAAAGCAGTCAGAGAAACCAAGACTCATTTTAAAGAACAAAGATAAGAATGATAGAATGATAATCAAATATTGGCCGGGCATGGTGGCTCACACCTGTAATCCCAGCACTTTGGGAGGCCGGCGGATCACTTGAGGTCAGGGGTTCAAGAGCAGCCTGGCCAACGTGGTGAAACTCCGTCTCTACTAAAAATACAAAAATCAGCCAGGCGCGGTGGTGCAGGCCTGTAGTCCCAGCTACTCGATGAGGCACGAGAATCGCTTGAATCCAGGAGAGGGAGGTTGCAGTGAGCAGAGATCGCGCTACTGCACTCCAGCCTGGGTGACAGAGTGAGACTGTCCCAAACAAAACAAAACAAAACAAAAAAGAATGATAATCAAATATTACGTAACCCAGGAGACAATAGAGTAACATCTTTTAAGACAACTAAAAGAAACAAACTGAACCTGGAAATTTTATACACATTGAAAATATGTTTTGAAACGAGGGCAAGAAATGGGAAACCACTGTTGGGAGGAATTTATTCATAAAATGCGACAGCCACTTTGGAAAACCGGGGCAGTTCCTCAAAAGGTTAAAAGGCAGTTCTTACTTGACTCAGCAATTCCACTGCAAGGCATATATCCCGGAGGACATATATCCACACAAATATGTTTTGTTTCCAAAAGTGGAAACAAAGTGCAAGATGGTAGATTTAAAATTGATCATGTCAATAATCACTTTAAATACAAATCGTCTGCAAATCACAATTAAAAGGCAGAGATTACGGTATCTGATTAGAAAAACAAAACCCAACTACATACTGCCTATAACGAACTCATTTCAAATACAAAGACACAAACACAGTAAAGGGATGCCATGCTAACACTATCTGAAACAAAGCTGGAGTGGTTATATTAATAATGGCCAAAGTACATTTCAGAGCAAATACTATTACCAGGGATAAAGTGGGTTTACTTCAGAATGAAAAAGGGATCAATTCATCAAGACATAATTTTAAATGTTTATGCACCAAAGTAACAAAGCTGAACATCACTTAATTAGAAAGCAAAAACGGAAGGGTATTTGGAAAATCCTCACATATCTAGTAACTAAATGACAGTTCTAAATAATCCATAAGATTAAAAAAAATTAAAAGAAAAATTAGAAAGCGTCTGAAACTGAATGAAAATGAAAACACAAAAATATCAAAATCCGTGGGTTACAACTAAAGTAGAACTTGAGGGAAAAAATTTTAGCACCAAACACCCACACTTGAAAAAACGAAGTTTCAAAACAAGGAGCAAAGTATACATACACCTTAAGAAACTAAAAACTGAAGACCAAATGAAACTCAACATAAACGAAAGAAAATAATAAATGTCAGATATCAATGAAATACAAAACAAAAAAGACAGTGAAATCATAAGCTTGCTGAGATCAATAAAATCTTGACAACCCAGACTCATCGAAAGACAAAGACATAAATTACCAATGAAAACTGAGAAGTGACATCTCTACAGATTCTACAGGTACAGATGAGGAAATCTCATGAACATTATTTCAATAAAACAAATTCCTAAGTTTCTTGGAAGGTACAAACTGCCAAAGCTCACTCAAGAATAAATCAATAATTTGAATACCTTTATGTATTTTAAATAAATTGAATCTGTAGTAAAACCTCCCCAGAAAGAAAATCCTAGCCCAGATGGCTTCACTAGTAAATTCTACCAAGCATTTAAGAAAAAAATAATTTCAATTCCTCACACACTATTCCAGAAAAGTGAAGAGGGCAGAACATTTCCAACTCATTCCGAGACCCACATTGCCGTGAATCCAAAACCAGACAAAGAGCCTAGAAGGTAAAAATAAGTACAGACCAATGTTCTTCATGACCACAGAAGCAAATTTTCTTAACAAAACAAACCAACATGGATTATTCATCATGAAAATACATCATGACAAAGTGAGATTTAATCCGGGAATGCCAAGTTGGTCTAGGATTCCTACAATCAAAAATCAACCAATGTAACCCAGCATTATATGGAAAACTATATGACTGTCTTACTAAATGCAGGAGGAAAAGATATTTGACAAAAGTCCAACTTCTATTCCTTAATAAAAAGGCTCAGTGGGCTGGGCACGATGGCTCCCAACTGTAATCCCAGCACGCTGGGAGGCTGTAGCCAGGTGGGATGATGGCTTGAGGCCAGTTCCAGACCAGCCTAGTCAATACAGTGAGATCCCATCTCTACCCCTTGGCCCCCCCAAAAATTAGCCAGGCATAGCGATACATTAGTCCCAGCCACTCAAGAGGCTGAGGCACGAGGACAGGTTGAACCCAAGAGTTTGAGGACACAGTGACCTGTGACTGCACCACTGCACTCCAGCCTGGGCCACAGAGCAAGACCCAGACTAAGAAAAACCCCTCAGCAAATTAAAACGGAAAGGAATTCCCTACACCTATTTAAATGTTTACTACATGATTGCCATTCTAACTGGTGTGAGATGGTATCTCATTGTGGTTTTGATTTGCATTTCTCTGATGGCCAGTGATGATGAGCATTTTTTCATGTGTCTGTTGGCTGTATGAATGTCTTCTTTTGAGAAATGTCTGTTCATGTCCTTTGCCCACTTTTTGATGGGGTTGTTTGTTTTTTTCTTGTAAATTTGTTTGAGTTCTTTGTAGGTTCTGGATATTAGCCCTTTGTCAGATGAGTAGATTGCAAAAATTTTCTCCCATTCTGTAGGTTGCCTGTTCACTCTGATGGTAGTGTCTTTTGCTGTGCAGAAGCTCTTTAGTTTAATGAGATCCCATTTGTCAATTTTGGCTTTTGCTGCCGTTGCTTTTGGTGTTTTAGACATGAAATCTTTGCCCATGCCTATGTCCTGAATGGTACTACCTAGGTTTTCCTCTAGGATTTTTATGGTATTAGGTCTAACATTTAAGTCTCTAATCCATCTTGAATTAATTTTTGTATAAGGAGTAAGGAAAGGATCCAGTTTCAGCTTTCTACTTATGGCTAGCCAATTTTCCCAGCACCATTTATTAAATAGGGAATCCTTTCCCCATTTCTTGTTTCTCTCAGGTTTGTCAAAGATCAAATGGCTGTAGATGTGTGGTGTTATTTCTGAGGACTCTGTTCTGTTCCATTGGTCTATATCTCTGTTTTGGTACCAGTACCATGCTGTTTTGGTTACTGTAGCCTTGTAGTATAGTTTGAAGTCAGGTAGCGTGATGCCTCCAGCTTTGTTCTTTTGACTTAGGATTGTCTTGGAGATGCGGGCTCTTTTTTGGTTCCATATGAACTTTAAAGCAGTTTTTTCCAATTCTGTGAAGAAACTCATTGGTAGCTTGATGGGGATGGCATTGAATCTATAAATTGCCTTGGGCAGTATGGCCATTTTCACGATATTGATTCTTCCTATCCATGAGCATGGTATGTTCTTCCATTTGTTTGTGTCCTCTTTTATTTCACTGAGCAGTGGTTTGTAGTTCTCCTTGAAGAGGTCCTTTACATCCCTTGTCAGTTGGATTCCTAGGTATTTTATTCTCTTTGAAACAATTGTGAATGGAAGTTCATTCCTGATTTGGCTCTCTGTTTGTCTGTTACTGGTGTATAAGAATGCTTGTGATTTTTGCACATTAATTTTGTATCCTGAGACTTTGCTGAAGTTGCTTATCAGCTTAAGGAGATTTTGGGCTGAGACAATGGGGTTTTCTAAATATACAATCATGTCATCTGCAAACAGGGACAATTTGACTTCTTCTTTTCCTAACTGAATACCCTTGATTTCTTTCTCTTGCCTGATTGCCCTAGCCAGAACTTCCAACACTATGTTGAATAGGAGTGGTGAGAGAGGGCATCCCTGTCTTGTGCCAGTTTTCAAAGGGAATTTTTCCAGTTTTTGCCCATTCAGTATGATATTGGCTGTGGGTTTGTCATAAATAGCTCTTATGATTTTGAGGTACGTTCCATCAATACCGAATTTATGGAGCGTTTTTAGCATGAAGGGCTGTTGAATTTTGTCAAAAGCCTTTTCTGCATCTATTGAGATAATCATGTGGTTCTTGTCTTTGGTTCTGTTTATATGCTGGATTATGTTTATTGATTTGCGAATGTTGAACCAGCCTTGCATCCCAGGGATGAAGCCCACTTGATCATGGTGGATAAGCTTTTTGATGTGTTGCTGAATCCGGTTTGCCAGTATTTTATTGAGGATTTTTGCATCGATGTTCATCAGGGATATTGGTCTAAAATTCTCTTTTTTTGTTGTGTCCTTGCCAGGCTTTGGTATCAGGATGATATTGGCCTCATAAAATGAGTTAGGGAGGATTCCCTCTTTTTCTATTGATTGGAATAGTTTCAGAAGGAATGATGTAAATGACGAGTTGATGGGTGCAGCACAGCAACATGGCACAAGTATACATATGTAACAAACCTGCACGTTATGCACATGTACCCTACAACTTAAAGTATAATAATAATAAATAAATTTAAAAAATAAAAAATAAAAAATAAAAAATAAAAAAAAAGTGAAACTAAAAAAAAATAAATAAATAAATAAATAAATGTTTACTACAGCTAACATCACACTTACTAATACAAGAATGTCCACTCTCAGAACTTCTATTCAATACTGTACTGGAGGGTTTAGCCAGCCCAACAGGCAAGTGAAAGAAAGAAAAGGCATCCACATTGGAAGGAAAGTAAAAATTGTCTCAATTCACAGACAAAATTGTCTGTGGAGAAAATTCTATAGAATCTACAAAAAAAGTTCCTAGAACCTATTAAATTTAGCCAAGTTACAGGAAACAAGATATACAAAACTAACCTGTATATATAAACTACCTGCAAACCACCAGAAATTGGCATTTTAACAGTAACATTTACACAGCATCGAAAACATGAAATAGTGATAAATCTAACAAATGAGACTGAAAACTATGAAACACTGCTGACGGAAGCCCTAAATAAAAGCAGAGATACCTATGTTCATGGATTGGAATACTAAGTCCAATGTTTTGGATTGTCAGTTTTTCCCAAACGTATCTATATATGCAATGCATCCTAATAAAAATTCCTGACCATCCCTTCTACGTCGAAATTGACAAGCTAATTATAACATTTTAAAGGAGATGCAAAGGATGTAGAATATCCAAAATAACTCTAAAAAGAACTGAAGGTCTTACTCTTCCTAATTTTCAAGACTTATAAAGCTACATTATTTTAAGTGACAGTATTGGTGTAAAGAAAGATCAATGAAACAAAATGAAGAGACTCACACATATACTGATTGTTTCAAAGATACCATGGCAATTCAATAAGAAAAGGTAATTTTTTCAATAAATGGTGCCAGGACATTTAGATAGCCGTATGTTTTTAAAAAAGAAAAAATGAACTTACCTCACCCTTAGAAATATGTATTCAAATATTACCTCAAAATGGATCCAAGTACTTAATATAAGAGCTAAAATTATAAACCTTCTAAAGGTAAAGCTATGAGAAAATCTTAGTGTTCTTGGGTTTGGTAATGATTTCTTAACTATGACACAAAAAGCAAAAGTTAAATCTGCTCTTCAAAAGACACTCTTAAAATATATACATGAATCTAGGATAAAGGACAATTCAGTAATGTCAAACAACCAAATTGAAAAATGAGTAAACAATATGAAGACATTTAAAAAATATACAGGGGGGCCACCAGCCACGATGGCTGATACCTGCAGTCCCAGCACTTTGGGAGGCCAAGGCAGACGGATCACTTGAGGCCAGGAGTTTGAGACCAGACTGGCCAACATGGTGAAACCTCGTCTCTACTAGAAATACAAAAATCAGCCAGACATGGTCACGCATGCCTGTAGTCTCAGCTATTGGGGAGGCTGAGGTGGGAGAATCGCTTGAACCCAGGAGGTGGGAGTTGCAGTAAGCCAAGATTGTGCCACTGCACTCCAGCCTGGGCGACAGAGTGAGACTCTGTCTCAAAATAAGTAAATAAATAAACAAATAAAAATACAGGTGGCAAATAAGCACATGAGAACAGGCTCAGCATCACTAGTTATTAGGGAAACAGAAGCTAAAACCACAATGAGCTATCTTACCACTAGACACCTGCCACCAGCCTAAAATTAAACAGACTGACCATATCAAGGCTGGCAAGGATACGAAGAAACTGGAGTTCATACAGTGCTGGCAAGATTTCAAGTGATACAACCACTTTGAGAAACAGCTTGTTAGTTTCTTAAAAAGTTAAAAATACCCAGCAATTCCACTCCTAGGTATTTACTCAAGAGAAGTGAAAGCATATGTCCAAAGACTTGTTCAGGGATGTATACAACAGCTTTATCTGTAAGAGCTAGAAACTGCAAAAAAACTCAAATGTCCCTCAACAGGTGAAGGGACAGTTAAATTGCAGATTGTTCATCCAATGGAATATTACTCAAAAATAACAAAATAAACACGGATCAACCTCAAATAACCACGATGACTGAAAGAAGGCAAACCAAAAAAAAAAAAAAAAAAAAAAAGAACGCATACACTGTTACATTTATATAAAATTCAAGAAAATGCAAACTAATCTATAGTGACAGAAAGCAGATTAGTGGCCGCCTGTGACAAAGGAGCAGGAAGGAGGAACTACCAAAAGGCAGGAGAAATCTTTTAGGGATGACAGATGTGATCATTATCTTCACGGTGGTAGTTTCCCAGGTAATATTTTAAAAGTGAAGTTACTTACATGCCAATTACACTTTAATAAACCTGAAAAAATTTAAATGAGGATGGCAAATGCTGTGTTTTTATGATGGTTGCAGTATAATACTTGTTGGATTTTCTTAAACACAGAGACTAATTCAAAATTACACAATAGTCTACAGCATTTACTTTAGACAAGTTTTATCAGGAGATAAAATCTAATTGTTTCATATTATTTGATGATGTAGTATAGAAATACAACAAATAAATTCTATTTTTGTAGGCTAGGTGCGGTGGCTCACACCTGTAATCCCAGTACTTTGGGAGGCTGAGGCGGGCGGATCACAAGGTCAGGAGATTGAGACCATCCTGGCTATCACGGTGAAACCCCATCTCCACTAAAAATACAAAAAAAAATTAGCTGGGCGTGGGGGCAGGCGCCTCTAGTCCCAGCTACTTGGGAGGCTGAGGCAGGAGAATGGAGTGAACTCGGGAGGCGGAGCTTGCGGTGAGCCAAGATGGAGCCACTGAACTCCAGCCTGGGTGACAGAGTGAGACTGTCTCAAAAAAAAAAAAAAAAAAAAAAAAAAAAAAAAAAAAAAAAAAAAAAAATTCTATTGTTGTACAGCAAAGTATTTTACCACAAACTTGTATTTTCAAAATGCTCTATCTTCATTCCGGGTAATTTTAACTGGCAATAGATTGTAACACTGTAGCAGTAAATTTGGTATGAATACCATCATTATCATTACCCACACATACACAAAAAATGCACCCCATAAATTATAACATGCATCTCTTCAGAAATAACCCATGTTGCCAGTTTCACCAAGGCATGAAGTGGTTTTTGTGGTGATTGGAAGAGATAATCAACCTAGCATATCTACACTGGAACACAGCTTCATATATT
The DNA here is from genome assembly GCF_037993035.2 of Macaca fascicularis. Classification (NCBI taxonomy): domain Eukaryota; kingdom Metazoa; phylum Chordata; class Mammalia; order Primates; family Cercopithecidae; genus Macaca; species Macaca fascicularis. The sequence continues at coordinate 135,462,070 of NC_088376.1, forward strand.
TTGAATATATTTCCCATATTCCCAACAATAAAGTAATCCTACTCTTCTTCCTTATCTTCATACCAGTATCTGGTCCAAAGTCTTTCTTATCTACCACAAGACAGAGAAGAAACAAAGCCTGAGTTTACTCAAAAGTCAACTATCTAGTTAGTCCTTTCTTGCTTCATGTCATGTGAAAGTTTCTGTGGGCAGGATATAGGGAAAAGTGTGACTTGTTTCACCACTTTTGAGTCTGAATCTTGAAAGGCCAGAGGTAAGGAAAGAAAAGTAAATCAACTTTATTTGCCAGAGTCTTTTTTTGGTTTAATTTTAGGGCTTGGGTGGGTTTTTGTTTTTGATAGGGGGAGGAGGGGTACGTCTTTGAGGGAGAAAATAATGAAAAGGTTAATGATTAAAATAAATTATTGTGTTTACATGAGGAACTTTCCAATCATATAAGACAACTGAAAACTGGCAGCTACACTAACTGTTCTGCATTCATCACTCTCACATTGCTTTTACAGTAAAGCAGCAGAGACCAACAAGCCTTGCTTCCTCTGATTCTAAATAGCCTGTGACAAGAATAAAAAATGTGTTCATTCATATACAATGAAGAAATAATGCACAACTCAGTGCAAATATTCACTAACCTGAAGGTCAAATTATGTCCTCCGTCACAGAAATATAGAAGAATTTTGGTTTATCTATACACTAAAGATATTCTGACTCTAAAGAACAAGTCATCAGTCAAAAAGCCCACTTTCTTAGAGGAAAAAATGTATAAACACAAGAATACCACAAGTATCACTCTCTTAAAAATGAAATTTATAGCTGGGTGTGGTAGCTCACGCCTGCAATTCCAGCACTTTGGGAGACTGAGGCGGGCGGATCACCTAAGGTCGGGAGTTTGAGATCAGCCTGACCAACATGCAGAAACCTCGTCTCTACTAAAAATACAAAATTAGCCGGGCATGGTGGCGCATGTTTGTAGTCCCAGCTACTCGGGAGGCTGAGGCAGGAGAATCGCTTGAACCAGGAGGTGAAGGTTGCAGTGAGCTGAGATCCCACCATTGCACTCCAGCCTGGGCAACAAAATCGTATCAAAAAAAAAAAAAAAAAATGAAATGGAATCTACAATCCAGATAGGTTTACTCAGTTATACGGAGGACATCAGAAAGTCAGCTCTTCCTCTTTCCTCTAAAGTCTGATTCATTAGCAGATTAGAAAAGTTAAAATGACAAGAGAACTACACAAAAATATCCAAGATGTATTTTTCATTGTGTTACTTTGCAGGGTTTTTCAATTTCAGCACGCTGCCTATTAACTGAGAAGTTAGAGAATAAAAACTACTGTAAGTATGAATTTTGCTTTATAGACAAGATAGCTGAACAGGAATTACAAATAAATTGCTCATTCCTAAAGCATTATTCAATATAAAACTCTCTTGCCTGGATAAATGATAGTGGAATAGGAATAATTAGGTGGTATTTACTTGACAAGATCATTAAACTGAGAACAAAAACTTCCAGGGATACCTAAACTAAAAACTACACTTTAAAAGATTATATTGGCCACCAAGAAAAACAACGCATTATCTTTACACCAAAGTTCTCTGAGCATGTTATGAGGGTAATAAAATTAATTCTGAAAATACATCTTTCAAAACCACAAAAGGATCAAAATTATTCATGGCATCACCAGTTGATTTAACTATTAGGATTAAATCTAATATTAAATTAGCAAAAACCCCCAATCTAGGGATCAATCTGGTCACTGTGTACTAAATTTATTCACTTCTATATAGAACATTTCCTAATTTTTTTTTTTTTTAAACTAGGTACTGAGATTACAGAAGTTTCTACATAGCATCTACTGAGAAACTAACTTTGTAGTTGAGCATAGTCTCCACACGTACTGTGCCCCAAAAAGTAAATGCTTACTAATGTCTAATAAATTAACTTAAAACAAAAAAAAGTTTGATTGAAACATTCCAATTCATCAGGAAAAATGTCTTCTCTCATAAAACTTACTAGATCAAAGAGTTCTGAAAATACTAATGAACAATTCAGAGGCTTCATTTATTTATAAAACAGTACCAGCTGAAGAGAAAGATTATCTAGGAGGTGGCTCCTGAAAAAGAAGAGAAAAAATTCCAGTATCTAAATTATTTATCAGTTCAAACAATTATCTAGCCCAAGAGAACTACAACTATTCTGAGTCCTATTCAGCTGCAAAATCTCATGAAGAATACAGACTTCACGATTTTCTCAATTTTCATCCCCTTTGCTTCCTTACACTGTATTCTAACTCTAGACCACTCCAGTCGCTCTGTTTCTAAAACTTTCAGCCAGAGAGCAGAGCGCAGAAAAGAACTTCAGAAGGCATTCTATGGGAGCCCTCCTAAGAGGGATCACCGTTTTAAAACAGACCCTGCTTCAGAAGCATCCTATTTAGCAATCAACTGTTGTATCAGCTATGAACAGAAAAGTAGGCATGAACTTGAAAGAGAGACAGATAATCAAGGGAACCATCTTAAGAGTAACAACAGAGATGATGCACAGAGTAAAACTGGAAACTGAAATGAAAAGGGAAATAGTGTAGCAGTATTTCCAAGGCATTTCCCAAAGGTTTTAAGTGAATAAACCTATTTGCAGAGGGGGTTAACCAATATATTACACAATTATTTTAAAAAGAAAACATTTTAAATAAGAAATCAGAAGAACAGAATGCACTCTAAATACATTTGAAGAACACAAAAGCAGCACAGTAAGACCCTGCCTCTGAAGATTCAACATCAGGTTACAGTCTCTATCCCTGAGAGCCTCACACAGGGGCGGATGTGGAGCAGCAAATGTAAACAAGAAATTCTAGTACAAAATGACTGTGTGGTATAATGTATCACAAAGTGCTTCAATGATCACAAAAGACAAAAATCAAGGCCCAGCAATGGCTCACACCTGTAATCCCAGCACTTTGGGAGGCCAAAGTGGGAGGATCATTTGAGGCCAGGAGTTCAAGACCAGCCTGGACAACATGGGGGAGATGACATCTCTCAAAAAAAGAGAAAAAAATTATCTAGGTATGGTGGCACATGCTTGTAGAGTCCCAACTACTTGGGAGGCTGAGGTGGGAGGACTGCCTAAGTCCAGGAGTTCTGAGGCTACAGTGGGCTTTGATCATGCCACTGTACTCCAACCTGGGCAAAGGAACAAGATCCTGTCACAGAAACAAAAGAATCAAGGAAGGTTTCCCCTAAGAGTTAACATGAGCTGGGTCTTGAAGCAGAAGCTAGCATTTACCAGGTAGCAAAGAGGTAAGTCTTCAAGCAGTTCTAGGAACACATGTGGCAGGCAACACAGTGGCATAAAAGAACATGTTCAGGGATCACTGAACAGTTTGACCAGAAAGTGCATGCTAAGAAGGGCAATACCTCTTTGGGCAATGAGGCAGTATCCAAGGTTTTTTAAGCACACTACATGATCTATGTGCTTTCTAGAGGTATCCTCTAGGCAGCACAACAGACTAGACTTGGCAGAACAGTTTCAAGACTAGTGCAATGGTACAGGTCTGGGCAATACAGGCTTGTAATTAACAATTGAAATAAAAAATGAAATATAATGAGAACCTAAATTAAGGTAATCGCAGCAGGGATACTAGACAAAGTCAGCAGAACTTGGTGTCAGACTGAATACTAGGAATGGTTATCAATAAATGTTAAGCAGGAAAAACAGCCAATGTACACCCTGTTCTATTAGAACAGCTTTGCTGTGGAGCATGATTCAGTATTAACAATTTCAGTAATAAAAACACTTTTCAAAAAAAAAAAAGATCTATCAGTGTCATTCTTTTAATTAATATAACCAAGGTCTAAGTAAGAACAGCCTTAGGGCTGCAGTACACCTGTTTCTACTTGAAAACACTAGCCTTCCACACCAGGTGTTCTGTCCTGAAGCCCTCATCTCAGAGATCCTGAAAAGGAGATTCACTGAATCTGGTCTTTGGTCAGTCGGCATTGAGTCTAATTTCTTAGAATGGGGCAAGGATTTGTTAACCCCTGAATGAAGATTTCAAATTTAAAACCTTAATTATAACTTAAATAAAACCATTCAGCTACACATAAATAACACTACCAAAAAATTTTAAGATAAAGCTTTCCTCTTCAGAAGTCACAAAATGCGGCTGGGCACGCAGGCTCATGCCTATAATCCCAGCACTTTGGGAGGCAGAGGTAGGTGGATCACCTGAGGTCAGAAGTTTGAGACCAGCCTGGCCAACATGGCAAAACCCCATCTCTACTAAAAATAAAAAAATCAGCTGGGCGTGGCGGCAGACGCCTGTAGTCCCAGCTACTCTCGCACCACTGTACTCCAGCTTGGGCAACAGAGCGAGACTCCATCAAAAAAAAAAAGAAAGAAAAAGAAAAAGAAGTCATCCCCAAATGCATGAATATTTATACAACACACTGTGGGAGAGTAAATGACAAATTATTTTCTCTATAGATTTTCAGACAAGTAATTTGGCATTGTAAAATTTTAAGAGTCATCTTACTGTATGATAAATTGCCCAAACTGACATAGCACAGTATTTCAGAAATGGAAAGGACAAAGACATCATCTAGTTCTGGCCAGGCTCGGTGGCTCATGCCTGTAATCCCAACACTTTGGGAGGTCAAGACAGCAGGATCACTTGAGGCCAGGAGTTCAAGACCAGCCTGTGCAACATAGCAAGACTTCATCTTTACCAAAAAAAATAATAATTAACCAAATTAAATTGTGCCTCGTGGCACAAACCTGTAGTCCTAGCTACTTGGGACGCTGAAGTGGGAAGACTGCTTAAGCCCAGAAGTTCAAGGATACAGTGGCCTATGAGCATGTTCCTGCACTCCAGCCTGGGCAACAGAGTGAGACTCTGTCTTTAAAAAACATAAAGAAGGAAAGACATCGTCCAGTTCCATGAATTTCAGGGAATCTTTTATTTTAATTGCAACCCAAGGTTTTAAATTTCAACCTAGCATATACATCTTTACATACATAAAGTTGTGTCTTATAATTAAAGCATTTATAACATAAATGCAGGAGCAGAAACTGTGTACAGTGAAATTTTTCAGAAATCCTAGGCATTGAGATCCCTCTTCCAAAATAGAAATCTTTGAAACTATCATCACTCCCATCCTAAGCAACAAAATATAATTCCCTTCTTACAAATTTGCTTCAGTGGTCCATACCGAAAGTACTTGCCAAGAAGAGCTGATAGTTTACTGTCATATATTTTGTCCCATAGTACCCAAGAACAAACTGGATGTCCTGTGACTTCCTCCATATTTTAACTGGAGAAGAAACTGGAAATAAAGCCAGCAACGCATACAGTGCAAACAAAATCTACATATTAGAACACAGAGCCTGAACACCTAATGAAATAGCTCCATCTAACTCTGCCCAGGTAACAAGTGCCTTCCACTGCACCCCTGCCCTGGGAAAGTCAATTACTCACAAACTTACTGCCTTTCACTAGCGATTTTAATGGTGGCACGCAGTACCTTAAAAGAATTGTGTAATTTTCTGAATAAGTGAAGCGACAAACCACACTTCAAAGAATCCAACTTTAAGGCAGTCAGCACAGAACGCATATTCTTGGCCCGTTTTTATAGGTATATGTATCCAAAAGACAGGATGAAGAATACTCAACTTCATAAAGAGAAACACTGCAACGAGCAAAATAAATCATCTAATCTATGCAGGCTTATGTTAACTTTTTACATTATAGATTATCTGAATAGGTTAATAACCTCAGGATAATTTGGAGCAAGGTAACTCCTCAAGTGACATCATATTGTCCTCCTCTAATTTAAATGTTCCTGGAAATGATGGCAAAGTTGGAAGAAAGAATCAGAGGAGTGTAGCTGAAACACTTTAAACATCATATTAAATTGTCCATTTAATTAAATCACCTGTCTTCTATTCTACTAACTGGGTATGACATCAAGTAAGCTACTTTTCTGAAACTCAACGTCTTCAACCGTTAAAGTCAGAGCAGTCCTGACTTTGAATATTACATTGAAAAAAAAAGACACAAAAGTGGCATGCAAAATGTAAAGTTACTTACGTAAATATACACTATCTGAGGATACCATCTTAAGACCTACCTTCTAAATGTTCAAGTGGCTGGTACCATATTTTGCACATGAGTACTAAACATTTGTCCATTCGATCAGTCATAACTTAAAAGGACCCAAAACTTTAATTGTAAAAAGTAAAGATTATTTCATGAACTGCTTATATATTTACTCACTACTACTGTTAAGAAATCAGTCACACTTTTAGAATGGTTAGTCCTTCAATTCAGTACACAATATATTGGAATTTTAAAAATTACCACTGTATAACATATACTACTTATAGTACATATATACTACATATACTACATATTCTGTGCCCAGTCCTGTGCCAAGCATGCTACCTACACTGACTCATTTAATCCTTACAATACCACTATGGAGAAGTTATTATCCCTATCTTATAAATGAAAAATGAAAGCACAGGTTCATGTAACATACCCAAGGTCACAAGGTGAGCAAATGGCAGAGCTGCTGTTACTCAAACTTGGGTCTGACATCAAAGCCCTCACTCCCAACTACTCATCCTCTTCTTCAATATGGTACCCACTAGCCACAGGTGGCTGAGCACTTGATATGTGGTCTAAACCAAACTTTGCTGTAAACCTAAAATGTACACCAGATTTTAAAAACTTTGTTTGAAAAAAAGAATGTAAACTGTCTCACTGTAATTTTATACCGATTACATGTTAAAATAACACTCTGGATATAATTGGTTCGATAAAACATATTCTTAAATTAATTTCACTTGCTTAATTTACTGTCTTCCTGTGACTACTAAAAGTTTAAAATTACATGTGGCTTACAATATATTTATTTTGGATAGCACTGATTTAGAACATCACATAATACATCTTACAATACATATGAAGAGTACAAAATAATTTTAAATTTACAAATACATTTTAAAAGAATACATTCAGATACTTTCCAATCTTAACAGCTGTTTTAATACTAAGTTAGTAGTGTGCCCAATAAAAATTTTAATCCCTTAATGTAAAAACACATTGTCACTTAAATATTCCAGATTAATTCTAAAAATTTCCTATTAGGAAAATTGCTTTCTTCCAACTATGAAAGTGATACAGACTCATCTACACATACACTACAGAAATACAAAAAAGAATCCATCATCTCAGAGTTAAGGTTTTTATCAGTCATTCCTTCCAGGCATATGTATTAGGATGAATGGTATGAAATATTTGTTTCATATAATTTTATCATTTTGTAACTTTTACTGATTATGAACCTTTTCCTTCATCACATATTCTCAACATTTTTAGCCATTTTGAAAATAATTATAAATTCACAGGAAGTTGCAAAACTAGTACACAGAGGTCCCATGTAATCTCCACCCAGTTTCCCAACATGTGCACCTTCTTGATGATAGCACAATGTTAAAACCAGGAAATTGACACTGGTAGTTATGCATGTCCCCTTTATCACCTTTAGATTCGTGTAACTACCACCACAATCAAGATACAGACCTACTTCATCACCACAAAGATCTTCCTCTTGCTGCCCTTTTACATTTATATCCATCTCCCTCCCTCCCGCCACTAGTCCTAACTCCTGGCAACCACTAATGTGTTCTCTTATCTCTATAATTCTGTCATTTCAAGAATGTTAATGGCATCCTATAGTATGAGACCTTTTAAGATTGGCTTTTTTCACTTAGCATAAAGCCCCAGGAGTCCACCCAAGTTATTCTATGTATTCATAGTTTGTTCCTTTTTGTTGCTGAATAGTATTCCATGGTATGAAGGTACCATTCACCAACTGAAGAACACATACGTTTTTTCTAGTTTTGGGCTATTACAAACAAAGCTGTGGGCAGGTTTTTTGTGAACATTAGTTTTCATTTCTCTGGGATAAATGTTCAGGAGGCAACTGCTAGGTCATATGGTAAGTATATGTTTCATTTTGTAAGAAACTGCCAAACTATTTTCCAAAGTGGAATGTACCATTTTACATTCTTGCCAGCAGTGTGTGGCAGATCTGAAAACTTTTTTTAAAAAAAAAAGACAGGCATGAAAACCTACAAAACATTTTTAATAGCTGCAAAATATTCCATCATGGTGGTTCCATAATTCTGGCAATTCCCTAATGATCCCTATTAAGGTCATTTTCAATTTTTTGCTATAATAATGATGTAATTCCTAACAGAAATTTTTATGTGCAGGTCAAACAAATTCCTAGAAGCTATATTGCTGGATCACAGGGTACAAGTATTTTAAAGGCATTTGATACCAACTGCCATATTGGCATCCAGAAAATGTAAATCAACTCCCATACTCACAAAGAGTCTATAAGAATGCCTATCTCTCAGTCTCACTAAAGTTTTTTTTTTTTTAATCTTTAAAACTTGATTTGCCAAAAAAATGGTTATCTTATTTTGTAATCTTTGAGTAATGGGAAGGCTATACATTTTTCATATTTACTGGCTTAATTTGTAGTTCTTTTATTACTTATTTGCATTCTTTGCCGGCTTTTTACTGGAATATTGTTTACTGATTATAAGACCTGGTTCCATCTCTCTACTGTGCAACACACACACACAAAAAAAAAGGATTTTTTTTTTTTTCTTGAGACCAGGTCTTGCTCTGTGGTCCAGGCTGGAGTGTAGGAGCACAATCATAGATGACTGTAGCCTCGAACTCCTGAGATCAAGGGATCCTCCTGACTCAGTCTCCCAAGTAGCTGGAATTACAGGTGTGCACCACCATGCCCAGCTAATTTTATTTTTGTAAAGACAGGTTCTCACTTTGTTGCCCAGGCTGGTTTCAAACTCCTGACTGTGAGCAAGCCTCCTGCTTCAGGTTCCCAAAGTGCTAGAATAACAGGCATGAACCACCACATTCCAGCCAGAAATGAGATTTTTTTAAAACATATCTGAAATCCAACCCTAAATGCTAATAATGCAAGATAGATGATTTTAGAATGCAAAAAGATACGAATTTAATTGATATGGTTCCCTAATTTATAAACACGCCTATACTTTGCACAATGTTTTCATCAATTAAGGAATCACCTCAAATGCCAAAAACATGGTTCCTATAAATGCTGACCACTTAAGTTTACTTTGAAAATGCCAACATCGGCAGGTCGCAGTAGCTCACGCCTGTAATCCCAGCACTTTGGGACAATGAGGCAGGCGGAGCACGAGGTCAGGAGATCGAGACCATCCTGGCTAACAAGGTGAAACCCAGTCTCTACTAAAAACACAAAAAAGTAGCCAGGCGCGGTGGCAGGTGCCGGTAGTCCCAGCTACTCGGGAAACTGAGGCAGGAGACTCCCTTGAACCAGGAGGTGGAGGTTGCAGTGAGCCAAAATCACCCCACTGCACTCCAGTCTGGGTGACAGAGCGAGACCGTCTCAAAAAAAAAAAAAAAAAAAAAAAAATCCAACATCTAATTTTTTGAACCTCTGGGAATGGGACCCAGCAATGTGTTGAAGAAGGCTTCCAAGTGATTCTGATAACATGCTAAAAGTTTGAGAACCAGCACTCTAAACAAATTTAGAACAAAAATATTAAGTCTGAGTTCCCTTGTATACATAATTATTCTTTAATGGAAGATTTGGGCAAAGTTAACTATACTATAAGAATCCAATGTTTTGGTTCTTCCCAAAATGAAAATAATCCTGAAAGAAATCTAGATTTTATCTTTATTTTCTACAATTAGAACTCTAAAACCATTAAGTGTTCATAAAACTTTTCCCTTAGAAGAAGAAACCAAAATGAACTCTATCAACCAACAAGCCAGAATACATGCCTTTAAAAATCAAACTCAATTTGTTTCATATAACACATGGCATAATTCTCCCACTCCCACAGGGAATCATCACTTTGAAAATTCAATGAAATATCATTATAAAAGCAAAGTACCTAAAAAACCGTAGTTACTCAAGTATGTGAGGTCCAATGAACAAACTGCTCAATAAATAATTCTGAATAGCGGGATGATGGATGAGCTTGGTTTATTTGTTTTTCTGTTTTAATCTAGGGACTAGTCAAGTGACAGGAGTCCTGATTCTTGCAGTTCTTCCCATTTCCCTGAGTTCAAACATCAACCTTCTCTCATTGGCTACGTGGCCAGTACATTTTTGGCTTTTTTGACCTAAGGTAGTTTGAGCGAGATTCCTAATTATTACAATCTTGACTATTTTTGTAGCACTTACGATATTAAACCTGTTTAAGGTTTAAGGTTCTTTGTAAAAGAAGGACAAGAACAGTTAAACCACATAGATACACAAGAAATCTGATTTGTTCTTAAAAACCAGTCACCAGGTTTGTTTTCTCCCTATGACTAACTACCATGCATTGTATGTATTATGAGACCCAATACATCAATGATACTGGCATCATATATCACCCTTAATTTCATTTCTCGTCCCTCTCAAAGGCTATTAAAGTTTCATCCTAGGTTGTATTTGCTAATGCTCTTAAATTGTAGAGAAAAATATTTTCAATACATTTTAATAAAGAGGTTTTTTAAACATATTCCTTCCACTAGTTTCTTTTCCCAACCACAGGATAATTTAAGTAGATTTTCTAAATTGACAGAGGGAAGAAAGGAGGGAAGAAAGTCATATCTAATCCTATTTGAAAACAAAATTTTCACCATTTACCTTGTGATTTCAACTATTCATGATTTCTGAGTAACACAGTAATTTATGTGCATTGCCCTTACTGAGAATTCCTTTTTGGCACCATAGTCTGTGTCACTCACTGCATGGAACTGAAAATACAGCTAAATAAATGAGTGAAGTGAATGAGTCAAGACTTCAATCTAACCAAACTAATTAATCCAAATTACTCAAGAGGATAGTGGCATACACAACGTACAAAGTATGACTACCAAGGGTACAAGATGCAACTATCAACTTAAAGGTATATTAACATGGCAGAACAGACAACGTAACACTTCCAACAATACTCAGAATGGTTTTGCCACCATTTTTAAACTGCCGTAGATGCCAGTTTACAAATGGGAATGTAGTTGCTTATCACATCTTATTTTTTATTCCCCACAACTGGTTTGGCACATGACTGATCCCCCGCTTTATTATCAGACTTCCCAATATGACTACTGACCACTGAAATCACCAATGGGCAACAGCAAATAGAATTGTCACAGTTATTTAGGGAAGTGTGTCAATGCTCTGAAGCTCAAAACCACTCCAGAAGTACTTTAAATGCATTGCCTACAGCCTCCAAGACTACAGTTCCATGTTTAACTTCTAGTACTTGTTTTTTGGGGGGCTATGGGGGGTGGGAACTGCAACAGAAAAACAGGAAAACTAGTTTTAAGGGCACACTTCATAAAGACAACTTTCCCCTAATCCAGTAACTTTCAACACACAAGATGAAAGCCCCAAGACTTTGAAAAAACAGTTATTTATTAGAACTCTTAACTGGAACTCCTTCTCCCAGTCTTCATTTATTCTGTATATATTTACTCAACCACTACCAAATGCCAGGCATTGTAACAGACACAGCAAACTAAAGCTATGCAACAAAAAGGTCTTGCCCTCAAAAAAGGTGACAACCTAACAGAGGCAGATTGGAAATCAAATAAAAAATACAGTCTATGTGTTATGACAGAGGTATGAATGACTGGAGGGGAATGGAAAGGCTTCCTGAGACACATGGAAGGACAAACAGGAGTCGGCCTGGACAAAACGAAGAAGCATTTCAGAAGAAGACACAGAGGAAAAGTATAAGAAGGTAAGGTAAGGAAGTGAGATATCATGGTCCACTACTGGAAAACACCAAGCAGTTTGGCGTAACACACACAAACGCTGTGTATGGAGGGCAGATGGAGCGATGATAGGCTGCTTCCAGAAATTCTAAAGAACAACACAGAAAAGGACCAAATCACAAGCCCCTTATGATACTCAGGATTGGATTTTATCCAAAAGGCAGTGAGAATCAGGAGATCATTTTAAGCAGGAATGGGACATAATCAATTTGGGATTTTAGAAAACACTCTGACAGATGAATTCAGCTTTTCACCCTGTGGGATCTGAACTGCCTTTAAGTTGTCAAGTAGAGATGCCAGGGAGCAGCTGGATTTGTTTGTACTGTGTGTGCATGGGAGTGGTGACGCTAGTTAACGAATAGTATCTGGGAATCACCAGCTCCTGGGGAGATGTGGGAAGATGTGGATGTTGTCACCTGAAGATAGTCAATAGGGAAGTGGGCAAACAACTATTAATAAGTAACTTGTATTAACCTATACAATAAACCCTACATCCAAGAATCATAAGGCCCAGTTTAGATCCCAGATTCAGTGAGGATTTTCCCGATGAAGCCCCAGAGAATGAATCTCTAACTTCTAAAAAGCACTTGCAGTCTCTATTATGTACCTGCTCATTCCATGCCTACCATAGCGTTCACATCACTGGGTGCTTCACTGGCTTTCCTCTTATGGTCTCATCTGTCAACAGGTCTGCTAAGTTCCTTGAAAGCAGGAATTTTCCCATTTATTCAACCAATGCCTCGAAAAAGAAATGACTGATAAACAATACTATTGATGAGAGGCAAAAGCTGACTCCTTTTACGTCCTCTAGAAAGTTGTACACACCGTGTTTCATTCCTTTTGCATAATGATGCCTGGAGGAGACAGCTGTTCAAGTATGTGGGTAATAAACACAGGGTGAAGACAGGTCCTCCCTCTAGAACGTGTAAGGAAGGGTCTGCATGCAGAGTTGAATGCCTAAGATATTCTTAGGATAGAACAGCACTGGTAAAATAAGCAAGAACTGCACACAACAACATGAATGAATCCTGCACACCTGACCATGAGTAAAACAAGCCAGATTCAGAAGTATATGTATGTACCACAGTGCATACACTGTGGCTACTAAGCAAAGTGGTACATACAGTATATACACTTCTGAGTCTGGCTTGTTTCACTCACTGTGGAGTATACTGTATATACATATATACACAGTGGTACATACAGTACTTACTGTGTACTGTATTCATAGTATACTCCACTTGCAGAAAGTTCAAAAACAAGCACAACTGATCTCTAGTATTAAAAGACAGGATGGGGGTGGGGGAGGTGGTCCACAGGGGACAATGTACAAGGGGCTTCCAGTAATGTTCTAGTAAGGTTCTCTTTAAGAATCTGATTAAGAATCTAGGTGCAAGCCAGCACAGTGGCTCATGCCTATAATAACTCCTCTCTGGGAGGCTGAGGCAGGAGGATCCCTTGAGCCCAGAAATTCGAGACTAGCCTAGGCAACATAGGGAGACCCTGGCTCAAAAAAAAAAAAGCTCTTAAAAATGTGCCAGGCATGGTGACACATGTCTATGGTCCCAACTACTCAGAAGGTTGAGGTAAGAGGATCACCTGGGCCCCAAAGTTGGGGCTACAGTGAGCTGTGATCACACCACTGCACTCTAGCCTGGGCAACAGAGCCAGAAACCTGTCTCCCAAAAAAAAAAAAAGAAAATCTATCTGGGTGCTAGTTGCAAAGTGTGCTCATTTTGCAAAAGTTTATCAAATCCTTATACTTACTTGTGCACTTCTGTGTATGCTACAGTAGGAAAAGTTTGTACCTACAGGTAAAAAGGGAAGTGGGAGTACTAGTTATGAAAAGTAACACAAAAGATGCCACAAAGAGAAAAAGCATGGGTAATGAGGCAAAAGAGAGAACAAGGGCCAGAAAGACTGTAGAATGTATTAGCTCAAGTCATTTAGGACACAAGAGACCTACTATTTACTGAAAGTACTAATGAACTGAGTTAGTTCTAATAACTATTTTGGCAAACTACAGCTACTTGAGAAAGTTTTTCTTAATCTTAGAATTTTCTTCAGCACTTACTGAAATACACAACAAATATATGCCACATGAATAAATAATATGTAAGTGAATCCATTCATAATCTTCCACCTTAATGACTAATAAAAATACTAGTAAATTAGCTGGCCTGGGCTTAGTCTACAACATGCAACTAAGTTTACAAGTTTAGTAGCCTATGCACAAGGGCTCCAAATCTAAAAGCTGTCCGTCCCCCCAACCAAACGAGCTAAATGGCACAGGTAAACCTACTTAAGAATTATCCCTGGCTCCAAAAGGAAGTAGCCTTACTTTTTCCTAAAAAAGTAAATGCATTATCTCAACACTGTCTATAAAGCAGTCACTCCACCCAGTTCTCATCACTCTGTGTAGTTCCTTATCCTGTTCTAAATTCTTCATAACACTTGTCGCTAGCTGAAATTCTTATTTTTCTGTTCATTTGTTTACTTTCTCTTCCTGTCCATAGTATTTTAAGCTCCATAAGAACAGGGACCTGGTCTGTCTTTACACCACTGTACACCAAGAGCACAAATGGCTGTGTGCTCAATAAAAACTTGTCAAATGACCACAACTACTCAGGTAATTTACTTTAAGGTCACCAAGTACACATAAGATCAAGTCATACCAATAAATCAGTAAGTCCAATGCAACAGTAAACACAAAATAAATTATTACTCTGTTCCTGGGTAAGAATGATCTTAAAATTGTACCAGTTTTCAGCTTGAAAGGTTTGATAAAGTTTCATTTGGAAGACAGGTAATTTTTACGTATTTTTATGGAGAATTTTTATGAAAGACAAACACTACAACAAAAACAATATGACGAAAGGAGCAAAACCACTGCTGTGGATTACCAGGAAACATGAGTAAGAGGCTTGGCTTTGCCCAGTGCAGGTATCTTATCTTATTCTGGGAGTTTTTCTACCTAAAAAGCATCACAAGATGATGCCTTTTTGAAGATTCCAGCAAAGATCATAACTATGTCATGTTTTTCCATAAAACTTCTAAAGTACTTCATGACTGTTCAAGAGATTTTGGGTTGCAGGGTATCTCAATTTAAGGGGGGGATGGACAGTCCAAAGTTACAACTGCGAAAAACTGGTAAGTTCTCAAACAAGGGAAACATTACATATAAAACAGCTGCTAAGAAGCAATTCAATATCCTGAATACCAACTTTTTCCAAAGATAATTATTTCTACACAATTTTATTCTACACCTAATTTTCTCACTCATACTTGTCTACAAAAGCTCCAAAAACAGCCAACTTTTTCAGAGCGGCAGTATTCAAATAAACAAGGATGAAATAAAACATGATCTCAATACAGTGATACATTTCTGGAGTTGAAGACCAGAAAGTTCTAAACCTACGGTAATTAGCCAAAGTAAACGTTTTCCAATTTTGCAAGTGACTGTGATTAAGCAGTAGCTGAAAGTAAAAATGCAGGACTACTATCAAGGGAACACTAATCAACAACTATATTCAGCAATGTCTTGGTAATTTTTATTTTACAATTAAGGTAACATTGAATGCAGAGAAATAACAAGACCTCAAAGGTAAAATTAAATCACCAAGTCTAAGAAGCTACTCTGCCCAACCTTGAGAAATACAACTTAACAAAATAACAGTTAGGGGGTGGGCAAATCCCAGCACTTTGCGAGGCCAAAGGAGGAGGATCCCTTGAGGCCAGGAATTCAAGACCAACCTGAGCAACACAGCAAGACCCCGTCTCTACCAAAAAAAAAAAAAAAACCACAACAACAACAAAAAAAATTAGCTGGAACTGTAGGAAGGTAGAAAATACAAAGAAAAAAAAACAAAACAAAAACACAGTTGGGTACATTCATTCATTTGCAGTTTTTTTTCTACTTTTGGAAGCTGGTATCCTCTTTCTTGAGACTGGCAAAGCAGGATGGGAAATACTACTTTAGCTATCATTTAAGGAACGGATAGTGTTTCTCCCCCAGCCACTTGCCACCTTCCACACACATTCTAACATACACTCTTTTATTTTCTACCTTGAAAGGCTCAGAGTACATCAGCATGGTAGGGAAACAACACCTGTTGCCCATGACGTCTCCATTCTGTTGTGTTAAAGACTTACAGAATGGATATGAGGAAACCATTTGACATGATGGAAATGTTCTAAAACTGGGTTGTGGTGATGGCTGCACAACTCTTCAAAATGACTAGAAATCATTGATTTGCACACTTATAATGGGTGTTATAAGTAAATTATCATTCACGCCTGCAAGGCAGGAGGATCACTTGAGGTCAGGCGTTCAAGACAAGCCTGGGCAACAAGGCGAAACCTTGTCTCCACAAAAAATACAAAAATGTGCCGAAGGTGGTGCACACCAATAGTCCCAGCTACTCAGGAGGTTCAGGTAGAAGAATCGCTTGAGCCAGGGAGGTTGAGGCTGTAGGGAGCCACGATCAAGCCACTGCACTCTAGCTTGGATGACAGAGCAAGACCCTGTCTCCAAAAAAAGGATATACATAACCAGAAAGGCATCAAGAGTAGACAGTCTAGTTAGAAAAACAAGTGTATCAAAGAACCAAAGAAACCCAACACGTATTGACAATACATCTAACATACAGATCTCTCCTGCTGCCCCTGAACCTCCACACAGCCTAGGTCACCTTCTTCCCTTAACAGATTCCTTAAGACCATCTCATCGTTCATTCGGCTCTATTGCTGCTCCAAAAAGAAGAAAAAAGACTTCATTCTCAATCACCTTAACACTTCCACCTGCAGAATTAAAAATATCTGATGTACATGGTAACAGTGAAATGGGGCCAGGTGATTTTGTAAAAACTAACTATCCTTGTCCAAAAGAAATGGAGAAGAAGGAATCCTTCTAACTGATTCCCTAAGCCAGACCCCTCCTTCCGTAGAGCCTTTATAATTGGAATTATGGTCATTCCCATACATGGTTTATCAACCTTTTAACACTCCCCTCGACTCTCTCCAATCCCTTCAGCAGCATCTTTCATATCCTACGAATTTAATAAGTGTTCTTTAGACGAATGGCAGTATTTTCCCGATCAAATCAGCAGTATCAACTGTACCCTCAAAGGGCAAATATAGTTCTCTATCATACCGGCCTACCACTAAGTCATAGGTGGTTTCCTTGGTTGACTGGTAGATGATCAGTGATGAGAATGATCAAAAACTGCCAAATAACCACCGGCTAGCCAACTAGCTAGAATTCTTAAAATACATAACACCAGCTCAGAGCAATGAAACACAATTTCTGTGCCCCGAAACAAATTATTCTAAAAATCACAAATATTTGCCTATTATCCAGCATTCAAAACACAAGTTTTCTACTGCCATCATTCAATACCAAGTCTGATTAAAACTACACAAGACAGAAAATGTCAAGTTCATATTCAAACCTTTGAGGTACAAAAAAAATACAAGAAGCCCAAGAAAAAAACATGGCAGTAACCAGTATCACAAAGAGATTAACCAACAGTTAACACACGAGACAGGATAGGATGAAAACCTGTCAAACTCACTTCTCCACATAAAACCTGTTCATAATGTAGGAAAACCAAAACGTTATTTGTATTCCAATCAATGATGACTTCTGAATAGCTCTAGAACACCAAAATATTGACAATAACCAAATTGAAACAAATTGTGGCCAGTTAAGAGTGTCATGAATGGACACAGTTTTCAGTCCTCATACCTGTTAAATCTGTACTCAAATCCTATTAAATGGCATCAGAAAATTACTCGAAGACCCTTAAAGTACATGCCTTTCCTTGTTCCTGAATAGATTCTAAAATATTTTCACTGTGAATAATTCAGTATTTGTAAGCGAAGTTTCAACTGTCATCTGTGGCTCTGAAAAAAACTTTAAACATATATACTGTTTTCAAAAGTCAAAACCTTCCATGTGCTTCCGAAAAATTGATGAGTAAGGTTTTTTTAAATGCATGTTAAAAACTGAAATGCATTTCATTATGAGATAATCATTCCCAGCAATAAATCAGACATAAACTTTTGAATTTGGTTTACGTTTCTCTTCACCAGTAAGGTTCTCAAGTTCTTAGGAGTTTCCTAGTCATTTACTTGAACATCATCTACGGTAACACTCAAAGCAAAACCACAATAAAGAGGTTTGGCCTCTGAGGGATTCTACATGTAAAAAACATTACTCATAAATAATATACAATCACTACTGCTTTAAGTAACAAATACATTTCTAAAAACTTTCATGCCATTTGATGGAATTCCCTATTTTAGACAGCAAAACAAAATCTATGAAACTACTGATGCGTGTTTTTTACTTTAGATATATTCCATGATAATACAAAAATGCACTTAAAACAACGTATGGGGTAATATTTTTAGTTGAGTATTTTTATTCAAAGGTCTCATTATTCAAAGAGTGCAATTCACAGAAACAATAATTAGGCCAATTAATCCCAGAGTTAAGATTATTTTGGGTTGCCCAGTAATCCTATTTAATCCCAGGTATAAATAAACCAATGAAATCTTAACATGACATATTCATCTAATCAAAGAACAATATCCAGTTGGCACTGTGAAGTACTACTACACAGTCATACTGGAATGTCACCAATTCAAAAACAGTACCTGATAAAATGAGACTTTTGGCAATCAACTGTAATGTTTTAAAGGATTCACCAAAAACTCATTCTGTCTCACACAAGCCAATGCCTGTTCACTAAATGACACCAAGAACAGTTTCAAACTCTAACGTCAATGAAACAAATTCCAGACACAAATTATAACATGACCGGAAGACTACAAAATCAGTCTTGACATTTTATCCAAGTATTTATGAATGTTAAATCTAAAGTAGTTCAACTCATTTTAATATCACATGCAGTTTACGACCTTCATCAAAATGGAAAGGAATTCTTTCAACATTCTTTTAATCATAATACAGCTTTAAACACAAACTTCCATATAGTTACGCCCATTTCACCATTGTACAAAATCGTCCCCCATCACCACGCCACATAAGCTAGTCAAAGGAAAAAAAACAAAACAAAACAAAACTGACAGCTCAGCCTCCCACAAAATGCACTTACTTTATCAAATAGCGACATTTATTTTCCAGTGCAAGAAAGTAACAGACATTTGCAGCTCAATACAGGAAAAGCACAGCCAGCCTTACTACCCCCACTAAATTTCTCAGACAAGAGAAAAATAACTCGGGACAGGCAAATTAAAACCACTCTACACATGGCAAAAATATAAAAGGTCTATGTCCTACAATCCATAGCGATGGTACTGCTTCCTCTCTTCCCCAGTCAATACCAATAAGCCAACAGACACAAGTGTCAAATAAATCCAGTGTCTGTTTGAAATAAGATGAAAACCTGGGAAAATTCCCTCCCATAAATCATTTAGTGAACACAAGGCTTTTCACCCAACACATAATACACTCAACCCAAAAACATACACAACCCACCCCCAAATGCAAAAAAAGCCTTAATCAACAAGTTGGAAAGAGGGCAGAAAGTAAGGCTCACTACCCTCTCCCTCACTTTAAAAAACAAACAAAAAAAAAAGTCCTTTAACAAAAGGTAACACAGATCTTCAAGTACCTGGTGGAGGTGCCTTTCCTCACATCGCAGATGCTGCATTTAAAGGCTTCAGCACTGTTTCTGAAGGTGCAGACGCTACAATCCCAAAACCCCTCGTCTGCGGCAGGTTTCGCTTGTCTTTTTGGCCTTCGGAGGAGTGGAGAGTGGGGGGAAAGGGAGGGCAGAGGCAGGGAGCAGGAAAACGGGGGAGAGACAGCAAAACACAAGCGCGGGTGAGCCGTCGTAATTTCGCAGGAATCCAATGCTGGAAACTTCGCTCGAGAGACCACCCACCCACCCTTTCCGGGGACTGGAAGAGGGAGCGAGGAAGGGAAGGGGGCGCCCCCACTGGCACCCTGCAAGCCCCGGGCCCAGGCCGGATAGCCTTGCACACCAGGCGGTGGCGGCGGCGCCCCGGGAAGGGCCGCGGCGGGCGCAGGAAGCGGGCGGACTTGTGGACTTGAGCGTGGGGCTGGGGGGGCCGGGAGGGGAGCCGCGGGCCGGATCTGGAGGGGGCGCGCAGGGGCAGCCCGAGGCCGGCGGCGGGGAGTGGGCCGGCTCCTTCCCTCTCCCCTCCCAAGCTCGCGCCCTCCCTCCCTCCCCACCTGGTTAAATCTCCCTTTGTCTGGGAGGAGTGGCGGCGGCGGCGGCGGCGGCGACGGCGGCGGAGGGCGGCTGAGGAGGAGCCGCCATGGCTGCGGCGCGCACGGCCGCCGGCCCCGAGCGGGAGCGACACCGCCTCCCGCCGCCGCCGCCACCGCCCGCCGCCTCCCCCCGCCCCCGGATCTCCATCTTAGCAGCGCCTCCCCCCGCCCCGGGTGGCTCCGGGGCCTAGTCGTTGCCGGCCCCCGCCCGCCCCCAGCCCTCCCTCCCCTTCCGCCCCCTCCGCTCGGAGCAGGTACCTGGTCGGGCTCTTCTTGTCGCCCATGGTCATGGATGGGCTGTACCCCCGCCCCCCCCAAGCCGAAACCGGCGCCGCTCGGAGGAGAAACGCCGTCCGGGGAGTCGTCGCGGACCGGCCCCCCTCCCTCCCCCGCGCCCGCCCGCCCGCCCTCAGCCGCTGGGGCTCGAGCTCCGGCCGCCGCCGCCGCCGCCGCTGCCAGTCTCCGGACGAGACTAGTCCCCGCCAGCGCCGCCTCCGCCGAGTGACTGACGAGGGGCGGGGCCGGGCGCCGCGCGTCACGCGCCGTGCGGCCAATGGGAGGGCGGCGGCCGGCGCCGCGAGGGCGGAGGCGGGGCGCGGGGGAAGGCGGGGCGTGGCGGACGTGGGCCGGGCCGTCGGTGTGCGTGCCCGGGAGTGTGTGCGCGCTGGGGGCGCGCGTGCCTGTCGGTGGCCCCGCGGCCCGGCGCGGCGGAGCGTGCAAGCCCGGCGGAGCGCACGTGGCCGCGCCCGGGAGCTGGCAACTGGCTTCGGGCCTCGCACAGCCGCCCCGTGAGGCTGTTGCTGGGACCCCGGCCCCGAAGCCGCCCCGGGGAAGTAGTTCCACGCAGTTTGCGCGCGCCGCGGGAGCTTGCAACAACCTCACCGCTCGCAGCGCCTCGAGGCTTGCAGTGCCCTGGGGGCCGACAAGGTCCTCCTTTGGACCGCTTTCCCCCGCGCCCTTCTGTTCCTCTGCCACGCGGAGCTTTGTATTTGCCTCTTCTGAAGTCCCTGCCTCCGGCCGAGACGCTAGCCCGAAGCCCCCCTCCCTGTCAGGCCCCTGACGCGGGAGAGAACTGTGCAGAAAGGGTGTGGCATAACTAAATGCCCCAGGCCAGACTCAGCTCCTGCTGGCGGACTCCTACTGGGATCCTCCTCTCCCCTGGAGTCTAAAGAGGGCGTTTCCTTAGGGAAGTTGCTATTCAAATTCTGGCGACCACATGCCCGCTTTAAAACCTCGTTCCTCAGCTCCTTCATCTCCAATATGGGGCTAATCCTCCCAGGGTTGTTTTGAAAATGCAGAGAAATCATGCATGGAAGGTTCGCTGATGGATGCCTGGTATTCACGAAGGACCAAAACAAGATATTGGGTATTAGGAGCTGTTATAACTGGGCCTGAATTGTGCACCATTCCTCCCGCGTTCGATTTTTGAAGTCGAGGAACAGGGTAGTGCCCTTCACTTTCTGCCTTGCTCCAAAAACGCTTGCCAAATTGTCTTGAACGTGACTCAGGACCTCTGTCCTCAGGCCGGGAGATCTGGTAGGAGGAGGACCCCAGATGATAAGATAAAAGACACAGATGGGGCTGGGCTGAAGCCCCAGGTTAGGGGAGGGACGGAATCTTAGAATGCTGCTAGGAGTTGGGCCCCAGGGATGGGGGGTTGGAGATAAGACAGACCCTCAGCCCGGTTTATGTGCAAATACAAAATAGATTGTTATCAAGACTGCCCCGTGGAAGGGAAGCATATCAGGGCTTGCGACCAGGGAAGCTCACTGAGACTGAGCACCCAGGGAGCAGGAAGTCCTAGGGATCAGTCCAGGTATCAGAAGGGAGAGAATAAAAGAGAGAAGGAATGTGTCAACAATAAGTTTGATCAGCACGCAGTGTCCTCTCCAGGCAGGCGCACCCAGGAGGGCCAGGAGAAGCAACACTGTTTAGCAAGGATCAGCAACCTCTCAAGGCCTCAATGCCACAGCTGCCTCCTTAGGGGAGGGATGAAAGAAGGAAGAGGAGGAGAGAGAGAAAGGGTTCTAGGGGTAAAAGAGCCGTAGAAAGCCAAAGGGTATGTACACAAGCCATGGCCCAGTGCAGCTGCGCCATGGAGCAGCCTTGGCCTCTGGTGTCTCCCTGGCATGCTCCCAGGACTCTGCCCCTGGCATAAAGGTCGTGAAAGAAACGGGGCACTAAGAAACCCCCACTGGAAGAGTGGCCTCCGGGGAGGTAGCTGGGAGCCATATGTAGTGGAAAGGAGACTTTGTTATTATTATTCCATACATAGAATAAAATACACAGATTTTCACACTGCAGCTTAGTGCATACATCTACACCCCTCTTTCCACCATTAGAACAATAAAACATTTTATCCTCCCAATGAGTCATCCCTCACTTAGGTAACCGCAATTCCGACTTCTGTCACCGAAGATTAGTTTTGCCTGTTCTTTAAGGTCATATGCAGGGGTCATATTGTCTGTACTCTTGTGTCTAGCTGGCACCTTTCGCTCAGCATAATATTTGTGATAACCATCCACGTTGTTGCCTACATCAATAGTTCATTTTTGTTTGTTTGCTTAAGTGTGTAGAATTCCATTGCAAATACACTGTAATTTATCCACAGGAGACTGACTGTTTTAGTATATCTTTTTGTATCTTTATCTTGTGTTATCTTTTCAAAAAAGTAAAAGTTTTTAAAAATGTGTTTAAGAAGGGCCAGGCATGGTGGCTCACACCTGTAATCCCAGCACTTTGGGAGGCCGAGGCAGGTGGATCACCTGAGATCGGAGTTTGAGACCAGCCTGGCCAACATGGTGAAACCCTGTCTCTACTGAAAATAAAAAAAAAAATGAGCCAGACGTGGTGGTGGGCACCTGTAATCCCAGCTACTCGGGAGGCTGAAGCAGGAGAATTGCTGGAACCAGGGAGACACAGGTTGCAGTGAGCCAAAATCACGCCATTGCACTCCAGCCTTGGCGACAGAACAGGACTCCCTCTCAAAAAAAAAAAAAAGTGTTTAAGAAAAAGAATTTTGGAGTAGAGAACTAATCTCTAGGAACTTATCGGACCTAAGGATCACCATGTGGTTGTAACTTTAGAGGCTGTAATTTCATTCAGATGTTGGAGGCAAATGTCTGTTGAAAGTCTCCGTGTAGGTGTATGAGCCAAATGGGACTACTTCTGGTACAGTGTGCTCCAGAGTCCCAGCTACTCGGGAGGCTGAGGTGGGAAGATCACTTGAGCACAGGAGGCAGAGGTTGTAGTGAGCTGAGATCACGCCACTGCACTCTCACCTGGGCAACAGAGTGAGCCTCTGTGTAAAAGAGAAAAAAAAAGTTGTTTGAAACCCATGGTTTTAGTGTAGATGCTGGTTAGCACTGGCCAAGAAATGTCCTGTATAACTGTTTCCACAGATACAAAAGACACATTCGAAGTCTACATTTTGACTTTCTTCCCCTCATTCGCTTCACTCACACCGGCTTCCTGGCTGTTCCTAAAACAGTTCCCTACCTTCAGGGCCTCAGAGGCTTCGCACTTACTGCTCCCTTGGCTTGGAATGCTCTTTGCGCAGATACCCACATTCATTGTCAGCTGCCTCAATTCCTTCGGGTCTTTACGCAAAAGTCACATCCTCACTGAGATTTTCCCTGGTCATGCAATCTACATGTGTTTTGTTTTGTTTCGTTTTTCCTTTTCCTTTTCTTTTCTTTCTTCTTTTTTTTTTTTTTTTTTTTTTTTTTTTTTTTTTTTGAGACAGAGTCTTGCTCTGTTACCCAGGCTGGAGTGCAGTGGCATAATCATGGTTCACTATAGCTTCAACCTCCTGAGTTCAAACAATCCTTCCACCCCAGCCTCCCGGGTAGCTGAGACTACAAGCATGTAACACCACACCCAGCTAATTTTTGTATTTTTTTTAAAGTAGAGAGAGGGTTTCACCATGTTCCCTGGGGTTGGTCTGGAGCGCCTGAGCTCAAGTGATCCTCCAGCCGCAGCTTCCCAAGTTGCTGGGATTACTGGCATGAGGCACTGCACCCGGCCCAATCTAAAAATTTCATACACCAACCCACAAAATGATGTCTCATGTCCCTCTGTCCTGCTCTACTTTTCTCTCCTTAGCATACCCTACATTTGGCTGTTATAATGAGGAGACTTTCTCTCTAACGTTCCCCACAGTTCAGTTATCTTGTTTAAGCAGATCCTTGCCCCAGTAGAATACGTGCTTCATGATGGCAGGGATTTTATCTTTTTGTTGTGTTCCCCCACCACCTCCCACCGCTAGTATATATCAAGTGCCTCCAACAGTGACTAGTGTACATTCGTTGAAAAAAACTTTCAATTAACAATATATTGAGTAACAACTAGCTATCATGCTCGTGCCAGGGACTGGAAGATCAGATAAACAAAATAGACTTCATTCCTAATCTTTTGGAGTTTACATCCTAGTTGAGGAGCCAGACATTATACAAGTAATTACAATTGTGACAGTTGCTACAAAGACCAAATACGAGATGAGAGGTGAGAGGGTACTAAGAGAGGGAGGGTGTTGATGTAGCCGGTGGAACTGGGAAGCTCCCCAGAAAAAGTTAAGTTGCCCACAAGAAAAAAAGGCAAAAGCAGTCAGGTGTCTGGCGCTTTGGAGGAGCTAAAGGCAAGCAGCTGTGGCCAGAGTCCCACAAAAGAGGAGAAATGAGGCTGGAGAGGCAGGTGCTGGATAGATCCATATGGCAGGGTAGGGAGTGAGTTGGGAGTGAGGTATTTATCCTGAATGCCATGGAAGCCATGGATGAGTTTACCAAGAATATGTCTACTTAGAACTGTCAGTGTCTGCCTTAATGAATTAGATGCTGGGAGAAGCAGACTCCTTGAAGGAGAGGAGGTAGTGGAAGGACCTTTAAAATGGCCCAGATTCAGACCATGAAGGGCAGCTTGGTTGGGCTTCCCTCCTATCTTCAGCTCAAGAAAGAAGTGAAAGCCACTGAGGCTTGCCAATGGGAAGGGCTGGAAAGTTATCAACTCAGACTTCCTCCTGCCGTTAAATTTGCAAGTGCTACTCCCCAGAGGGAAACCTGAATACTCACTAAGCCTAGGACTTTGAACCTTAGGAATCCCCAATGAAGGTATTATAAACAAGTGAGAGAAAAAATGTTTGCTGCAAACACCTCAGTGCTTACCTCTGCCCCACCCATGATACACCTCCTTATGGTCTGAGTCCCACACCGTGATCTGGGGTGACATTTTCAACAATCTGCTGTGAAATGAGAAAAATAAGGGGTAAATGTATGAGTACTTTCCTATGACGAGATAAATTACCAATGGTTGATTCTTAGGAAAGACTAGTTTTTATTCTGAGATTACGTTCTTTCCCTTTTTTCTTTCCTCAGAGGTTTGGGTAATTTAAGCATCCCTTCTTTAATGGAATGATGGCGATAGTATGTGGTAGTTGCCTTTCCTAAAATGTCCTGAATTGACCAAATCACTAGTTGGCAATCTGGTGTTGATTTCTCAATTCTCTCCCCTCGCTGATTTTATCCTTTAAGTTTTAAGGGCACCAAGACCTAAATGATCTTAATGAAGCTTTCTGAGTTATGTGTGATTGAGGGGAAGAGGAGGGAGAAAACAGTATCACGAGGTGACTGAAAAAGCCACCCAAGAAGGAGTGAAGCCAGAAAGGCTAAAATGTCAATCCTAATCGCTAGGAATTAATGCCCTACTTTGCACATAATGTTCCTTCAGTGGCTTAAGAGAGAAAACTGTTGCTTGGAGCAACTACCTACCTGGAGCTGGAGGGTCTTAGGAACTGGGGAGAACCCAGCTCATTTCACTTAAAGCCTCAGGCTTGTGCTGGTATCACTAGGGACATCTGGAAACTAATGCAGAAGATAAGATTAACTTCTAAAGAAGCTCTCCTGGAGTCAGAGCGAGATGGAACTTCCCTGACCATCTGCTTTGAACCTTCACCAGATTTTGCAACCTGGTGACATTTTACAGTGTCATCTGTGCACGTGCTTATCAGAAATGTGAAGTTTCATTGATCTGCCTCTTCTATAGTAGGAAATATCACAAGTCAAAATTGTCCTGGCTTATACGTCACACCCTTGACAAAAATTAACTCAAACTGTATCATAGACCAACATGTGAAACCTAAACCTATAAAACTATAAAACTTCCAGAAGAAAATATAGGAAAAAATCTTTCTGGCCTTGGGTAGGCAAAGGTTTCCTAGATATGAAACAAAAAGCATGATCCATAAAAGAAAGAGTTGATAGCTTCTACGCCATCAAAGTTAAAAACTTCTCTCTGAAAGACACTGTTAAGCATATGAAAGGACAACTCAAAGACAGAGAAAATATTTGCAAAACACATATCTGATAAAGGACATATCCAGAATACACGAAGAACTTTTACTATGCAATAAGAAGACAGTCCACCTAATGAAAACATGAACAAGAAATGGGAGTGGACATTCCACCAAAAGATACACGAATGCACAATAGGTACATGAAAAGATGCTCAACATCATTATTCATTAGGGAAATGCAAATTAAAACCACAAAGAGACACCGCTGCACATCAGAATGGCAAAACACACACACACACACACACACACACACACCTGACAATCCCAAGTGCTGGGGAGGATGTGGAGTGACCCTCACACATTGCCAGTGGGAGTGCAATATGGTACAGTTCCTCTGGAAAAACAGTTTGGCAGTTTCTTATAAAGTTAAACATACACTTACCATATGAGCCAGCAATCCCACTCCTAGGGATTTACCAAGAGAAATGAAGACATATGTTCACATAAAAACCTGTGCTCAGATATTTATAGCAGCTTTATTCATAATCACCAAAACTTGGAAACAACCCAAATGCCCTTTAACTGGCGATACAATAAACAAATTGTGGCACATCCATACTGTGGAATACTACTCATCAATTAAAAGGAGCACACCACTGATCTATGCAATGTGGATGAATCTCAAATACATTATCCTAAGTGAAAGAACAAAGTCTCAAAAGGTCTCATACTGTGTGGTTCCATTTACGTAACTTTCTGGAAAAGGCAAAATTAGAGGGATAGAGAACAGATCAGTGATTGCCAAGGATTAGGGGTGGAGGGAGTATTTGACTACAAAGGAGTGGCAGCAAAAAAGAATGCGGGGGGTGGAAGTTATCTACATCTTTACTATGGAGGTACTTACAA
Source organism: Macaca fascicularis (assembly GCF_037993035.2). Classification (NCBI taxonomy): domain Eukaryota; kingdom Metazoa; phylum Chordata; class Mammalia; order Primates; family Cercopithecidae; genus Macaca; species Macaca fascicularis. The sequence continues at coordinate 135,489,378 of NC_088376.1, forward strand.
GATAGAATGCATTTGTCAAAACTCAGACCTGTACACCAAAAAGAGTAAATTTTGCTACTCAGGAGGCAGAGGCAGGGAGATTGCTTGAGTCTAGAAGTTCGAGGCTGCAGTGAGCTATGATCACGCCACTGCACTCCAACCTGAGAGACAGAACAAGAACCTGTCTCTGAAAAAAGATAAGTACATTTTACTGTATGTAAGTCACATCTCAATAACTCTGGACTGAAAAGTTACCTAAGCATCTACATTCCATATTCCTTCCCCTCTTAAAGTAATAACCATAAGACCTAGCATTTTGTAGCTTTGCTGTGTGCCTGGCACTGTGAATACTCCTGTCCTTTCCAGAGTATTCTTCTTTTCAGTAATTTATCCAATTACTCAGGCCATAATCCTTGGAGTTTTTCTTGACTTCTCTCTTTTTCTTATACCCCACATCAGTCCAGCCTTTGCACTTGCCCTTCAGTATATATCCTGAATCTGACCACTTCCCATTATCTCTATTGCTGTCACTCCAGTCCAACACAGAATTACTTCTCAGCCTCCTAACTGAAAAGAGGAGGACTTCTAGTCTTCTCTTCTTGCACTCTGTACTGTCAGGATATGCTTGGTTATGCTATGGTAACCCTCCCAAATCTTCGTGATTTATACCAACAAAGTGATTAAAGGGATTTCTTGCTGAAACCACATATCTGCAGGTCAACACCTCCACCCTGTCTCTCTTCACTCTTTGGACCTAGGCTGTCATGGCCTGAATGTGTCCCCCACAATTCATGTGTTGGAAATTTAATTCCCAATGCAACAGTGTTGGGAAGTAGGGCCTTTGCAGAGGTGTTTAGGTCGTGAAGGCTCTACTCTCATGAATGGATTAATGCTGCTATAAAAGGGCATGGCAGAGGGAGTTCATCCTCTTTGCCCTACTGCCTTCTGCCATGTGAGGACACAGCATTCCTCCCCTCTGGAGGATGCAGTGTTCAAGGTGCCACCTTGGAAGCAGAGAGCAGCCCTCAATAAATGCTAGCACCTTGATCTTGGATTTCCCTACCTCCAGAACTGTGAGACAATACATTTCTGTTCTTTATAAATTACCCGGCAGTCTTGAGTACTTTGTGACAGCAGCACAAACAAAGACCCAGGCTTTCTGAGCTGCATCTGGCTTGAACATCACTGGTGGCTGTAAAGGAGCTCTGGAGGCACACATTCTGGCAATCAGCTGCCTGGCCTGGAAGTGACACAGTAACCTGTGCTCTCAACTCATTGGTCAGAGTTTCATGGCCACACTGCCATGACAGGAAGCATAAACAGGAAGCCAGTATATGCCCAGGAGGTAGACAGCAAGAGATATTTGGCCATCGGCTTTGTGATTACCATGATTCTTTAAAATCTTCTCTCAAAACCACGTCAAGAGATCCTTTCAAGATGTTGATGACTCACTTGCACAAAATCCTCGAATGACTTTCATGACATTTAGAAGAAAATCCAGAATCTTGACCCTGGCCTTCAAGACCTGCTAACTTCATCCACCCCTGGCTTCTTCACCTCCAGCTGAGCTCTAGGAACTCGAGCCCATTGGTGCTTCCTGCCACGCCCAGCCCCTCCTCAAGGCCTTTCTGCCTGCTCTCCCCTAGATATTCCCACAGCTACATTGCTCTCATGGTCCAGGTGGATGCTAAATGCCGCTTCTTCGGGGAGGACCTCCCTGACTAGGACATCTTACATAGCATAACCCCCAGTCACTGCCACCCTCACCCTGTTTTATCTTTCTTTACACCCTTAGCATGGCCTAGCATTGTATGATGGGGGGGGTGTGTGTGTGTGTGTGTGCGTGTGTGTGTGTGTTTTGGCCTGGTTCATCCAGTAGAATGTAGTATTTGTTGGGACAGGGACTTTCCTTTGTTCAATCCTAGTTTGTGGGCCTGTGAGTTTTTGCCAAAGCAGTCCAGCCATGCGTGCCAGAGCCCAGGAAATGGATGATGAGCTTTAGCACTGTTCCAGTTTGGGCCTTGTGAATATTCAGGTGAGTGGTTCCCTATCATGGTATGATTTCCTTCGTTTTTTCTATAACTTTTTTCTGGGTTTTTGTTTTTTGTTTTTTGTTTTTTTAGATAGAGTTTTGTTCTTTGTTGCCCAGGCTGGAGTGCAGTGGCATGATCTCGGCTCACTGCAACCTCCGCCTCCCGGGTTTAAGTAATTCTCCTGCCTCAGCCTCCTGAGTAGCTGGGACTACAGGCATGCGCCACCACACCTGGCTAATTTTGTATTTTAGTAGAGACAGGTTTTCTCCATGTTTCTCAGGCTAACCCGACCTCAGGTGATCTGCCCGCTTCAGCCTCCAAAGTGCCGGGATTACAGGCATGAGCCACCATGCCCGGCCGTGTTTTCTGTTGTTATTGTGATTATTGTTGTTTGTTTTTTGAGATAGGGTCTTACTCTGTTCCCAGGGCTGGAGTGCAGGGGCGTGATGTCAGCTCACTGCAGCCTTGACTTCCTGGGCGCAAATGATCCTCCCACCTCAGCCTCCCAAGTAGCTGGGACTACAGGCATATACCACCATGCCCAGCTACTTTTTGTATTTTTTGTAGAGACGGGATTTCACCCTGTTGCCCAGGCTGGTCTCAAACTCCTGGGTTCAAGCAATTCACCTGCCTCAGTCTCCCAAAGAGATGGGACTACAGGCGTGAGTCACTGCACCTAGCCAGTTCTGCAATGTTTATTAAAGCCCTGGACCCAGAAATTGCTTCCCTAGCAGCTTGTTCTTTTATTATTATTATTTTATATTTGAGACGGGGTCTATTTTTCCCAGGCTGGTCTCGAACTCCTGAGCTCAAGAGACCCTCCTGCCTTGGCCTCCCTAGTATCTGGGACTATAGGCACACACCACTGGGCTCGGCTACTGGCAGCTTATCCTTGATACTTGAATTTCCACCCTTAGAGTCAGAGTCATAGAATGTTGAAGATGGAATGAAGAGTTAAGACCATCCATCTAGTACTGTCTTAGTTCAGAGGCAAAAACCCATGAGCAGAGAGATCACAGAGGGCCTTCACATACGTCGCTGCCTCCCACAGCTGCCTCTGTGTGAATTGCCATTGACACTGGCAGCCTGTGTAGCTCATCCAGGTTCATTCCTGCAACTGACCAGGTTTTGTACCTGGACTTCAAAACCTGCTTTTCTGATTGCAGATTCTATTATGCCACAAATGGAATCCCTAGAACTTAAATATCCTGACATTCATGAAGAGTAAGATTAAGAAAGAGACTTACCCACAGGAACATCTAATAATGTTAGGGTCTATGTACACATTGTTACGAGCTGAACTGTGTCTCCACCCCCACTCTCAAATCAATATGTTGAAGCCCTAATCCTGGCTACCTCAGAATATGACTGTATTAAAGATAGAGTCTTTAAAGAGGTGATTAAGTTAAAATAATGCCATTTGGGTGAGCCCAATCTGCCTGGTATCCCTATAAGAAGAGGAAATTTAGACACTCTACATAGAAAAATGAAGACAGGTCGGGTGCGGTGGCTCAAGCCTGTAATCCCAGCACTTTGGGAGGCCGAGACGGGCGGATCACAAGGTCAGGAGATCGAGACCATCCTGGCTAACACAGTGAAACCCCGTCTCTACTAAAAAAAAAAAAAATACAAAAAACTAGGTGGGCGCCTGTAGTCCCAGCTACTCCAGAGGCTGAGGCAGCGTATACCCGGGAGGCGGAGCTTGCAGTGAGCTGAGATCCGGCCACTGCACTCCAGCCCGGGTGACAGAGCGAGTCTCTGTCTCAAAAAAAAAAAAAGAAAAGAAAAATGAAGACAAATGCACACACAGAGGAAATACCACATAAAGACACAGCAAGAAGGTGGCCGTCTGCAACCCAAGGAGAGAGGCCTCAGGAAAAATCAAACCTGCCGACACCTTGATCTTGGACTTCTAGGTCCTGAAATGTGAGGAAATAAATCTCTGTTGTTTAAGTGGCACAGTTTGAATTACTTTGTTACAGCAGACCTAGCAAACTTATCCATACATCATGAGTTTGTGGGTAGCTAAAGAGAGGCTGCCCTGGCCGGGTGCAGTGGTTCACACCTGTAATCTCAGCACTTTGGAATGCCGAGGTGGGTGGATGGCTTTAGTTCAGGAGTTCAAGACCAGCCTGGCCAACATGACAAAACCCTGTCTCCACAGAAGATACAAGAATTCGCCAGGCATGGTGGTGCAAGCTTCTAGTCTTAGCTACTCAGGAGGCTGAGGTGGGAGGATTGCTTGAGCCAGGGAGGTCAAGGATGCAGTGAGCTGAGATCATGCTACTGCACTCCAACGTGGGCAACAGAGTGAGACCCTGTCAAAAACAAAAACCCAAGAGAGAGGCTGCCTATGAGATAATAATAACCAACGTATACGGAGTGCTTACTCAGACAAGGTGCTAAGCATTTCAGGTGTTAAATAAGAACTGATAACTCAATGAATATTAACAATAAGCATATGAGGTAGATTATATTACAGTGCCCCTTTTATAAATTAGGAAGTTAAGAAGCAGTAAAGTTAAGTCACTTACCCTGAGTCGCACATCTGGAAAGTGACTGGGCTGAGACTTGAACCGAGGCAGCTTGGGCTCCAGAGTCCAGGCTCTGAAGGAACCAGTTAGTCAGTTATGACCATTTCTATCTTCCAGATGAGGAAACGAAGACTTAGACACTGGTCCAACCCACAGCCAGGGTGTGGCAGAACCAGAATTTCCAGTTCTTTGTACTTCATCACAAACCGAATCCCTGGAATGCAAGAATCCTGAAAGTTGTTAACTGAAGGAAGGAAAGGGGCCCACCTGGAGGAGGAAGAGCAAAAATCTATTTACACACAAAATAGCTTTGCAAGGGGAAGAGGCACCTGATATAAAAGTTTTGGGCCACTTGAAGCATGACAGCGAGATGGTAAGATGGAGCCAGAATCTGAGAAGTCTGGGAAGAGGTGGAAGTACCAACTGCAGAGCTTTGAAGAGCGCCATATCCCTCACCTCCTCTTCAGAGCCTCTCCTCCCTGTTGCTACTGCCAAGAGAAGAGAGGTAGGGTATCTTGCCTCAGGTCACACAACTAGGAAGACAGTTGGCGGGATGCATTCAGGTCTCCTGACTCCAACTCCATTCTCTTCTTACTTTTATTTTTAGTCTTGACAGATATTTATGAAGTACCTACTATGAGCCAGATACGGCATGCTGACGATACAAGGATCACGGACACAGCAGGCCTCACAGTCTGGGAGAAAGAGGCACATGAGCAGGTGACGGGAACAGAGAGGTGGCCAGGTGATCGGTCACTGTCACCCTATGTTCTTTTGTCTGCCGGTATTTTCCCCTTTTTCAATCTGACTGTTGATGCTCCCTGTCTTAGGAAATGTGGCAGAGGAGAAGCAAAAAAGGCCCGTCAATCCCTGCCTCTCATGTTCCCTGAATTCTAAATTCCCAAAGTCCCTGGTAGGGGAACTGAGAGGAGGTGGGGGATAGACAAATGTTTGGAAGAAGTAGGGTCACGGGAGTGCTTCCTCTAGGCATTGCGGAAGGAGAGAAGATGAAGAGTTCATAAGGTAGAGGGGACTGTGGGCCAGAGAGCAGGGGGAGCCTGCCTATAAATGGGCTCTGGGAAGGTGGCCGGATCCCAAAACAGGAGTGGCAGTGGTTGTGTCTATGCAGAGGCCACTGTGCATAGCTTCCAGGATCTCTAGCCTGGGTTGGGCATTGCCAAGACAACTCCCGGACTTGAAAGGGCCATGAAGAGGAAACTAGGGATATCTCTATGGCAACCTGTGATTAACACATGCCCTGAGACCAGATAGATAACCCCCTTAGCACTGAAATTGAGTCAGGGTATGGGTTCCAAATAAAAATCAAGGAGAGAGAACAATAAGGTAAGACATTTCTGGCATGCCTGAAATTCCTACCTGCTATATTATAAGAGACACAAACCAAAGTACATGGGAACATACTGGCCAACCAGTATGGTTCAGGGAAACAAGTCAGGAAGGGCATTCAAGGTCAGGGAACAGCACATGCAGTGACACTAAAGAGAGGAGTCTTGTAGACTGCAAGGCAACCAGTGTGCTGGAACTTGGAGTGCACGTGGATTGGTAGACGTGAGCATCCAGAGAGGTAAGCTCTGCCTTGAAGCATCTTATGAACCATGCTGATTGGTTGGATTTTATCTTGAAGACAATAGTGGGCTATTCACAAGCTATGGCTGGATTTTATTGTGAAGACAATGATGGCCTATTCACAGACTATAATTGGGAAATTTATGGAATTTACATTGAAATTTTAAAATGTCTTTAGGGGCCGGGCGTGGTGGCTCACACCTGTAGTCCCAGCACTTGGGGAGGCTGAGGCAGGCAGATCATGAGGTCAGGAGATCCAGACCATCCTGGCTAACATGGTGAAACCCCATCTCTACTAAAAATACAAAAAAAAAATGAGCCAGGCGTGGTGGTGGGTGCCTGTACTCCCAGCTACTCAGGAGGTTGAGGCAGGAAAATGGTGTGAACCCGGGAGGTGGAGCTTACAGTGAGCCAAGATTGCGTCACTGCACTCCAGCCTGGGCAACAGAGCGAGACTCCATCTCAAAAAAAAAAAAATGTCTTTAGGAACAATGCATATAGTAGTAGCTTGGGTCAAAGTGAGAAAGGGAAGAGAAGATGAGTAAAAATGACAAATAACTGAAAAAGACAGGGAAAGGGTTACTGGAAAAAATGAAGAGATTTCCAACAGTAAAAGCTGCTGGACTTAATTCATGATTGGACACTCTGGATAAGGCAGAGGGAGGAGTCAAGGATAATACCCAGGTTTCCGACTTGGGTGACTGAGTGGATCATAGTGCTATTAACAGACATAGAGTTACAGAAGGAGAGGCTGTTTAGAGGAGGAAATATTGACCTAAGTTATAGATGTGATGAATTTGATGTGTTATTTGGGACGCTTGTGGCTGCAAGTAACAACCACCACAGCAACAATAAACCCATACAAACCGTGAGAAAATGTATTATTAATAGTCAACATAGTCTAAAGCCCCAGTCCTAGATGAGGTACAATCAACTTGTTCATAAGCACACGGATTCCATCCTTTTCTTACGGCTTCAACCTGACATTGGTTCTCCTCATGGCTGCAGACAGTTGTCACCACTCCAATACTACAAGGTTCAGCATTGAAAGGAACAAGAGGTACCATTTTTTCATGTGTCTTCTTAGGAGGGAGAAAAACCTTTCCCAGACGTCCCCAGCAATCTTCCCCTTCATGTCTTACTGGCAGAAGTGGGTCATGAGCTCGCTCCTAAAATAATCACTGGCTTTAGCCAACCATCAGGAATGAAACGGCAGTTGGGGAGTCCACCACCCCACCTCTATAAGGAGGCTGTGTCACATGCAAATGGAGATAGCATGAAAACAGTTGGAAACCAGCATCAGAAGACAGAATTTGGCTGCAGATATCATAGAAGAGTTAACTGCAGGCAAGGCTGAGAAGGAGCCCTAGCCGAGACAGGGGCAGAGAGGAGAAAAAGGAGCAAAACACAGAACTCTGGAGAACACCTCTATTTAAGGGAGGGGCTACTTGAGAAGGCGACATTAGAGTTTAATAGCTGAGAACTTGACTCTGGATTCAAACAGACCTAGGTTGGGATTCCCATTCCTGCTACTTATTAGCTATGTGACCTTGGGTGAGGATCCCTTAAATCACTCAGAGCCTTAGTTTTCTTATCTTTTTTTTAATAATAATTTAAATTTTTTTTTTTTTCTGAGACAGAGTCTCACTCTGTCACCCAGGCTGGAGTGCAGTGGCGTGATCTCAGCTCACTGGAAGCTCCGCCTCCCCAGTTCAAGTGACTCTTGGGTCTCAGCCTCCCAGGTAGCTGTGATTACAGGCTCACACCACCATGCCTGGGTAATTTTTGTATTTTTTGTAGAGATGGGGTGTCACCATGTTGGCCAGGCTGGTCTCGAAATCCTGACCTCAAGTAATCCGCCTGCCTTGGCCTCCCAAAGTGCTGGGATTTCAGACATGAGCCATCGCTGCCTGAAGTTTTCTTATCTTTAAAATGGAACCAATAAGCTCAGGAATGCTATGAACTGTTGATACGAAGATGCATACAAAGCCTAAGCACAACTTCAGTCCACAGTTGCTACCCTATAGCTGTTGAGGAAAAAAGAGAGCAGCCTAGGAGAGGGTCTTAGAAGGAGTAATAGAGAAAGCTGGAGGATAGCCAGGATGGGATGGTGTCATTGAAGCCACAGGGTAAGAGAACTTCAAGGAGGAAAGAGTGGGCAATTATGTCATCTGGCTGAAGAGAGGTCAGGTCAGAAGAGGACTGAAAAATGCCCTTTGGATTTAGCAATTAGAAGATCACTGGTACCCTTGACAAGAACACTTTGAGTGGAGTGCTGGGGCTGGAAGCCAGGAAGCCGGGGTCAGTGGTCAAGCCCGGAATCCAAACTGCCTGGCTGCCAACATCAGTGTTCTCTTCGCTATGCCAGGAGCTGCTTCGTTTTGAGAATCCCCATTGAAGTCATGCCTCAAAAATACTCATTTAGAGAGCAGTAAACAGTAGGATTCCACAATCTGTGAATGAAAATGGCCCCTCTTCATCCTTTTACATTTTTTTGTGGATAAAGCGAAGGTGTTTGTTTCCTTTCATTAGAAATATGTTACATCTTTTTGGAGGGTTTGTATTTACCATTTTATTGACATATGCGTCTTTCTTATATAACGTATTTTGCAAAAATTAAAACAAACAAACAAAACAAAACCCAAACAACATACGTGCTTTGCATGAAACTCAGAAAGTTCAAACCCCTCGCTCTGGGTACGTGTTCGAGGCAAAGCGTGGGACTAGGAAAACTCTAGGAGAACCGTGCAACTTGGCAAATCCTCCTTTAATAAATGCTAGCAGTTGCATTTGAGATTGATTTGGTCATACAGATCGTGTTTGTCAGGGCTGTCATTAAAAGCCTAATATTTTCCCCATTGCAGACTGTCTCCGAGTAATCCAAACGTGGGCAGCAGCTAAGCACGGTCAATTTCAAGACCTCCTTCCTGCTACCCACCTCCCCCTCCCGGCTATCTCAACTCCCAAGTGGATGATCCCTCATCCCTAGCAACAACTGCAGCTGCTACTGTTTCTTGACTCTGGCGAAGAAAGTGGGCTTGGGGCCAGGCCTTCTGTCCAGTGCTCCCTGTGGAAGATGCTAGAAGAGAGCAGCACACACTCTCTCACCGTCAGTGACCCGAGTTCATCACCTTGACCAAACATCTGGATTACAACACACAGAGTTCAAAGGTCCAGAATGTGTGTCTGCACCTGGCCGGGCTGTTTAAACGGAGCTGACCTTAAACCAAACACCAGTCCTTGGTGCTGTTATTTATGTGGAAGATTGGATGCCAAATATTAATATTAACTACAGCATCTTCTCTCCGCAGGCTTTGTGACTCAAGGATGCATATAAAGGATGCATATTCACCATCTACTGTGCATGAAGAGCTACCCAACTCTACTCTGACTACCAGACTCTTCTCCCTAGCAGGCAGATTTCCTTTCTACCAACCGTTTTTTAATGTTTGTTTGCCTGAATTGTATCGCGACTCCCTTCTGCCGTGGAGCCCTCACTGGCCTCTTCATTTCAGGTCATCAGGTGGAAAGCACGCTGCAGAAAGGACTGTTCCCATGCCCAGGAGAGGCTTGCAAGTGAGTTCCATGTAATTACCCCCTGGCAGAATGCAGTGCAGGAGGCTGGGGTTACAGTGAGCGAGGAGCGAGGCACAATGATGCTTTGGAGTGGAAGTGAGCTTTCAAATCTCAGCAGCCCTGAGTGATTCCTCTGCTTCGGGTAAGTGTGTGTGTGGTGGGTGTGGTTGAGAGCTGCCAGGGGCACAGCAGGCATGGCAGTCGAGGGACAAGTTAGACCATGAGGTTGCTGGGCACAGCACTGGACTTGGTTTTTCTGTTTTTAGAAAGAGGCCTCAAGATAGAGCATTATTTTTTTCCCACAAACATGATTTCACCTATTGTCTTGATTGTCATTGCTATCCAGTGTACTAAGTACTAGGGAACAGGGCCATGAGTGATAATATTATGGGGGAAGAGAAGACAAGGCTCAAAACTCTGACTAGGATACTTCGGTTAGAGAGAAAGAAGTGATTGAATGGGAGCATTCAATCATTCCTTCATTCAACACATACTTACTGAGCACCTATTATGTGCCAGCACCACGCTGGCTACTAGAGCTATCATGATGAAGATGACAGCTGCTTGCATCACAGAGCCCACTCTTCCATGAAGCTAGGCTGCATGCCTACTGGGTGCCATGCCCTGGAGGTGCCCTCCTAGATAACAGCCTTTGGAAGCAGATGAGACAATCAGACAAGTCACTTCAAAAATGTGGCACGAGCTGGGAGTGGTGGTTCACGCATGTAGTCCCAGCACTTTGGGAGGCCAAGGTGGGCAGGTCGCTTGAGGTCAGGAGTTCAATACCAGCCTGGCCAACATGGTGAAAGCCCGTCTCTACTAAAAATACAAACATTAGCGAGGCATGGTGGTGGGTGCTCATAATCCCAGCTACTCAGGAGGCTGAGGCAGGAAAATTGCTTGAACCTGGGAGGCAGAGGTTGCAGTGAGCCAAGGTCACACCACTGCACTCCAGCCTGGTGACAGAATGAGACTCTGTCTCAAAAAATAAAATAAAAATGTGCCGTAAGTGTGGTGATCAAGGAAGACCAGGAAGCCATGGATGATAAGAAGGAGACCTGGTCTAGTTTCACAGTTCTCTACTGGGGGCAATTACTTTCCACAGGTGACATTTACAGTGTCTGAAAACATTTTTGGTTGTCACACGGGTGGGCGGGGTTGCTACTGGCATCTAGTAAGTAGAAGCCAGAGATGCTGCTAGACATCTACAAGGCACAGATCAGTCCTCCACAAAAAGAATTATCTAACTCTAAAGGCCAGTAGTGCTGAGGTTGAGAAACTCAGGTCTGGTCCTTGGGTCAGGTAATGCTTTTGGGAAGAAGTGCAGTTTGACTTGAAAACTGAATGAAGACAGGAGTTCAGAGTGCCGGGAATTGATCTCCACCATCTAGTCAGAGGAAGTAGTGGAAGGAAAGAGGAATTCACAGGAGCTTGAGCTCAGGATTCAGGGACAGTGAGGGGAGGTCATAGGAGATGAAATGCAAAAATTAGTGTGTACTCAGAGAGACTAGAGGGCCTTCTATGCTGTGCTATGAAATGTGGACTTTATTTGGAGGGCATGATAGCTAATACAGTCTCTAAACCATACCCCCCTCACATACACACATACCCTCTTGGAAATTTTTTAAACCAGTGAAATGATTCAATTTGCTTTTAGAAAACCCACTCTACCAGCAATGCAGATGATTGGAGAGGGGGAGATTGGAGGCAGGTGAAGCCTTGTGCACTATAGAAATGATAAATGGAGGCTGTTGCAGTGAACATGCGGAAGCTGCAATAGACTCCTGAGAATAGAGAAATTTTTATACTTGGTGATTAATTGGATATTGGAAGAGAAGGAATTGCTTTGGATGACTCTGGGGTTTCTAGCTGTGGGCTAGTATGAGTGGTAAAGTGTGTTATAGAGAAGTAATTTGTAAAGGGACACAGTTCAGTTTAGGAAATGCAGTGTTGACGGTTCTATGAGGACATCCAACTGGGCATGTTCTGCTCACCTCTGGTGCTGCAAAAAGATCTGCCTATGAAATATGAATGGGACCATTGCTAGCACCCACAGATGGTAACCAAAGTCTTAGAAGTGAAGGCGGCATGCTGGGAAAGTGCTGAGTGAGAGAAGAGAAGGCAAAGGGCAGAATGTCAGGGTTCATAGGTAGGTAAGGAGGCAGAAAGAACGGTCCACAGAGGAAGGGCCAGAGACGTAGAAAGAAAGAGCAGTGAGGCCCGCTGAGGGAAGGGTTCACTTTAGGAATGAGAACATGGTCAAGCTGTTTAATGGAATAGAGGTTCAGCAGAATGCAAAGTCAGTTGGAGCTATTGGACATGTCAATCAAGAGGTCATTGATGACCTTTTCAACAACAGTTTCACTTTAATAGTGAGGGTGGAATTTATTTAAAAACACTTGACTACCCAAATGTAGAGGAAGAAAATAAGAACAGAATGTCTTTATATCTCAGCAGAATTTGAATAGCAGTCATTTTCCAGGCTTGGCAAACAGAAAAGGAGTATACTGATTAATTAGTAGAAAACCAGATTAACAGTAGCCCAAATCATAAGAACAGTTATTGTATACTAAGAAAGAAGTCTGGAGAGCAGCAGCCTCCAAGTTGATTTGGCAGCTTAGCAATGTCATTAAGAATCTGAACTCTTCCTATTTTTCTGCTCTGCCATCTTAGCAGTGTTGGCTTTTGTCCTCATGCTGGTACCTCCCTCATGGTCCCAAAATAGCAACTTGCAGCTCCAAGCATCCCATGACAGTAGCTAAAGCAGGGAGGAAGAGGGCAGGGACCAAGATGAGGCTCACCTCATGCTCCTCTCTCCTTTTATTATGACACTTTCCCTTATGTCTCAGTGGCAAGAATGCATTCACATGCCCTCACCTAGAACAACTAAGGTAAATCCGAATGAGACTGCCATAAATGGCTTGCATTAATCAGGCTTTTTACCCTGGGGCTAGGCACATGGCTGCCTAAGCAAAATTTGTGTTCTGTTCACAAGGAAGAAGGGGGACTTGCAGTGGGGGTGGCCACCAATGGTGTCTGCCGCAGGAAATCATCCTTTCATAGGGTGAGAGCAAGCTATAGAGGGCAAACCAGAGGCCTTACAGAATGAGGCAAGCCCTTGGAGAGCTTCAAAAAGAATAATTTGCTTCTGTAGTTGATATTCACAGCAGAAACATTCTAATATCCACCATTAATAGCATACCAATGTCGGACAGAAGGCTGATTGTTTTGCAGAGCTTATATTCTATATCCAGTAACGCCAAGAGCTAGGTAGTAATTATGAAGATGGTGCTGATGATAAAGTTTACTTATTGATCGCTTACTATGTGCCAGGCACTTTATATTCATTATCTTAATTAATCCTCAAAACACAAGTGAGATAGATGCTATTTTACAGAAGGATTTCCATTTTACAGAGGAGAAAACTGAGGGGTACGGAGGTCCAATAATTTGCCCACTCTCTCAGCTAGCAGCAGCCAACCCACGGCTCTCTCAGCCCAACCTCAGCGCATATACTGACTACATTCTGCTATCTTCCTACATAAAAAGAAGTCGCTGGAAGGTTTTGTTATACCCTGGAGGTGGAAGCAATTGCATGTGAGAATGGAAAATCTGCTGCCATGAGCATTCTCTAGGAGTGTCCTGAGTTTTCAGCAATTCTGTTTTCCCACACAACTTTGTAACTAGAGCAAATACATTGGGCAGCCCATTCTTACCAGCTTTGCACCCTTGTTAACAAGCTCACTAGTCTTACATTGTACTCCAGGGACCTGGAGAACGAGATCATTAAGCACGCTCACAGGATAAATGCATGCCATGGCAACCAGAGGTTCTCCTTGGTTGGAGCAGTCACACAGATGAGATTTGGGGGACAGTGAACAAATTCTGAGGGGATTCACACTGAGGAAACAGGGGGCCCCCAACAAGGGTACAAAAACTGTCTTGGATGTTCAACATGTTTCCAACCAGAGTTGAGGTTTGCATCTCAATTTCTGAGAAGAGGAGCTGGCATTTCTGGGTGCTATGTTCTTGGCTCTATGCTAAGCATTCTATTATACATGCATCAGCTCACTGAACCTCACAATGAAGTTTTGAAGAAGAAGCTTTTACCATCTTTGTTGAGGAAAATGAGGCTTAGAGTGTTTAATGAATTTGTTTAAGGAGACACAGCTAGTGAGTGGCAGAGATGAGATTTGAACCCACCCAGATCTGTCCCTCCAGACTGATCATTTTTAACTCCTACACTTTACTGCCTAGGTACTCCCTAGGTACTGCCATGCATAAATATCTCTAGGTATCAAATGAACACCTGGGGCAGAAGGAAGGAGATCTTAAAATTCAGTTTTTCTGTCTCCTTAAAATCCAAATTCCATTCCACATATATTCCAAAATGTATATACACATTTTGTATACACACATACATAATTAAAATCATGGCAGCATGTTGGAAAGGCATTTTAACAGTACCTAGAAACAAAATACTGTGTAACACTTTAGCTGTGCCCATAGTGTCTTGTGGGTTGGATAGAGGATTTTCACCTTCCTTAGAAAGAAATCAAAGACAGCCAGGCGCAGTGGCTCACACCTGTAATCCAAGCACTTTGGGAGGCTGAGGTAAGCAGATCAGCCAAGGTCAGGAGTTCGAGACCAGCCTGGCCAACATGGTGACACTCCGTCTCTACTAAAAATAAACAAATTAGCCAGGCATGGTGATATACGCCTGTAGTCCCAGCTACTGAGGAGGTTGAGGCAGGAAAATTGCTTGAACCCAGGAGGCAGAGGTTGCAGTGAGCCAAGATTACGCCACTACACTCCAGCCTGGGGCTACAGAGCAAGACTCTGTCTCAAAAAAAAAAGAGAAAAACCTCTAAGACAAGTCAGGCTTTCTCAGGAATAACTTTGGATTTCCTTAGTTTGTATCTTCACTGAGTTGTTTTACTAAACCAAGTTCCAGTTTCTTTCCCCACCATTCCCAAAGCTGCTCAGACTGCCCTCTGTGGATGGGACTAGGGGTATATGGGAGACAAGCCAGGAGGTGACAAGAAGAAACCCCCCCCCGTGAACATGCGAAAACCCAGTTCTAGGTACCAATATCAGCCCCTCTTTCCCTTGAGAATGACTTCCAGAATTTGGATTCCTCTCTCCAAAATAGAGATTGGAGATATTATCCAGAAATAGAATGTCACAAGTCATAATCAAAATCTAAAGCAGGGGATATCTGAAACAATGTTATATCCATCCAAGGCTGCCCCTAGCCCACAAGGCACCCACAGGGTGGTTTAGGATGTAAATTAGAACACAGCATCTCTTCCCCTGGGCCAGACAGCCTTGTGCCAGAGTACATGACTTGGCGGGTGGAGGCCAGGCTCGATTCAGCCCTCACTGTGCAAGGTACAATAAAAAACGGCAGGTTTGACCCAGGTCTTCACTCAGATTTCCAGATTGTTTTTCACTGGTTAAAAGCAGAAAGCTGGAGGTTACATTCTCACTCAGCTAAAAGGAAAAGGAGGGAAATTCTGAGAACTTTTTGGTTGTTGAATTACTTAAATCCTGCAGCTCAGCTTGGAAAGACTCAATTAAGAGGAGTTGTAGGAAATCCTCAGAACCATGAAAGGCCCAAGGCCATGTTCAAAATGCTTTCAAAAACTGTTAGAACGGAACAATTTTGTTTAGTTCCACAAAATTGGCATTGACCCAGCCAACACCTCTCCTCTTAGCCTCATCTCTCAGCCTCGTTCACAATTCCTCATAGCACTGGAGGAAAGACAATACAGTGCTTAAGAGGACTGGGCTATGATTTAGGTTTACAATTGGCCACAGTACTTTGGAATTGTGTGTAGTTAGGCAAGTTGAGCTCACTTCTGTGAGCTCTGGTTTCCTCAAAGGATTATTGTAGTGGATAAATGGGATAATAACGTATAAAGCACTTTATGCAATGCTTGCCCCGTGGAAAATGAACAGTAAATAATAGCCATTATTAACCCAAGCTGTGCTGGAAGAAAGAACTCAGGAGTGATCAAAATATATGACCCCCTTTCTTTTTCTTTCCTTTTCTTTCTTTCTTTCTTTTTTTTTTTTTTTTTTTTTTTTTTTTTTTTTTTGCCTCAATACCAAGTTAGATTATGATTAGCACTATTAGAAACATACATGATTGGGCTAGGTGTGGTGGCTCACACCTGTAATTCCATCACTTTGGGAGGTTGAGGTGGGCAGATCACTGTAGTCCAAGAGTTTGAGACCAGCCTGGACAACATGGTGAAACCCTGTCTCTAAAAAACTACAAAAAAAAAAAAAAAAAAAAATTAGCCAGGTGTGATAGCATGCACCTATACTCTCAGCTACTAGGGAGGCTGAAGCAGGAGGATCACTTGAGCCCTGGAGGTCGAGGCTGTCGTGAGCTGAGATCACACCACTGCACTCCAGCCTGAGTGACAGAGTGAAACCCTGACTCCTAAAAAAGAAAGAAAAAATAGTATGTATGATTGGAAAAAGACATGACCACCTTTATATCTTTTTAAAAATTTATTGAGCATCTTCTCTGGCTGAGGCACTGAGCTCAGTATGGTAGTGAAGACAAAGATGTTCTTTCCCTTTAACAGGTTTGCAGATGGGTGAAAAATAGAAGTAGCAAAGAGGCATCTGCTATTATCAGTTCAGAAAATATTCTGGAGGTGTTCTGTCATCTCTTCCCTACTTCATCTGTCACTTGGAATAGCCAACTCCCACCATGTCATATGTCCCCTGACTCATCCTGGATACAGCTGATTGGACCACACGTAGACACCAGATCACACTAAGCCAACCAGATTATCTCCTGGGAATTTAAAATTGGGTGAATTTGAATTCAGAGTCAGGCCAGGCACGGTGGAGCTACTTGGATGGCTGAGGCAGGAGAATCACTTGAACCAGGGAGGCGGAAGTTGCAGTGAGCCAAAATTGCCCTACTGCACTCCAGCCTGGGCAGCAGAGCAAGACTCCATCTCAAAAATAAATAAATAAATGAAAACTAAATAATGAATTCAGACTCAGAATGAGGTTAGTCTGTGGAATCAGTTCCACAGAGTTGAAAGTGATATAAAATCAAAGTTGATGGAATTTTCAGCCCTGGGCATTAAGAAGCAGAGAATTCCAGGGGAAAGCAATGATGAGAGGCTAAGTAGCTACAAAGAGAGAGAGAAAGAGATGGGAGGAATAGCCTTCCTTTGTTCCTAATGGTTTTTCAACTCCTATGAGTCTCGGCTACGCTTTCTTTAATGGGGCTCCATGCCTCTTCTTTTCTGATAAACCCTTTTTGACTTGAGCTATCCATGACCACTGGTTCCACACAAGGGCTGAGTGTGTGGACCTCACTGACTAGCTCTAAGAAATTGCCAAAGGCCATTCATATATGGTCCCTTTAATCAAAATAACTGCCTCTTGAAAGCCTAATTAAATTAACCATTTGGTTTTAGTCCAAACGGCTGTTTGGCAATTGATCCCATTTGAAGAGATCGAGGAAAACAGAAGTATCAACACCTTTTACTGGGAATACCACAGTGTTATATGATGATAGACCATTGTGAAGAGTTCCCTGAAACATGCATACTTTGGGGGAAATAAAATCCTGAAAGTTGTAGATAAAGGAGAAGTGCAATTAAGGTTCTTTGGGGCCTGCTTTCTGATTTCTGAGGGGGGGTGTAACCTGCTTGCTTTCAGCTCCTGGGCCTATAGGCATGTGCTTGTTTTCTAGGCTGGCTTAAGGGACACTTGATGCCAACATCACCCTGTTATGCCGAAGACAGGGACATCTAGTCAGCATTCCAAACAAAGTATCCATCCAAAAGATCTTTTAAAAAATCACACTGTTACTTTAATCTAAGCACTCTTTCTAAAGATCCTGAGCTTGCTGGTGCACTAGCAACATTATTTTGTCATTGCCAGCGCCTCTAAAACTTAATTCAGGAAAGTCTATGAAAGGGGTATTGTGTTCATGGAATATGTATATCGCCCGTACATCAATTGGCATCTTGGGACTGCTCTGGGGCCCAAAGGTCAAAGTTTAGTGATGCATGGAGTTGTCATCCTAATGGTAAGTATTGATTAGTAGCCTCGTAAACAACCAGCAGGCATTCAGTCTTTCTCCAGCCAGACGCCAGGCTCCCAAAGAAGAAGTGTCTTTCCAAGAGAGCCTTAAAAACAATGCATGGAACACTCAACCCTGCAATACTCAGAGACGCTAAGAGAGTGAATGATTGCTTCAGCAGAATACGTGGAAAATGATAAACAGCATTGTGCAACATCTGCATAGCAATGATACTTGGTTGCAAAGTACTGAAAACCAATACATATCATATATAGATATGTTTTCTATTGCTGCCACAGCAAATTACCCCAAACTTAGTGAACTGAAAATAACACAAATTTATTTATCTTAGACCTCCGTAGCTCTGAACTCCCAGCTGGCGCGACTACTTTTTCTTCCCTGGCTTTCACAGGGCCAAAATCAAGGTGTTAGCAGGGCTGCATTCCTTTCTGGAGACTCCAGCACTGAATTACTTTCAGGCTTTTTCGGGTTGCTTCAATTCCTGACAGTTGCAGAGTCCAGGTCCCCGTCTTTCTGCTGGCTGTCAACTGGGGTGGGGTCTTTGCTCCTAGAGGCTGCCCATCTTAATTTTCATGCTTTACATGTTGCCTTTTCCAGCAACAGTGAGGTCCTCTCACACTTTGAATCTTTGCAACTTCCACTTCTGGCAAATCTCTCCTCCCTCCAGCCAAAGTTCTGTTTTTAAGGGCTCAGGTAATTAGATTGGACCCACTCAGCTCATCTAAGCTAATGTATTTTAAAGTTTGTAACTTTAATTACATCTGCAAAGTCCCTTTTGTCTTGTGGTGTAACTCACAATATATTCCAGGAAATTAGGAATGTGGACATTTTGGGAGGCTCATTATTTGGTCTACCACAATATAGATACTTTTATATCCTGAAAAACAGAGTTGCAGCTGGAGCTGTAGTAGGGTCTGCCTTGCAATTTGACTGAGCAAAATGTATTTGATGGTGTATTAGTTACCTATTGCTGCATAACAAATTACTCCAAAATTTAGTGGCTTGAAACAATAAATCTTCATTATTCTACACATTCCCTGTGTTGAGAATCTTCCACAGCTCAGCTGGGTACCTATACTTCAAGACAGGGGTTCCCAATCCCCGGGCCATAGACTGGTACTGGTCAGGAGGTGAGCGGTGGGCAAGTGAGCATTACGCCTGAGCTTCACCTCCTGCCAGATCAGCAGCAGCATTAGATTCTCATAGGAGCGTGAAGAGGGATCTAGGTTGTGTGTTCCTTATGAAACTCTAATGCCTAATGACCTGAGGTGGAAGGCTCAACATAGGGGTCAAAGATTCACTTCCCAGCCTATTCACATGTTGGCAGGCCTGGGAAGATACATGTCTAAGTTCACCCATCTGATTGTTGGCAGACTCCTCACCATGTGAGTTCCTCCACAGGCTGCCTGAGTGTCCTCCCAGCATGGCAGCTGGTGATCTGAAAGAGAGAGCCAGTGAACAACAGAGTAAGCACAGCAAGACAGAGTGAGGGAGCTCGAGATGAAAGCCACAGTCTTTAAAAAAAAAAAAAAAAAAAAAAAAAGACAGACAGAGTCTTGAGACAGAGTCTTGCTCTGTCACCCAGGCCAGGAGTATAGTGGCATGATCTCAGCTCACTGCAACCTCCATCTTCCGGGTTCAAGAGATCCTCCTGCTTCAGCCTCCTGAGTAGCTGGGATTACAGGTGTGTGCCGCCATGCCCAGCTACTTTTTGTAGTTTTAGTAGAGATGGGGTTTCACTGTGTTGGCCAAGCTGGTCTCAAACTCCTGACCTCAGGTGATCCACCAACTTCGGCCTCCCAAAGTGCTGGGATTAATCCAGGCATGGTGGCGGGCACCTATAATCCCAGCTATTTGGGAGGCTGAGGTAGGAGAATTGCTTGAACCGGCAGGCAGAGGCTACAGTGAGCTGGGATCACACCACTGCACTCCAACCTGGGCGACAGAGTGAGACTCCATCTCAAAAATAAAGAAAGAAAGCTATCTTTACCAATTTTAAGTATGCACTTTCATAGTGTTAAATATATTCACATTGTTATGCAACTGACCTCCAGAATTTTCATCTTGAAAAACTGAAACTGTGCTCATTAAACAACAACTCTCATTTCTGTTTCCCCCCAGCCTCTGGAAACCACCATTCTACTTTCTGTGTCTATGAATTTGACTATACTAGGGACCTCATATACATAAAAGCATACAGTCTTTGTCTTTTTGTGTTTGGCTTTTTTCAGTTAGCATAATGTCCTCAAGGTTCACCCACGTTGTAGCATGTGTCCAAATTTCCTTCGTCTTTAAGACTGAATAATAGCTCATTGTATGTTGCTGTGGTTTGGATGTTTGTCCCTTCCAACACTCACGTTGAAATGTAATTGCCATTGGAACAGTATGAAGAAGTAGGACCCTGAAGAGGTGATTAAGCCATGAGGGCTCCACCCTTATGGGTGGGTTTAGTGCCTTTTAAAAAGGGCTTCGGGGAGTGGGTTCTCTGTCTGTGTCCTTCTGCTTTTCTGCCATGTGAGGAACACAGTGGTCCTTCCTTCCAGAGGAGGCAGCAGTCAAGGTGCCATCTTGCAGGTGGAGATAGGGCTCTTACCAGACACTAAGCCTGCCAGCACCTTGCTCTTAACCTCCCCAGCTTCCACAACTGTGAGAAATAAATGTCTTTATACATTACCCAGTCTGTGGCATTCTGTTATAGCAGCACAAAATGGACTAAGGCATGTGTATATATCACATTTTAAAAATCCATTCATCCATCAGTGGGCACTGATGGGACTGAAGGGTCCATGCAGAAAGATGGCTCAGGCCTTCAGTGTGCCAGACTTCCCTTTTGATACGGTTTCCTAAACTTCCCGTTTGATTCACTTGGTGGGGGGTGGATGTTAAAAAACAGATTCTTGTATTCCTCCACTGGAAGTGGTAAATCAGTGGGCTTCAGTGGGCCCTAGGAATCTGTTTTTCTAAACAATTGCCCAGGGAAATATTTTTTTTTTTTGCCTTTAAAAAAAATTAATGTATAATTCACATATCATATAATTCACCCTTTTATACACTTCAGTGGTTTTTAGTATATTCACAAAGTTGTACAACTACCACTACCATCTGAGAATATTTCATCACCCCATAAAGAAACCCATACCCATTAGCAGTCACCCCCATTCCTCTCTCCCTCCAAGCCCTTGACAACCGCTGATCTACTTTCTGTCTCTATCGATTTGCCTACTCGGGATATTTCATAAAAGTGGAATCATCTGATATGTGGCCTCTTGTGTCAGGCTTATTTTACTTAGCATAATGTTTTCAAGGTTCATCTACCATTGTCCTGTATATCAATACTCCATTCCTTTTTATGACTGAATAATATTCCATTGTATGGATATACCATATTTTATTTATTCATTTATTTGTTGATGGGTCCATGGGATTCTTACCATAAAGGAAACTTAGGAAAGGCTGCATGCTAAATTGTACAGGGAGATCAAAAGCAGATAGGATACCTAGGATGCTTGTAAAACTGCAGGTCTCTGGACCAAATTCCAAATCTCCAAATCTCTTGAATTAGAATCATGGGAAAGCCCAGCAATCTGTCTTTTTTTTTTTTTTTTTTTTTTTTAAAAAAAAGGGTCTGGCTGTGACTCACAGGCTGGATGCAGTGGTGTGATCTCGGCTCACTGCAACCTCCTCCTCCCAGGCTCAAGCAATCCTTCCACCTTAGCCTCCTGAGTAACTGAGACCACAGGCACATGCCACCATGCCCGGCTAATTTTTTGTATTTTTAATAGAGATGGGGTTGTGCCATGTTGCCCATGCTGGTCTCGAACTCCTGAGCTCAAGTGATCTGCCTGCCTTGACCTCTCAAAGTGCTGGGATCACAGGCACGAGCCACCATGCTGGGAAGCAATCTGTATTTTGAACAATCTTCCCAGGGAGATTCTTTTGCCTACTGAGACTTAGTCTTGGAGTGGAAGTGAGGTGAAATGGGTGGCAGGAAAACTGATTATTGCCTCTGAGAACAGGATTTCCAACAGTTTTTAAAGATCATGTGATGAAATGACAGTTCAACATTTAGCAATATAACTATGATGAAAAGATATGAACAGAAACCACACGAACACAAAACCTTGAGACACACAGAGGAGGGAGTCAAAGAAGAGGACTTTTGCTGTTTTTCCTGTTTTCTGTTCTCTCTCTCTGTCTCTGCCCGCTGGGCAGACCTGCTCCCAGATCAGCTTTTTCTTATATAAGAATTTAACTAAGTGGATCTAATGCCATAGACTCTTAGAGCAGAAAAGTACTTGGAAGCTTGTCTTGTCCAGTGGCTCCCAAACACAGCTGATCTTCCAAGGATTCTTTTGAAAATCCAGATTTCCAACATTCCCCCTTCCCCTTCAAAGTCTGGACCTTGAAATCTGCAGCTTTGAAAAGTTCTCCAGGTGAATGTGATGGTCAGCCAGATTTGAGCTCCACTGGGCCAGCACTGTCATTTTTCAGAGCAGGAAATTGACCCAGCGTCAGCCAACTCAGGGAAAGAGCGCTACCTAGAACTTAGGGCTTTTAGGTCTGCATGAATATTCTTTCAAGCCTGTGTGGTCAAAAAGTTCTAATCATTAGAGTAAATACTATATGGAATCTAAGAATTCAGTTGTTGACACCAGGGTATAAGCCTGTACACAAATGCAGCACTGTTAGATGTAGGTCAGTCTTTGATACCATGGGTAGTAGCTGGGCAATGTCAAATTTTGAAAGAGTGAATGATTAACAAAATTGTCATTGCCATATCAATACTATTTAGAATCAGCAACCATTAGTATTTCAATTCAGGTGATATCTCCCAGTGATCTGATTATTGTTAAAATTCAGAAACTAGAAAATTTGGACATCAGATATATCATCAATATGGATAAAATTCTCACTCACATATATTTACTATAAACCTGGAAAATAACAACTTTGCAGTTCAGTGGCTCTCCAATCTCATTCTGTATTAGAATCACCTGGGAGTGTTTAAAAATATACCCTTCACCAATTCTGACCCGCAGGATCTCAAAAAATAAAATCTAGGTCCAGGGCCCAGGCTCATGTATTTTTAAACCAAGTTCCCCCGTTATTCTCACGCATAACCAGGGTTGATAACCACTATTCTAGCTCCTTAGATAGCTAATAAAATGAGAATAATTAGAAAACTTTAAATTTCACATAATATTCCTGAGAAACATTTTCACCCAGAATGGACTTATGAAGGATACCATTCTGTGATCATACAGCCTGGAAATTGTAAGTAACATTTGTGCGCGGCTTTATAATTTACCACACACTTTCACCTACATTTCACCACCCAGGTCTGATTATTTATTAAGTTTCTATGATACCTTGTCTGCTTAAGTTCAAAGTGATGGATTCTCCTGTCCATTCTAAAAATGACTCCATTAATGAGGCTTTTCTTTTTAGAATTTGAAATTACGGAAAATGAAAAAAAAAATGTCAGAAAACAGGGCAGAAATCTTTTCTCCGGGAAAACTGCACTGTATTTAATGATACCAGGACTCCTTGGACATTATATGTTGAGATTGGGTTAATTTCAGCCTGGGAGGCTCATAGACCCTTGGGGTTGAAGTAATGATAAGAAACGAAACAAGAGGGAAAAATGTAAGTTCTAGACCAGTGGTTTTCAAATTCTGAAGTGCATGTGAATCAACTGGGGATCTTGCATTAAAATGCAGATTTTGTTTCAGTCAGGCTGGGGTTGGATTTTAGCATCAGCATTTTTAACAAGCTCCCAGGTAACATCGATGCTGCTGGTCTACAGATCACATTTTGAGATGGAAAGTTCTGGAACGAGGGACAGGCAGTAGGAAAGAAGTCAGGAGATCTGTGGTTTTCTTTTCCACAGGTTCTGCCACAAAGTCACCAAGATTCTTTGGAGAAGTTACTTCACCCCTCAGAACCTTAGATTTCTTATCCAAAAATAGGGCCTTTGGATTGGTCTAGATCAGAGATGACAAATACCTAGTCCTTGTCACTGCTCTCTCAGATGCTGTGGAAAGACAGAAGATCCTGGAGGCCAGATGGGAGTAATTACTGGTCCTCCAGCCCAAAACATGCAGGCTGTATCTTCAGAAAGCATCCCACTTAATTGTAAATTGTCACATACTTCAAACTGTGACCCTGGATCTGATTGTCAAAGCAATTAGATTTCAAGAGAGTTGGACATTCTCAAAGTGCTAGTGGATGCATTTTGATGGGGAAAGAAGTTGCAACAAGAGAGCCTGAAGCACCAAGAGCTACTCTGATGGGAAAGATGCCAAAAGGGAAGGAAGAAGTCTAGCAGGAGATTGGCAGGGAGCCACAGGAGACAGACTTAACCCATTTGATAATGTCCAAGTCCTTGGATCATCATCTGAAACCTTGGTTTTCCTATGATGTCAGCTTCAGACCCCAAAACCTGGATTCCTACTAGAGAAGGACCCCCTGTTACCACCCAAGCAGGAGAAGAAAGGAGACCCTGCTCCAGGCGGAGTCCGGAGCTGCCTCCTACCCACATTCTCCCTTCAGGGCCCAGGTATCCTTTCCAGGCCTGACTGATGCTGGTGCTGTGCTGCTGGGACTTCTCAGTGGGCTTCCGTGCCCCACTGCCTCGAGTCATGCTCCATCATCTCCTAATCTCACGGGAGGCCGTTCATGGGCAGAAACCTTGGGAGTCGTGTGGCTGGTACTGCTTTCAGATTTTCAAGGTTAAGGGAGATATTCCCAGAGAAAAATATACATATTCTTAGGCACACTGTGTCAAGGCATCATGCTGACGACTGTCACTTTTATCTCATTCAAGCACCAAAATGTTGCAAATTTAGTGTTATTATTCCTGTTTTATAGATGAGGAAACTGAGTCTCAGAGAAATAAACTCCCCCAGCTCACACAGCTCAAATGTAGATGACCTGGCATTTGATGCCAAATCTGATGCTCATCACACTTAATATTACCTCACTGCCTCCACACCCAGCACTTGGAAAGAATCCACAGAAGCTGAAATTGAATGACATTGATGAAATGGAGTGAATTTCATTTCATCTCTCTAGTTCAGGACAAAACAGATGCCCAAAACTTTGAAATAGTCCTTGCAGTTCTTGTAATTTTTTTTTTTTTTTTTTTTAATGTGGACCTAGCTCTTCTGTCTCCAGGTGGTGGCAACCTGACCTTGGGGTTCCCGAGTTACAAATAGATGACACAGAGAAGGTGCCTGGGACCCTGACTATGCCCCTTGAGTGGGGTCTAGTTCCTTCTGGACACAAATTGTGGATGCCCCTAGTAACTTTCTTGTGGACAATCCCCCAAACAATGCACTCAATTCAATCAAACATGTTTTAAGAAGTATGAGCTGCCAGACTCTGAGGCAGGTGCTGAGAGGCAGATACAGGTGAACAAGGCAGATGAGGCCCCCTCTCTGGGGCTGATCTGGTTGGGGCATGGCGGGCCAGGGGAGCTGGTCACAAACAAGACATTTCATGTGTAAGGCATATGATGAAAGGGGGCACACAAGGACCCAACCTCAGCAGGCAGCTCAGAAGACCAAATGGATTGAATTAAACTTAATTAACCTTTCCCTGCCTAGAGGAACTTAAACCAAACCAGAGGGCAAGCTATTTCTGCCACCTGGAGCCAGAACTGCCCTGCCTCTCATTTGAAGAAACACTCTCTACTGAGGTTGCAATAAATTCTCCTTCAACTTGGCTAACTGCTGATGTGCAGAGCCTCTCTCCATCTGGGCAGAGAAGCACCAGGCGTGTACACATGTGTGCACACCTGCACATGCACACAGATGCACAGCCTACTGCCTGCTCGAGGTCATATTTCACATCCTTCCTCCCCACAGGCGAAGCTGAGTGGATGGGGTTTCCTTCAGAGTTTGCCCTGGAGATGCTGTTAATGTAATGTATTTTAAAACCATGTCTTTTGTTTTTAGGGGCACATACTAAGATATTAACTGTGGTAGATCTGGGTGAGAGAAGTATGGGGGAATGGCTTTTCTTAGTTTCTTTTTCTTTAACCCTCAATTATTTCTATCTTATAGCTTTTCCATAGTGAGTATGGGTCACCTGTGAACTACAAAAATCTAAAGAAAAGTGAGATTTATCTTGCTACACTACAGCTGCTTTTTAATTCCCATTTGCCCTGGAAGATAAGCAGGCATGGGGTGTCTTTGTGGCTTCATGGCAGCTGTGAGGTGTGATGGAAAGGACAAAACTAGGAACCACAACATGGTTCCCAGCCCTGCAGACCTTTTTAACTGTGGGACTTCGGGGATGTCATTTAACTTCTTTAAGCCTTCATTTTCTCATCTGCAGTATGGGGCAGTAATCGCTCTGAGGAGATGAAATTGGTGCACAAATGTCAAGAGGGAATATTATTATAACTATTTAAGTAGCTGAAAATTGGCCAATGTTATACTCATGTAGAAAGAAGAAAAAACAGTGGTTCTGAGAATTATAGCATAGAGGAGGTGGCCCTTGTCAGACAGCCCCAAATGATTCCCACCTCCTGGTATTCATGCCCTGTCCTTCCATGGTGAGGAGGGCTGACCTATGGAACCAATAGGATGTTGCAGAAATGACAGCACGTGACTTCTGAGACTGAGTTATCAAATACTAATATGCTTTGGCTCTGTGTCCCCACCTAAATCTCATCTTGAATTGTAATTGTTGAGGGAGGGATCTGGTGGGAAGGGATTGGATCATGGGGGTGATTTCCCCCGTGCTGTTCTCATAATAGTGAGTGAATTCTCGTGAGATCTGACGGTTTAAAAGCATTTGGCAATTCCCCCTCTCGCTGTCTTTCTCCTGCTGCCATGTAAGACTTGCCTTGCTTCCCCTTTACCTTGTGCCATGATTGTAAGTTTCCTGAGGCCTCCCCAGCCATGTGGAACTGTGAGTCAATTAAACCTCTTTTCTTTATAAATTACCCAGTCTCAGGCAGTTCTTTATAGCAGTGTGTAAACTAATACAAATACATTGAGACTCTGCCTTATTCTCTCTTGGGTTACTCATTCTGGAGGAAACCAGCTGCCATGTCATGAGGACACTCAAGTGGCCCTATGGAGGGGTCCTGCAAGTAAGGAGCAGAGGCCTCCCTGTCAACCTGCCAGCATGTGTGAGCCATCTTGGATGCAGATTCTCCAGCCCAGAACTTCAGATGACCACAGCCCCAGGTGACCTCCTGACTGCAACCCTAAGCCACAACCATGCAATGCAGCCACTCCCTCTTTCCTGCCTACCATAAACTGTGTGAGAGAATAAACTGTGAGTATATTGTTACTTTGGGCTATTTAATTGAGCAGAAATCTGTTATGCTGCAATAGACAAAATCAACCCTTCAGCTTTGCAACCATCTAGGAAGGTTTAGGAACCGGCATGGCTTTGGGAGGAGCAATTCATTCCAAGCCAATTTAATTTCCTCTCATGATGAAGTGACCTTGCATGTGGATAAGGGAGCAATAAGTATATCTCCTCGCCTCTGGAGGGCTTTTAATTCAATACCACATGCCACTCTCATCAACATGCAGGGAGGCAGGGTCTGAGCAGTGGTTCATTGATTTGGCCCTAGGAGAATACATGTAGGAGCTCATCCAGGACTTGAGGGAGGGGAAAGAATATGGATATTGCTGTAATATGAATGTGTCCCCCAAAATTCATATGTTGAAAACTTGATCCTCAATGCAATAGTTTTGGGAGGTGGAACCTTTGGGGAGGTATTTGGATCAGGAGGGCTCTGCCTTCATGAATGGATCAAGGCTATCATAAAAAGGCCTGATGGAGGCAGTTTGGTTCTTTTTTGCCTTTCCTTCTGCCTTCTGCGTGGGAGGGCACAGGATTCAAGGCACCATCTTAGAAGCAGAGACTAGGCCTCACCAGACACCAAACCTGCCAGTGCTTTGATGTTGGACTTCTCAGAATCCAGAACTATGAGAAATAAATTGATAAATTACCCAATTTGTGGTATTTTGTTATAGCAGCACAAACAGACTAAGACAGATGCTAATACTAATACAATACCAACATCAATACTGCTAGCAGACTGGGCACGGGGTTCACACCTGTAATCCCAGCACTTTGGGAGGCCAAGGCAGGCAGATCTCTTGCAGCCAGGAGTTCGAGACCAGCCTGGCCAACATGGTGAAACCCTGTCTCTACTGAAAATATAGTCAGGCATGGTGGCATGTGCCTGTAACCCCAGCTATTACTCGGGAGTCTGAGGCACAAGAATCGCTTGAACCCAAGAGGCAAAGGTTGTAGTGAGCCGAGATCCTGCCACTGCCCTCCAGCCTGGGTGACAGAGCAAGATTCTGTCTTAAAAAAAAAAAAAAACACTGCTAGCAATGCTCTTCACTAATACTCATTTTAACACTGCTAATACTTGTCACCCAGATACCTCCCTCCTGGAGAGCCCCAGGTTTTTCAGAACTCAGTAATCACTCTTTAACAAACAAGGAAAATGGTTTCAGCCCCACTGCAGCACTCTGACACATCTTCAAAAACTCCACAGAGTTCCAGAAAAACATGCCTTCTCCTGGTCAGTGGGGGTTACACCCTCGGTCACCACTGTCATCTGGTCCTTAGCCATCATCCTGTTCCTGAAGCTGCCATTCTCTCTCCCTATCTCTGTTACCCTGGACCACCTCACATCTGCTATGCCTCGTAGCATCATGAACACAAAGCTGGTTCCCAAAAGTGTTTGTGGATAACGGAAGGGGTATTGCAGTCCTGCATATCTGGTCAATTACAGCAACATAGCATCCTGGTTCTTGGCTGGGTGCAGCAGCTCACGCCTGTAATCCCAGCACTTTGGGAGGCAGGTAGATCACTTTAGGTTAGGAGTTTGAGACCAGCCTGGCCAACATGGCAAAAGCCCATCTCTACTAAAAATACAAACAATCAGCTGGGCATGGTGGTGCACACCTATAATCCCAGCTACTTGGGAGGCTGAGGCAGGAGGATCACTTGAACCTGGGAGGCAGGGGTTGCAGTGAGCCAGGATGGTGCCACTGCACTCCAGCCAGGGTGACAGAGCAAGGCTTTATCTCAAAATATTTTAAAAAGTAAAAAATAAATAAAAATTTAAAAAGCAATATAGCATCCTGGTTCTTAAGTTTTTTGGCCTGTCCCTACACCTGGGACTTCTCTTGCTCTAGAGATGTCCTTGCTTATCACTGCTCTCCTGAGCTGCCTCTGTTTTTCTCTGGACCCTCTCCTCTCAATCCCTTCCTGCTTCCCATCTCCGT
Source organism: Macaca fascicularis (assembly GCF_037993035.2). NCBI lineage: Eukaryota > Metazoa > Chordata > Mammalia > Primates > Cercopithecidae > Macaca > Macaca fascicularis. Next base: position 135,518,440 of record NC_088376.1, read on the forward strand.
GGCCCTGGCTTCCTTCTCACAAGTTTGCCACCCCCAACTCCAAGTTCCTGTCACTTTGTTGTAAACAAGCTACCTCTATTTGTGTCTTGCCTTTTCCCACCAGGGAGGTATAGACATGGTTCAAGACACGACAAGACACGACTTCTGGCACTGTAAGTCCTCCTTTTCACTCCCAGCTAGGCATTCTTCAAATCCTTCCTATCCCTATTTTATAGCTGACAAAACTGACTTCCGGGGGATTTGGTTTTGCTCAAGGACCCAGGGTCCTTCAGGGGTAGGTAGGAAGGATCTGGGACAACTCCCAGGCCTCTTCCAGGCAGAAGGAGAACTAGGTTGGAGAATGCTAGTTGAGGGCACCTGCAAAAGCTAAATCAAGCCTGCCTGAAGCTTAGGAGGAAGGAAATGTGTGTAGATTTAGTTCCTAGAGGGCTTATAAATAGGACCATTGCTCATTTGTCCTGAAAAGTCGCTGGGCAACCTTCCCGAGGTGAGGGGTGGGGGAGGGGCCACACGCCCTCCTGAGGTCATTTCTAGCTTGATGATTCACATGGCAAAATTCCAGCGTGGGTTCAGCGCCCCTCCCCCACCCCACCCCGTGTACTTTCATTTTGCATTATGATTTTTCACTCAAGCTGATGCGAACCCAAATTGATGTCATTTCCCTCCCAATAAGCTCTTGACCAGAAAACATCTAATTCTCCATCTAGCTGGGATTTTTTTTTTTTTCACTGAATTTCCATAAAATCATGCTGTAGTTTGCCTCGATATTTTCTTCTCTTTTAAAGATAGCATTTGTCAAGGCTTATCTTCTGGTCGTAAAACTAATATATATGCTCAGTGCAAAAGAATCTGGAACACAAGAGGCCTGAAAGAAGAAAATAAAAATTATATATAACGTCACACTCATAGACAAACAGGAAAGATCACAGTATGTTTTCTTTCTATCTTCCCCTTGTATATATATTTTTATCATAATTAGATCAAATGCTTTTAAAAAATCTATTTAAGAGCGAGAGGGAAGAATCATAGATTCTGGCTTCAGTAGAACATGTGTTTTAATAGGTTACATTTATTGAGGGCCGAAAATGTTCTAGGCACTTTACTCAGTGTGCATTGGTGGAATGTCAGCCATTTATGTTCATTGCTTTTTTAAATCCTCACAACAGCTGCTGAGAAAGCTATTAATACCATGCCCATTTTACAGATGAGGATGCTGAGGCTCTGAGAAGTCCCAAGAACAGCTGGTTCATAAAGCAGCTGGGATGAATTTTAATTAAAATCATCTTGCTTCCACAGGCTGGGCTATCAAACTCTTTATTTATTTACTTTTTATAGAGACAGGGTCTCACTGTGTTGCCCAGGCTGGTCTTGAACTCCCAGGCTCAAGCAATCCCCCCACCTCGGCCTCCAAAAGTGCTGAGATTACAAGCGTGAGCCACCACACCTGGCCAGCTATTAACCTTTATATTATGTATAGAGTTTGTCACTCCTTAGGGATGAGTGCTTCAACTGGGAATGCCATGAAGGAAATACTGGCCTGCTTCTCATGTAACTGAGAATTTTTTTTTATTTTTGAGACAGGGTCTCACCCTGTCACCCAGGCTGGAGTTCAGTGATATAATCTCAGCTTACTGCAATCTCCACCTCCCAAGTTCAAGCGATTCTCGTGCCTTAGCCTCCCGAGTAGCTGAGACTACAGGCGTGCACCACCACACCTGGCTAATTTTTGTATTTTTTGGTAGAAACGGGGTTTCACCATGTTGGCCAGGCTGGTCTTGAACTCCTAACCTCAAGTGATCCACCCACCTCAGCCTCCCAAAGTGCTGGGATTACAGGCGTGAGCCACCTCACCGAGCCTGTAACTGGGAATATTTTAATCAAAGCACAACATATTCATGGAACAAAGATCATGCTCCATTCTGACCTTCTGCAACCCTTTGCTTTAAAGAATATATAGGGAGAAAGGAAACTGGAGGAAATGGTCATAAGTGTACTCACCAGTGCTACTACAAGTTTGCCCATGCTTTCCTATAAGTGTTGCTATTTTAGTGCTTGATGGACATCTAAAGTGTCCCTGGGCATGGGGGAGCTGACAGGTGCTGGGGCTCAGCACAGATTCTGTAAAGTGACTGCTCATTCTTTCTGTGGCCATTGATTGAGTACCTACTGTGTGTCTCTCAGGTACAGTGTTAAGCATATACTCCAAATGTAATCTGTATAAAACCAGCATGCCCATGGGGGCTTCAAAGTGGTGAAGTGATATCATAATGTATTAGTCATTCTCATAAAGTATGCTCATAAAGACATACCTAAGACTGGGCAATTTATAAAGGAAAGAGGTTTAATTGACTCACAGTTCCACATGGCTGGGGAGGCCTCACAGTCATGGTGGAAGGTGGATGAGCAGCAAAGTCACGTCTCACATGGTGGCAGGCAAGAGGGCTTGTGTAGGGAAACTTCCCTTTGTAAAACCATCAGATCAGGCTGGGTGCAGTGGCTCATACCTGTAATCCCAGCACTTTGGGAGGCTGAAACGGGCAGATCATTTGAGGTCAGGAGTTCAAGACCAGACTAGCCAACATGGTGAAACCCCATCTCTACCAAAGATACAAAAAATAAGCCAGATGTGGTGACGTATGCCTATAATCCTAGCTACTCGGGAGGCTGAGGCATAAAAATCACTTGAACCCAGGAGGTTACAGTGAGCCAAGATCACATCACGGCACTCCAGCCTGGGTGACAGAGTGAGACCCTGTCTCAACAAAAAAACAAAAACCAAACAAACAAAAAAACCATCAGATCTCGTGAGACTTGTTAATCACCATAAGAACAGTATGGGGGAATCGCCCCCAATGATTCAATTATCGCTACCTGGCCCCACCCTTGACACATGGGGATACAGAGACACAGACAAACCATATCACATAATTCATACAACACACATACACACCACACACACAGTGTATCTGGAAATGAAACATTATTTCAAAATAGCTCAAAATATTATACTGGCTATATCTGTGAGGGTGCTTTGATTGCAAGCAACAGAAACTGCCTCCGCTGATCTAGGCAGAACGGGAATTTCTTGGAAGGATATTAGAGAGCATGCTAGAGCAAAGGAATGGCTAAAGAGTCAGGCTTGGAGCCATTAGGCACCCACCATCTCCAGAAGGTTCTTGGCAGCAGAAAATGCTCAACAATCTCACTGAGCTGCTGTGGCTGGAATGAGAACACTCCAAATGTTCTCTGCTTTGGGCCTGAATCCATGATTGAGATTTCAGGGAGGGAGCCCCCACTGGCCTTGCTGGCAGTCATGTGCTGGGGAGGGAGGGCTGGCCTGGCTAACCATTCCACTAGACAATTTGGAGAGCTAGTAGCAGAAGATGGACCAGCAGCTGGGCAGACGACAAACAACAAAGGTCTTTGCATTTCTTGAGAATGATGACAGCCAACTACTGAGGCTATGACAACACTTATAAAAAAATCCCCCTTTCTCTTCTATCCATTTCTCTCACACGCTGAAGCTGCTCCACAGAATCTGTCTCTACAGTTATATGCAAACCTCACCCAGCATCCACTCTTTTATACCCCGGCTGTGCAAAATATATTCTGAGGACCAGCAACATTTATAATCTCCAAATGTAATCTGTATAAAACCAGCATGCCCATGGGTTCAGCTTCAATGTGGTGAAATGGTATCATAATGTATTAGTCCATTCCTTACACTGCTAATAAAGACATACCTGAGACTGGGTAATTTATAAAGAAAAGAAGTTTAATTGACTTAAACTAGCAAGTTGGGAGCTTGCTAGAAATGTAGAACCTCAAACCTCACCCCAGACCTACCAAATCAGAATCTGCATTTTAACAATATCCCAGGTGGCTCTGATGCACGTGAAGTTTAAGAATCACTCATTGATACACTCTCCTCTCCTCCTCTCTCCATTTCTTTTTTTTTTTTTTGGAGACAGGGTCTCACTCCGTTGCCCAGGCTGTAGTGCAGTGGTGCAATCATGACTCACTGCAGCCTTGACCTCCCTGGGCTCAGGTGAATCCTCCCACCTCAGCCTCCTAAGTAGCTGGGACCACAGGCACACACCACCATACCTAGCTAATTTTTATATTTCTTGTAGAGATGGGGTTTCACCATGTTGCCCAGGCTGGTCTCAAACTCCTGGGCTCAAGTGATTTGCCTGCTTTGGCCTCCCAAAGTGCTGGGACTACAAGTGTGAGCTACCGTGCCGGCCTTCCATTTCTTTATTATACAGATCAATCTAGTCTCTCACCAGCCTAAACAAATCCCTCCTCTTTAGCAAGAAGAAAGAGATGGGCTGTCAATGACAAGGTTGCCTCTGGTGGGGTAATAGAAGAAATATGAACATTTGTAGGCTCATAATTGTCTTGTAAACAAGGGTGAATCAGACACAGTCTGTGACCTCGGTGAACTCAGGTTCTGGAGGGAAAAAGCTGGTCGGCCAGTCCCAATGGATATTGAGGTCTTTCAAGGCAGTATGGCATGGTTCTCAGGGCTAAACTGGCTCTAGAACAGCTTGTTCTAAGGGAGGATACCAGGGACAGAGGGACAGAATGGGAAATTAAGTTTTATTGGGCTGCACAGATCAGTTTGGAGGTCCTGTGGTCCTTTGAGTCCTCTCTGAAATGCCATGCTAGACAACAGTGCCAGGGTACTCAGCGTTGGTCTGTCTCCTCCTCCAAGAGAGCAAAGAGGGAGCCAGGCCTAGGCACTCACACAGAGGGGGCTCAGGAGCCAGTAAAATGAAAAACGTTGAATGTAGAGTTCCGAAGAGTCTGGAATCTAGGTATTAATCTGTTGGTCCGTCATCATATCGGTTTTTGCAACATACAAACAAAGCAAGCACGAGATTTCCCCCAAAGTTAGCAATCTCCTGTGAGTCATTTCTCAGGAACTTGGTGGCAGCCACTTGGCTGAAGGCAGCTGTGAGGAGGAATGTCCATGGGGGGGTCGGGGACGGTGGTGGCCACAGTCACGGGAGTGGCTGTGTGGGCGTGACCGTAGCTGGGACTGCTGGGCTATGAAGCTGTGGCTGTGTCTGTAGCTGGGAGTGGGGCTGTGGCCATGGCCGTGGCCGCCAGCCTCACAGCAGTAGCTGTAACAAAAGGAGGAGCTGCTAACTGGCCTCATCTCAGTGACCACGTGGCATCACTCAAAGATTCGTGCTCCTGGTCCCTCTACGCCAGTAGAACTTTCGGCAGAGTCGGAGGAAACTGAGCCAAAGGCAGCGACAGGTTGTACCTACTTGGGCCATGGACCCTGAGGAGCCTGAAAAAAGATTAGGGAAGAGGTCTCCATCACACATCTTGGTGTTTTGTGGCTGCTGGTGGCAGTGGGGTCTGGCATGAGGGTGACCTGAAACCACATGTACCCAGCTCCTAGGTTCCTGGAGCTGACAGTGTCTGTAGCAGAGGGGCTTGATGTGAGGATGCCGTCCCCAACTCCTCTGGTCCTACCCAGCATTTTCCTGTAAGGTGGCCCTAACCAACCCCGCCCGCGTCATTCAAATACCTGCTTGAAGGGATGACACCATCTCACCCTCTTCCTCATTTTCTATCTTTCTCAGTCCTTGCTGTTCACAGAATAGTCTCCTCTCTTCATCAGCCAGAAACAAAATGCCTGTGTGAACTGACGCTGTGGTCTCACCAGCATGGTCCTTCCACAAACTCAGGGTTCAGTTTAGGTGCCTCCCCCGCTAGAACACTTTGTCTCAGTAGCCACCGAGTTAACAGTTGTGAAAGCTTTTAGAGAAAGATACATTCTTGTGCTCTTGAAAGAGTATGATTTACATTTCTTTGACATTCTCCAGTTTCAAAAGCCACTTGCAAATGCCAGTACTTCGGAGCTTTATTTCTGTACCTACAAAGAAAGGCATCTTTCATAAAAGAGCTTTTTAAACCATGGCACTCAAGAAGGGAGAACCTAAGATGCACAAAACCGTAATGATAAAGTAAACAAACAAATCAGTTTGTGAAGTAGCTCGGGCCATGGTCCCTACCATTCTAGGGCCTCTTCATCTATGCTGATGGTTGAGGTTTACTGAGCATTTATTTGGTGTCAGGTACTCTTCTAAGCACCTTACCTGAATCATCTCATGTGATACTTACAGGAACTCTAGAACTCTAGACCAGTGATTTTCCTTTCTTTCTTTCTTTTTTTTTTTTTTTTTTTAAGAGACAGGGTTGCTCGCTCTGTCACCCAGCCTGGAGTCCAGTGGCGTGGTTGTGACTCACTGTAACCTCAAATTCTTGGACTCAAGTGATTCTCTTGCCTCAGCCTCCCAGGTAGCTAGGAGTACAGATGTGAGCCACCATGCCTGGCTAATTTTTAATTTTCACACAGAGACAAGATCTCCCTACGTTTGCCCAGGCTGGCCTCAAGTGATCCTCCCACCTCAGCCTCCCAAGTCATTGGGATTATAGGCATGACCCACTGTCCCAGACCAGAGATTTTCAATTAGGGGTTATTTTGCCTCTCACCCAGGGGACATTTGGCAATGTCTGGAGACATTTTTGTGTGTTACAACTAGGCGGGATGCTACTGGCATTTAGTGCGTAGTGGCCAGGGATGCTGCTAAATACCCTATGGTGCTTGGGACTGTCCCACAGCGAAGAATTATTCAGGCCCTACTGTCAATAGCACCCAGGATGAGAAGTCCCGCTCTCAGAGATAGGGATTATTATTCACCCCATTTTCCAGATGAAGAAACAGAAGTACACAGAGGTACTTCAAGATACTTAGGTTTATAAGCAAATATAATCAGCAAAAATGAGTTTTAGCAAAAGATTGAGAAAAGTTTGCCAATACATATATTTTTTAGTTTTTAGTTTTTTGAGACAGAGTCTCCCTGTCACCCAGTCTGGAGTGCAGCGGCCCGATCTCAGCTTACTGCAACCTCCACCTCCTGGGTTGATTCTTTGCCTTAGCCTCCCAAGTAGCTGGGATTACAGACGTGCACCACCCACACCCAACTAATTTTTGTATTTTTAGTAGAGACAGGGTTTCACTATATTGGCCAGGCTGGTCTCAAACTCCTTACCTCAAGTGATCCACCCACCTTGGCTTCCCAAAGTGCTGGGATTACAGGCATGAAGCACCACACCTGGCCAAGTTTGCTAATATTTGGAATGAACTAAGAGTAGGAGGAAAAGAGAAGCCATTAGTTCTATCTCTGTCCTGTAATTTTCTGTTTTTGGATAACATTAATCTGTGGATCCTGAACCGACACACTGCAACAGCTCATGCGCAACGGGGAGCTGTCCGAGACGCTTGTAGTGGCTGTAGCGACACTGCTTTCTAAACTCATTGCTTGCCTCCTCTTGACTATCACTCTGTTTTCCAATTTCACTGCCGTACTCCTCATTCTCTTCTCAATTTGCAGCCTGTCCTTCCACTCTGTTAGGTCCATTTGTGATAGTTCAGTGTGTGAAGGAGGGAGGCCTCTGCCCTCTCGACCCAGCGCTTTCTCACATTAGACAGCCCGCAGCTGTCTGGGAGGTTGTGGCGGATGGGGTAGGTGACCAGCTGTCTCCAGGTCTCTCCTGGGTAAAACCTCAGAATCATTGCAAATATTAGCTGACAGCCTATACAAGGAATGGGGCCAAAAGGAATTAAAAAGAGGATAAGACTCCTTCCACATGGGTTAGGATGAAAAAATGCTCATGATATTTTCAGTAAAAAAGCCAATTACGAAATTGAATATATTGATGATGACTTGTTAAAAGCTTTGCATTTTTGGATGTTCCATTTTCTAAATGAACATGTATTACTTTTATGAGAAACAAACATACTTATTTTAGCAAGAATGTTTTCTAAAAAACAAACAAACAAACAAAACATATAACGGCCAGGCGTGGTGGCTCACGCCTGTAATCCCAGCACTTTGGGAGGCCAAGGAGGGCAGATTATTTGAGGTCAGGAGTTCGAGACCAGCCTGGTCAACATGTCGAAACCCTGTCTCTACTCAAAAATACAAAACTTGGCCGGGTGTGGTGGCGTGTGCCTGTAGTCCCAGCGACTCTGGAGGCTGAGGCAGGAGAATCACTTGAACCGGGAGGCGGATGTTGCAGTGAGCTGAGATAGCACCACTGCACTCCAGGCTGAACAATGAAGTGAGACTCTGTCTCAAAAAAAAAAAAAAAAAAAAAAAAAAAAAGGGCAAAATTAATCTGGTGACCAGGATTGACTGGGAAGAGGTACCAGGGAGCCCTCTGGGATGGCTGAGAAGGAGTGCCAGTTCCCTCTTCATCACCCAGCACGCCACCCAGAGGGTTCCACATTTGCATAAACTACTCAGCAAAACAAATGCTCTTGGAAGTGACAGGAACCTGTGTTTCCAGAAGGCAGTTAAGCCACAATTTATTGGCACTCAAGTGTGCTGCTGCCTTGGGGTCTCACCCCCCAACCCCAAAACCATACTTACCTCCACTCCCAGAGGAGTTCTGATCATCACAATTGTATGGGGATCCCATTTCACCAACCTTATGCCTACAAGTAATTTTGCTTCCTACTTTAAACTGTACCTCTTTGCCACGTCCCAGCTCTAGGGCTGAGCCAAGAGGCTTACTGCCTAAGGGAAGGAGAAAGAGCAGAGAATAAAGAGGCCATTGATCAGCATTAGCGTCTCCAGGCTGACATTCTTGACCTCTGTGGAGGGACAAGGGCCTTGAAAGCAAGGCTTTATGGAGGAGAAAAGGTATTTCTCAACTCCCCAGATCCCTTCTAGCAAACTCAAGTTGAAAGCTCCAAGGAGAGCTTTCCCAATCAGAGTGACTCACCACTCCCTGAGAGAGTTGATACCCTCTGTCCTTGAAGCAGCCTGGCAGGATCTGGGCAGTAGGGGATCTCATTAGTCTTCTGGTATAGCCTCCACTGAGGTTCCAGATCCCCTCTAGGCCACAGAGCGCATCATGCCCTTATTATTTTCTACGTTTGCCACTCCATGAAAAAACATGTCGGCCAGGCACAGTGGCTCATACCTGTAATCCCAACACTTTGGGAGGCCGAGGCAGGTGGATCACTTGAGGTCAGGAGTTTGAGGCCAGTCTGGCAAACATGGCAAAACCCTATCTCTACTAAACATGCAAAAATTATCCAAGCATGGTGGCACATGCCTGTAATCCCGGCTACTCGGGAGGCTGAGGCAGGAGAATTGCTTGAACCCAGGAGGCGGAGGTTGCAGTGAGCCGAGATCCCATCACTGCACTCCAGCCTGGGCAACAGAGTGAGACTCTGTCTCAAAAAAGAAAAAAAAAAGAAAAGAAAAAGGTGTTAAAGAACTGACCGAGATCCTTGACTTTTGCCATTTGCAGGAATACCCCAAACATACTCATGCTACCCTGGGAGGATGGTAGGAAGAAGGAAAATCTCAAGGCCACTCATAAAGTCAGATGTCTTTAGGGAGCTGGGGAAATTTAGAATCATCCAAGAAGTGATGGGGAAAATTTGAGAACATCAAGGTAAGTGGATCACATCGAAGGGTACTGCGTGAGGAAGTCTGCCAGCCCCAGGGAACCTCACCTCTGGCTAAGCACCATGCCTCCCTGGGCCCAGAGCAATGGAATGCAGGTGGTGGCAAGAATGTGGGTAGAGGAATCTGAGAAAGATGCCTTGGCCCTCCATGGTCTGTCCGTGGACTGTGGGGGACACCAGATTTCCCATGGGCCTGGGCTGGGTCCAGGGAGATGCCAAAAGAACGCTGGCCGGTGATCAGGATGAACAGGCTGACATAGGCAGGGAATGCAAGGCCAGAAGCAAATGACCTGGAATCTGGTTGCTGGCCAGGGCCTGCCCCAGCCCATGGGATGCCTTTGTGCAAATGAGGAAAAGGCTTGCTCTTCTGACTCACACAGCCCCATGGGCTCATGGCTTGGATGGCAAAGCACTGGCTAGATTTCAGCTCCTCTGTGGACACCCTCAGAGAGGGCATAACTCCCACACTACTTAGACATGACACTCGTTCCAGGACATCACTACAAAAGTCTGGGTGGAATGATAGTCCCCAGTCAGTCCACGGAGGCTCTCAGAACAGCCATTCCTCAGAGCCTGGGTGGATTCTGTTTCTCTTTCCACTTCCAAATTTTACCCCAAATTCGCACATGCCTAGGTACCATCATAAAAAGATGGAGGGCAATTGGGAGGAGATGAGAATTGGGAGATGGGATTCAGAGCTCTGATCGTACTTCTCCCCCTCCTCAGTCACTTAATGACTGGGTGGTCTCAGAGACTGGATACGATTAGCCAGGCATGGTGGTGTGCACTGGCTTCTTGGGAGGCTGAGTCAGGAGGATCACTTGAGTCTGGGAGGTCGAGGCTGCAGTGAGCCGTAGTTGGGCCTCTGCACTCCAGCCTGGGTGACAGAGTGAGGCCCTATCTAAAAATAATAATAATAATACTTAGAAAATAAGCTACATTTTCTTTTTTTCTTTTTTTGGGATGGAGTCTCACTCTGTCGCCCAGGCTGGAGTGCAGTGGCGAGATCTCAGCTCACTGCAAGTTCTATCTCCCAGGTTCAAGCAATTCTCCTACCTCAGCCTCCCAAGTAGGTGGGATTACAGGTGTGCACCACCATGTCTGGCTAATTTTTGTATTTTTAGTAGAGACAGGGTCTCACCATGTTGGCCAGGTGGCCTGACCTCAAATGCTCTACCTGCCTCGGCCTCCCAAAGTACTGGGATTACAGGCATGAGCCACAGTGCCCAGTCAGAAGCTACATTTTCTTTGCATATATAAGCACTGGGCAAATAAAGCCACATCCCTGCTAAACAATTTTCTCCCTCTTCTTACATTTTTTGGGAGGCGTAGGTACCTCTTACAGATAGGTAGGGTGGCTGAATACTATTGTTTGTCCTGGAACTGTCCTAGATTTTGCTGATTTTCATGATTATTATTAATAGCACTCCCCCTCTCAGAAATGCCTCAGTACGAATAATATGGTCACCTATTAATAATGATATACAGATGTCAGGTCTGCCTGCACAGCCCTTCCTTCTAGCTCTGATTAACACCAAGGAAGAAGGGCAAAGGCTGAGTGCAGTGGCGCACACCTGTAATCCCAGCACTTTGGGAGGCCAAGGTGGGCAGATAATTTGAGGTCAGGAGTTCGAGACCAGCCTGACCAACATGGTGAAACCCTATCTCTACTAAAAATACACAAATTAGCCAGGCGCCTGTAATCCCAGCTACTTGGGAGGCTGAAGTGGGAGAATCATTTGAACCAGGGAGGCAGAGGTTGCAGGGAGCCAAGATCGCATCACTGCACTCCAGCCTGGGTGACACAGAGATACTCCACCTCAAAAAAAAGAAAAAGTACAAACCTGGTGATGATGCTTAGAGAGAATAGTGATCCCTCTGGGCTGGAGAATCTAAGCCAAAGGAGGAATTTGATGTGAATTTTGAGGGACAGTGATTTGGAGAAGAAAAGAGTAACCTTTTGTAGACAGGAGGATATATGTATTAATTTCTAATTGCTACATAACAAATTACTGCAAAACTTAGGAGCTTAAAACAAAAATAAATATGACCCCCACAGTTTCTATGGATAGTGAATTTGAAAGTGGCTTGGCTGGGTGGCTCTGGCTCAGGGTTGCTCACGAGATTGTGGTCACACTGTTGGCCGGAGCTGTGCTGAGCTAAGGCTTCTCTGGGGCTAGATCTGCTTTCGTGATGGCTCATTGGGGTGGCTGGTGGCAGAGCCTCTCACCACATGGACCTCTCTGCAGGTTGCTTGAGCTTCCTCATAACATGGCAGCTGGCCTCCCCCAGAGCAAGAGATCCAAGGGAGAGCAGGGCGGAAGTTGCAGTGACTTTCATGACTTAGCTTTGGAAAGCACACTCCATTGTTTCTATAACATCCCATTTATTACGTAAGTCAGCCCTATACAAATTGCAAATAGAAAGAGGTGGGGCTCGTTGGGGACCATCATGGAGGCTGGCGCCCACACTGAGTGTCACTAAAGCACAGAGGCAGAAATAGGGAGCATGTGCTCAGAGAACAAGTGATTGAGCAGTTTGTCTGGAATGTTTAGTGACTTCCCTCTGTCCTTAGCCCTAATCAGTCCTCTCTAGCCTAAGTCCAGCCATCCAGTCTTGGAGAATAGTGACCCACTGGCACATTTGGCAAAATGAGCCTTTACAAGTTCTTTCCATTGCTGAACTCCAGAGTGAAGTGTGAGGAAACATTTTGTTTTTGCCAGCATGAGAAATGGACTGTATAGGAAGCACATTGTTGCCTTATCTAGGAGATTAAGATTACCACTTTTAATAAGTCTACTCCAGAAAAAAAACACACACACACACACACACTAAAAAACCATCATTTTAAATTCATTTTCACTTTCGACTTGAAGGCATTTTTCTCATTTTAAAAACTGATATATGGCTTATGTAAGTTTTATAGGATGAAAAAGCATTAAGGAAAAATACACCCTGCTCTGAGTTGCTGCCATTCTCTTCTAACACCTGACTCTTCTGAAACAAAAGAAGATGAGGCTGAGTTTCTGGGAGTCTGTGGTCCTGCTGAGGAATGAAATGCAGCTCAGGTTGGGCCGACAGCATCCACCGCAGTTCCTGGCTGCCTGGCTCCTGGTGAGATCAGCATTTTAAGCAAGTTCAGGTAAGATCTGGGACACTTGGGTTTTGGAGTCACAACTGACCTTTGCTTTACTCTGTGATCCTGGGAATACTAGCCCTTTTCTGGATTTTTCTCCGCCCTTAGCTAACATGTTAACAATGTGTAATATCCTTGTCTTAAGTATTGTTATCACTTAAAACTGGCTCGGATGTCCTTTTAGAGAACAGTTCCTCCATGTGTGACATTTTATTTAACAATTATTCCTTGGTAAATTCCAAGGGATACTGTGAGACAATAGCAGGTACAGCCCTGACCATGGGGACCTTCCATTCTGGTGGGCAAGGAAAGGAATACTGAAATTTCATCCACAGAGAATCCACCCCAAGGAGAGCCTGCTGTCTCTAAGTCTTTCAGGTGGCACTAGAGTGAACCAATTAGAAGGAAGGCTGGATGGACATACTAGATAAAGAGATAAACACCAAATAAATGCAACAAACAGCCAAAATGTCCAGAACCGTTTACATCTTAGGTATATCTATGATTTACCTCTCTTTCCCCATGTGTATAACAAATAAATGATATCAACTATTTGAGCTCTTAGGAATACATCCTTTCCACATTTACAAAGCTCAGAGAGTGAGTGCTCTGTGTATGCCAGGCCTAGGGCTGATGGCCTCACTTGTTTTATCTCTATTAACATATTTATCTCCCAACACATCTTGGGTAGGTCTTCTTTTTAACCCCAATTCACAGATGAGGAAACTGTAGCTCCAAGTCAGTGTGGTGCATTCAATATCACCCCAGTTAGTAAGCAACAGAACTGGGATTGAAATCCTGTGGATCTGAAACTCTCGACTACCACTGTGTTAGTGCCAGTTACAACTTTTGGCTTTTAGTTGCCTATGGAGTCTATTTTGACATTAGCCAGAACTGAAATTTTGCTGTAGCTCCTATGAACTGCAACGGCAAACTGAAAAAGAGGAAAGAAAACAGCTTGAAACCTGTTTCAGACCCTGCATGAGGCACAGAATGAAGTCAGCGTAAATGAGAAGCCAGCTGGATTCTGCTAGTACTCAAGTGAGGGGGGCAATGGGAACCAACTTAATTGGATGATTATTTCAATTATCTAATTAAGAAAGATTACAGCTGAACAAAGACAGAAAGGGCCTCCAAGGTGATTTAAAAAAATAAAGTATCATAAAAAGTTGATTAGCTGGGTTGGCCTTGGAGGAATTGGGAGGTTAAAGGGACTTCCCATTGGAGGCCCTGACCCTTGGGACAATTAGTCACCAAGGGCCTCTGCTCTCTCTTCTCTTCCCTCCCCAGCTGAAAGCCATCTGCCACCTTAGCTACTACTTAAGACTCAAATGGTCAGTAGCCTCCTTCCTTCCTTCCTCCCTTCCTCTCTTCCTTCCTTCGTTCTTGCCTTCCTTCCTTTCCTTCTTCCTTTTTTCTTCCTCTTTTGTTTCTGTATTCACTTAGCAAACAAGCAAAAAGCAAGAAACAGTCAAGATTTACCTCCACAGTTTAGGACAGCACTTATAATCTAGTTACTGCCTCCTCCCCACCTCCATGCCTGGCTCGTATCTCTTTTAAAAATACATAAATTATTTGCCAGTGTTTAAAAATCAAGGGTTTCACATAAAAGTCTAGATATCCGGTTTTATTAGAAAAATCAGATCTGACAACACTGGTTCAACCTTCCCAGAGGTCGGACTCCAAATCTTTAACACTACATGTGGCTTGGTGTTGTCCAATCAGAACAGATGTCAGGCAGGAACCACAGGGGTGGACACGTCCATGTATCCTGGCTGGAGTCTGGGACCTCTGCCCCTTAAGATGGGCCATGTGCTCTCCAGCTCCCAAGTCTCCATCTGTCCTTTTTCCTTCTTGACACTGAGGTGAAGGTCACCTGCCATTTATCATCACACTTACTTGACCAATTTACATTAAGGAGTGAGGAGATTGTTTCCTTAGCATGGCCTTTGACCTTCAGTTACATCATCTACCTGACTGGAGTTGGCTTGGAGCTTATGACCCTTGGTTCAAGGAGCCAAAAGCTTTTATTCCTTATACAAATTTACCAAATATTGGTTGAGGGACTTCATTGTGCATTGTGCTCTAGCAGAGCCATTAAGAACCAGACTGTAAGGCTGGGTGCGGTGGCTCATGCCTGTAATCCAGCACTTTGGGGGCCGAGGTGGGTGGATCACCTGAGGTCAGTAGTTTGAGACCAGCCTGGCCAACATGGAGAAACCTTATCTCTACTAAAAATACGAAAATTAGCTGGGCATGATAGTGCACGCCTGTGATCCCAGCTACACGGGAGGCTGAGGCAGGAGAATTGCTTGAACCCAGGAGGTGGAGGTTGCAGTGAACCAAGATGGTGCCATTGCACTCCAGCTTGGGCAACAAGAGTGAAACTCCATCTCAGAACCAGGGTGTAGAGTCAACAGTTCTGGACTCAAATCCTGACTCTATCACTTACTATGTGACATTACTCAATTTCCTGATTTCTAAATGAGGGAGAATACTTACTTTCTTTAAAATACGGTTGAAAGGATTCCATGAGAAAGCATAAAAAAGGGCTTTGCAAAGTACCTGGTGCATAGTAAACACTCAATAAACGTCCACCAGTTTTGGGAATTAGGACTAGCTAATCATCATGTGTATCTACAATATGATAAGCGCTGTGCTATGCACCCATGTGTGTTATTTCATCCAATTCTCATGAAATCTCTAGAGGTATCTTAGCTTGTTTTGTGCTGCTATAACAAAACACCTGCGACTAGGTAACTCATAAAAAACAGAAATTTATTTCTTATAGTTCTGGAGGCTGGGAAGTCCAAGGTCAAGGTACTGGCAGGTTTAGTGTCTACTGAGGGCCTGGTCTTCACTTTCAAGAAGGCTCCTTGAACACTGCATCCTCCAGAAGGGAGGAACACTGTGTCTTCACATGGCAGAAGACTGAAATAGAGAGAATCCATTCACACAAGCTTTTTACAATTCATGAAGGAAATTAATTAGCAGCATTAATCCCTTCATGAAGGCAGAATCCTCATGATCCAAGCACCTCCCATTAGGCCCTACCTCCCAAGACTGTTGCATTGGGAATTAAGCTTCCAACACATACATTTTGAGGGAACAAAAATATTCAAATCACAGCAAAAGGTAAATAACATTATCCCCATTTTACAGAAGAGAACACTGTTCTTCAGACATTGGATTTTGTCTTTAAGGACCCAAGCATGATAGAGATAATATATGCAGACAAAAAAATAAATAGGGTTAAAAGAGAAAAGTACTCTACCAAACAAGAAGAAAGGAGTTAACTGACATACAAGATGAAGAGAGGCCGGGCGCGGTGGCTCAAGCCTGTAATCCCAGCACTTTGGGAGGCCAAGATGGGCGGATCACGAGGTCAGGAGATCGAGACCATCCTGGCTAACATGGTGAAACCCCGTCTCTACTAAAAAATACAAAAAACCAGCCGGGCGAGGTGGCAGGCGCCTGTAGTCCCAGCTACTCGGGAGGCTGAGGCAGGAGAATGGCGTAAACCCGGGAGGCGGAGCTTGCAGTGAGCCGAGATCCGGCCACTGCACTCCAGCCTGGGTGACAGAGCAAGACTCTGTCTCAAAAAAAAAAAGATGAAGAGAAGAGATTACTTCTTGCTGGAAATATAGCATAATAAATGCTTCTCAAATTTTAATGTGCATACAAAATCATCTGGGGAACTTGCTAAAATACAAATTCTGATTTAGAGTTTGAAGAGAAGCCTAAGATTGGACGTTTTAAACAAGCCCTGAGGTGCTACTGGTCCATGGACCACACTTTGAAAAACAAGCTAGTAGTGGCCAAGGAACTGGTAGCCAATCAGAGTGCACCATTTCCGTAGCCACAGTGATTGGTTCAGGCACAGGTATAAGAACCAATTGGCCAATTAGAGTCTTCTCTGGGATTATATGTAAATGTTAGGGGAGAGAAAACCTGTGTATCCTTCAGGACCGTTAAGTGAGGATGAAGAAATCCTGCGTTGCTTCTAGCTAACCCATGCTGTATCAAGAAAGTATCTCTGTAGTAGGAAAGAATGAAGCCACTAGGAAAGAGGAAAGCCACTACAGAGCCAACAGAGAGATGAAGAGAGAGAAAAAGAATCCCGATGACATCATTTAAATGCTTGGAATCCCTGAGGCTAGCTCCATCTCTGGTCTCCCCAAGTACAGGAGCAATATATCTTTTTTTTTTTTTTTCTTTTCACTAGTTGAATTGGATTTTTAACACTTCCAACTCAGAGTCCTGAATAAATCAGGTATTAGTTGTCTTAGTGTATTTGCTATCTATCACTGCTTAACAATTACCCCAAAACTTAGTCACTTAACATGGTAACAATAAGCATGTATTATCTCCCACAATTTCTGTGAGTCAGATTTGATAGCAACTTAGCTAGGTACCTCTGGCCCATGTTCTCTCATGAGATTTCAGTCAAGGTGTCAGCTGGAGCCACAGTTATCTGAAGGCTTGACTAGGACTAGAAAATCAGCTTCCAAAGTGGCCCACTCATATGGCTGGCAAGTTGGTATTGATTGTCTGTGAGAGGCCTCAGTTCCTCCCACACTTTAAGCCTTCGGGTGGGCTTCAGGCCACCCAGAAGACCTCTTGAATATCCTCAAAACATGGCAGCTAGATTCAGAGAGCAAGAGAGAGAATATAGGAGAGCGAACACTAGGCAAAAGTTGTTTTCTTTTTATAACCCAACCTCAGAAGTCACATAATATTGTTTTCTCACGTTCTGTTTATAAGAACGAAGTCACTAAGAGTAGCCTATATTGAAGTGAAGGGGAATTACACTCTGCTTTTGAAGGGAGAAATGTCAAGGAATTTGTGGACATATTTGCAAACATAGTTTTAAATTGCCACACTTAGCACGTCACATGGCTGGTTAACTGCAGAACCAGGATCTGGATTCTTGTCCTGGCTTTGCCACCAATGGTCTGGGTGGACCCCGCATGTCAGTCCATATCTCTGAGTCTCGGTTTTCTCATCTGCCAAATGAGGCGGTTGGATCTGATCCATTCAGCCTTAAAATCCTACAGCTGTTTATACCAAAGATACTTAAGGCCATGTATGTTGGTGTCCTTGTAAGAGTCTAATTATCTTCGCCGTAGAGGTCTTCTGCAAAATGACTCTTGTTCATGAGGAACAACGATGTTTTTCATCTGTAAATATAACTTGTCTCATGTTGTTCCAACCCCCAAATTTCATCAAGTGGGACTTGATTCAACCGACCACTTCATTAAACAAATCCTGACCACCTATGAATGCAGAGGAACATGTGTGTTTTACCCAGGGCCATTTGGGCACAATCACCCTGACACAGTGGCTTAATGAAGTCAAGCTTCAGATGGTGAAGATTTCAGGGTGAGATAAAAGATGAACAGAGCACATGACAACACAGTTGGTGAAATATTTGGGGGGAAGGCAGACTTTAATGCTATCAATAATAATAATGATCATGATAATGCCTTTGAGAGCTTATGGTTTACAAGCACTATGCTAAGTATGCCTTTTATCTCTTCAGTCCCCATAATGACCTTATGAGAAGGTAATATTAGCACCATTTTATGGATAAGAAAATCGAGGCTAAGTTGAGTAGAATGAGTTGTACAAGTTTATGAGGTTAACAGAGAGGAGAAATGGGATTAAACCTGGGCCCACTGAATTTATAAGACTGTGTCTTCTACCACTACACTCAACTGCCTGTTTCTTGTAGGTGACCAGTCTCTCAAAACCCAAATAAAAGTCTTAAAAGTAGATCTGATTTTATTGTCATTTTCAAATTCTTTTTTTAATCATAAACTCTGGTCATCCTCTACATTTTAAAGAATGACTTAAAATCTAAGAGATGGCTGGACACAATGGCTCATGCCTGTAATCTCAGCATTTTGGGAGGCCAAGGCAGGTGGACAACTTGAGGCCGGGAGTTTGAGACCACCTGGCCAACATGGCAAAACCCTATCTCTACAAGAAATACAAAGATTAGCTGGGCGTGGTGGCAGGCTCCTGTAAACCCAGCTACTTGGGAGGCCGAGGCAGGAGAATCACTTGAACCCAGGAGGTGGAGGTTACAGTGAGCTGAGATCATACCACTGCACTCCAGCATGGACAACAGAGCAAGTCTCTGTCTCAAAATAAATAAATAAATAAAATCTAAGAGTTGCTCATCATTACAAAACATTCATGAGGTTCCCCACAGTGTGATCCTATATTTGGTAAAGATAGCTAAATAGACTCAGCCTCAAACCCATCTACTTAAAACACTCAGTCAAGGGTAGGCCAAAATGGTGCTGTGAACTAGGTAGCGGATGCCAAGGCAGTTAGTGGAAGGGGAAGGAGAATTCATTAGAAAAGTCAAGGCCAGATGGGGAGCCAGGAGGCTTGTAGGTGGGAGAGGCAGAGCACGGGACAATGTTGGCAAATATCGTAAGGTCCTGGACTGAGGCTTAGCTCGGGGGTCAAGAGGGTGAGCAGCTGGCACCCTGTTATACCCAAGTCAACCAGCACAGGTGACCCAGTAGAAGTCACAGGGTTAGCAAGTGCCAGGGTCCAGGCAAGTGGAAATCAGGCTGACAGCTTGAAATCAGGAGGACAGCAAATCAAGAATAGGACGAGGGAGTCAGAAGTCACAGGCAAATGGGCTACAGACCCATGGACAAGAAAAAGCAGGCTGGGCACAGTGGCTCATGCCTATAATCCCAGCATTTTGGGAGGCCAAGGCAAACAGGTCACTTGAGGTCAGGAGTTCCAGACCAGCCTGACCAACATGGTGAAAACCTGTCTCCACTAAAAACACACAGAAAATTAGCCAGGTGTGGTGGCACATGCTTGTAATCCCAGCTACTGCGAAAGCTGAGGCAGGAGGATCCCTTGAACCCGGGAGGCAGAGGTTGCAATGAGCCAAGATGGCACCACTACATTCCAGCCTGGGCAACAGAGTGAGACTCTGTCTCAAAAAAAAAAAAAAAAGAAAAGGAAAAAGAAAAAGCGAGCATGAGGACCCCAGAGATAAGGTTTAGGCAGTAGTGGAGAAATTCATGATGAGACAAAGAAAAACTTCCGCTTCCACTAGTGGTGGATTAGGCTGTTTGGACCAACCCTCCTTCAAGAAACAACTAAACACGCTGAACGAATTGAACATCTTAAAAGCACGTAAGAGTTAATCATATAGTAGGATATTACCAGGCCAAAACGGAAAGGAAAACAGGAACCCAAAGAGATAAGCAAAGCTGGGAAGTCACTTTGGAACCAAGGCCATTGGCCGAATCCAGTAATTTGAACTTTTGTTTTGATGGCCTTGTGGGATAAAAGAGGCAGAAATCAAACGTGTAGTCTAATTGGAGACCCTCTCCATAATAACAGAGACCCCAAAGCCCTACATTCTCAGGAAAAAGGTGAACCAAAAATAAACTAGACCTAGCTGGGCTCAGTGACTTATATCTATAATCCAACTACTCTGGAGGCTGAGGTGGGAAAATTTTTGAGGCCAGGAGTTCAAGACCAGCCTGGGACAACATAGAGAGACTCCTGTCTCTAAAAAAGGACCCAGCTATTCTGGAGGCTAAGGCAGAAGAATTGCTTGAGCTCACAATCCAAGACCAGCCTGGGCAATATAGCAAGACCCCATCTCAAAACAAAACAAAAAGTAAACTAGGTGTATCAGATTTGTGGCCCAGATTCAGTGTTTGGTTGTCCAGGCAACCTCAAACTTTGAACCTGGTTTAAGATGGTCCCCAGACAAATGCAGACATAGATCATCTCTGGAGGAAGGTACCTTTTCCCTAGACCTCAGATTACTCTTGTGAGTTATTTTTTCGGTATAATGAGCAGCATACAATAAAAGATAACCAGGGATTAAAAGAAATAAGGAACCATGAATAAGAACAAGCAAGAAATAGCAGCCAGCAGAAATAGTCCTACTAAGACTTTAGATATTGGAGTTATCAGGCACAGATTAGAAACTAAGTGTTGGTAATATGTTTACAGAAATAAAAGACAAGGTCGGGAATATATACATGGAACAGGAAATGATCAAAAGCCACCTAGTAGATTTGACAAAGAATCAAGTAGAACTTCCAGAAACAATACAAATCAAAGAAAACTTTATTTTAGAGGCAAAATTAAATTCCAACATGGAAATTTCTTGGAAACAAGTGCAAGGCATACTATTAAGATGATTTTTGGTTGCAAGAAAACAAGCACCCCACTGCATATGTCTTAAATGATACAGATGATTTACTATCTTATATAACAAGAATCTAGTCTTTGGGCTGTTCCAGGATTATTTCTGTGGTGAAATCTAGGTTTCTGTGGTGTCATCTAGGATCTTTTGCCTCTTTCCCTGCCACAGTCCTCCGTGTGTTGGCTTTTATCTTAGATTTGTTCCCTCATGGTGGCAAGATGGCTGCAGCAGCTCCAGCCATAACATCGTTATATTACCTCATTCAAAGGCAGGCATAAAGAAGGCTTTCCCCTATGTATCTCTCTTTTATCAAGGAGGAAAGCCTTTCCCAGAAGCAACTCCACTTCCCTTCATGTCCAACTAGCCAAGAGCAGGTCATGTACTCTAGCTACAAGACAGGCTGGGAAAGTGAGTTGCTGATGTTTTCAGCCTGTAAAGTGGAGATGGAATCTGAAAGCCAGGGAGAAGAAGGAAAGAATGGCTGCTGGGTCACCAGCCCTGATTCTGTGTAGGAGCCCTTAGAAGGGGAATTTGGGGACAGAGAGAGAGGAAGATTCCAGTATTGGAGCAGTTTGTCTTCAGGAGCGTTGAGCTCCTCTTTCAGTACCACTTTTCCTCTTTTAGAACCATTGCCACATTCCTTCCCTTCTCCAATCCATTCTCCTACGATACCTGAAGACCTTTCTTCTCTGCGTCTTCTCCTTCAGGAGGTAAAGAGGATCTTAAAAGTAATTGATCTGATAGTTTAAATTAGTTGTCTGTATTACTACTCCCATAAGAAGCACAAAGAGAAGAATCCAGGCTGGGCACGGTGGCTCACGCCTATAATCCCAGCACTTTAGGAGGCTGAGGTAGGTGGATTGCTTGAGCTCAGAAGTTCAAGACCAGCCTGGGCAACATGGCAAAACCCTGTCTGTATCAAAAATACAAAAAAAAAAAAAAAAAAAAAATCGCTGGCTGTGGTGGTGTGCATCTGTGGTCCCAGCTACTCAGGAGGCTGAGGTGGGAAGATTGCTTGAGACTGGGAGGTGGAGATTGCAGTGAGCTGGGATCATGCCAATGCACTCCAGCCTGGGCAACAGAGTGAAACCCTATCTCAAAAAAAAAAAAAAAAAAAAAAGAAAAGAAAAGAAAAGAAAAGAAAAGAAAAAAGAAAACGAGGAGAATCCAAAGGGATCAATACCATGGTGGTATTTCAGACACTGTTGGCTCATGAGAGATGGAGCCAAAGTAAAAAGAATTTGGGAGCAGTAGTAAGTGTGGGGAGGCAGCATTCGGACTCAGGTATTACACATGCAAGACAGCCCGTGAGTCACCCGAGTGGCGATGGAACACTGACGCACCTTGGTTGCCATGGAGCAGGAGCAAGAGCGCTGGTCTTGGAGTCTGAAGCCTGGGATGCCTGTCCTGACTTAGAAGCTGCATGACTTTGGAGAGTGGGTTGCTTCTCCTGACCCCATTTTATTCATCTGGAAGACAATAAAACTTGACTCAATGACTTTTAAGGCCCCTTCTTATTCTAAAATAATAACAAAACCAAAATCAAAATCAAAAGTAGCAACAGTGACAGAAGAGAATTCAAAAGAAATGGAAATAATGCTGGTGGGACTCTCTCCTCCTCTCCCACGTCTGCTTCTGTCTTTGTGTATTGGCTTTACTTTCGCCCCACATCAGGACAAAGGAGAAGGAGGAAGGCAGCAGGGGATGGAAGGGGGGCCAGCAGTCACCGCTACCTAGAGCTACAGGCTGTTGTCATCATCACTGGTTCAGCAAAGGAACAAAAGAAGGTGTGTCTTCCAGAATTTGTGCCTAACATCTTAAGGAAGCACCTTGCCCATTCACATGCCCATGCTTTATTAGCCAGGCCTGGACCCCACTGAGGGCATGGTAGGGGCAGGGTGGGTAACGGATATTACTGTGATGGGTGCCCCCACCAGAACCACAGGAAATTGAAGATGCTATTACCAGAAGATAGAAATTTTCTGGGCAGACGAAAAGAAAAAAAATCTGCATAGTATGATTTGCTGCATTTATAACAATAAATAAATTGAGGCCCAGAGAAGTTAAGCACCTTACCCATGACACACAGCAAGTAACCGTTGCAGTGGTTCAATCCCAAGTTTTCTACGTCTGAGGCCTAGGCTCCTTCCACTGTACCTTGGTTCATCTTTGAAATTACGAAACCATTTTTTTGCTTTACTTTAAATGACAATTCTCTCTCTTTATTATCTTCTGAACTAGATCAAGAGATAACTTTTATTCATTTGTAGGTCACTTTCTATTACTGGAAAGCTCTTCTAATTAACCAGTAATATGCTCAACAAGGCATGGGAGGGGCAGAGATGTGGGGCAGGGCAGCCACTGAGCAGATATTGCCAATGGCATCACTTCATACCATACTTTAGAGGAGACAGAAAGGATGGAGAGGGAAAGGGGGGCTTCCCAAAAGAGGCCTAACAACCTTTGGTTTTGTAAAGTGCCTCAGTGGTCTGGAAATCAGGGAGTGTGATGATGAATGGGGTTTTTTAGTGAAGACACTTCCCAAACCTGGTAGATGATTAAAAGGTTGGGAGGTGCTTCAGGGTAATGACTAAGAAGTCTCTACTAATTGTGCTGAAGGCACAGAACTTGTCACCATGGCAGAAGGTGTCAGAGGCAGAGAGTATGTCCTGTGTGCCCATTACAACAGCTGCTCACAAAACAAGCATCCACGTGCCCCCATTATTGCTAAATGTCTGTTCAGCCCACACTGACTCTGATCTGGAAAACTGCCCCCTGCTTGCATTCAATGTTCCCACCTCGGTCACGACCTCTTGCCCTTGTCAACAAAGTCAGCCTTGGAGCTGGTTCTTTCTCTTGGCAAGTGAGAAAATTTTTTGCAAGGAGGAGAGAGTGCAGGTGGAACACGGGTGGTCTCTGTTCTGGAAGTGAAGCGAGAACAGCCCTGGTTTAGCCCACAACATCCTTTAGTTGGTCCACACTTCTTTGAAAAAAGGATTTGAAGGTTTTGTTAACCAGGTAGCTCCTGCAGCTCTTCATGGACATGGGAAGTTCTATCCCATTTAACCAGGCGTGGGAGAATCAGACCTCAGAGAGCTCTGTGTGCTCCTAGCTCAGAACAGTTGGGCTAGGATGAAGCTCAAAGAGGAACATTTCCTGGCCTCCTACAATGTGTCACGTGTTACTCCCTCAGTGCCCCAAACTTTCATCTCCAGTCAACCTGAGAGGACCCTAAAGGGGAGGACAGCACAGTCAGCTTGGCTCCTCAAGGCTTCTTAACTTGAGCTATCCAGCGTCACCCTTCACCCCAAAAGGCTCCTTTCCTTGTGTCTTTTTTTTGAGACAGAGTTTCGCTCTTGTTGCCCAGGCTTGAGTGCAATGGTGTGATCTCTGCTTACTGCAACCTCCACTCCCGGGTTCAAGCAATTCTCCTGCCTCAGCTTCCCAAGTACTTGGGATTACAGGCATGCGCCACCATGCCTGGCTAATTTTGTATTTTTAGTAGAGACAGGTTTTCTCCATGTTGGTTAGGCTGGTCTCAGACTCCCGACCTCAGGTGATCCACCCGCCTCAGCCTCCCAAAGTGCTGGGATTACAGGCGTGAGCCACTGCGCCTGGCCTTTCCTGGTGTCATTTTAAGTCAAATCCCAAATTCCAGGGTTGGAACAGAAAACTAGCACAACTTCCACAGCCTGAAAGGACAAAGCCCAGCCCCGCTGGACTGACACGAGTCTTTCACTTTCCTCTTCATTTCCCTCAGTCCCTTTTGATCCCTCACAGGGTTCTCTCCACATTCCTGTCCCTTGGGCATCCAGCCTCTGTTTGCATCCTGCCCTTAATGAGGAGCCCACTACCTCCAGTAGCCCAATCTATTTTCAGACAACTCCAATTGTACTTTTTCAAAGGGTTTTGTCTGGCAAACTAATTTCCAAAGATGCCCTAGGGGTGAAGAAAGAAAAAGATTGGTGGATAAATACATTTGGAAAAAGCTGCTTGTGATAACATCTTCCTCGAGATTTATTCCACAACAGTATGTTCTGAGTTATGAGAAATACAGCAATTGAGAAACCTGTTTAACTTTGCTCAGCTGAGAATTCCCAAATTTATTTGATTACAGAGTACTTTCTTCAAGAATCATCTACCAACAGGCTGGGCGCAGTGGCTTATACCTGTAATCCCAGCACTTTTGGAGGCTGAGGCAGATGAATTGCTTGAGCTTGGGAGTTCAAGATCAGCCTGGGCAATATGGTGAAATCCCGTCTACACACACACACACACACACACACACACACACACAGGTACAAAAAATTAGCCAGGCATGGTGATGCACACCTGTAGTCCCAGCTACTCAGGAGGCTGAGGTGGGAGGATCCCATCTCAGGAGGTTACAGTGAGCTATAATCACAGGCCACTGCACTCCATCCTGGGTGACAGAACAAGACCTTGTCAAAAAAATAAAAATTATCTACCAACCCCCTGTACGTCTTAGAAGTGCTGTGTCCGAAAGTTTTTCTGGGGTGGCAATCACTATTCCTGAGAGTCCCACCTACTGACTTCCTTTCTAAGTTCTGAGGTACAAAGAACAGGGCTGGTCCCTTCACGGACTGGAATATTAAGATTTAACCCTTATTGAGCACTTAGAGGGAGCCAGGCACTGTGCCGAGAGCTTTTTACAAGTGACCCCACACCTATTGTCTAACAGATGGAGAAACTGAGGCTTAGAGGGGTTAGGTGACATCCCATAGCTAGATAGTGGCAGAGCTGGAAAACAAACTCAGCATCTAATACAAAGTATATAAAAACAGAAGAAGGCTTAGCACATGGCAAATATTCGATAAATGTTATCTGTGTTGTTGCTGTTATTGCTGTTACTATTATTATTATTATTTTCTTTTATCATCCATCTGACTCAGAATACTGTTATTATCTGACTTAAGAGTAAGTGCTCTTAACCTCGTGAAAAAGTTTTCCCATGTTTAGACGATGTCTGTCTCCTATCCATTTCTCCACACTGTGCAAACCAGGAAGAAGGATTGAACACCCAGGACATCTAATCTTTTCCAGCTGAAAGCAATCTTCCATTTGCTGGTTCCTCGGAAAAAGGACTGTCTAAATCCTCAGAAATACAGTGAAAATGAATCCTTCAAAAAGATCACCAAGGGAGAGCAGAGAAGAACAGGGGGCTGGGGAAAATCCATCAGGAGGAGGAGAATCTTCCAGACCAAGGTTGGCAAACCACAGTCCTCAGCCCCAATCCGAACCAGCCCACTGTGTTTGGTAAATAAGGTTTTATTGGAACACAGCCACAGTCATTCCTATATGTATTTATTACCTATGCTGCTTTTTGCACTATAACAACAGTTAAGTAGTTGCAAAAAAGAGCTAAAATATTTACTATGTGGTCCTTTACGGAATCAGTTTGCCAACCCTTGCTCTAGGCTGTGGAGAGGAGAAATGTGGGCTGGAGAGGGTTTGTGATCAGCTGGGTGTCTATCTGTCTTTTATTGTTTTCTGGATGCTCTAGGAAAATCCAGCTAAGAGTTGCTGGGGGCCAGAATGAGACACCTTACAAGAACTTAAGTAAGGAAGCTACGGCTCTCCACCAAAGTTAAGCTTTATGTCTATTTGTGATGGCTCAGAGCTGAGACATGCAAAGCGCTCTGAAGGTCACTGCATCACTCCAAGGTGAGATGTATGTGGCTCTCAGTGGATCAAGGTGATGGCCTATCTCAAGAGAGACTGACTAGTCAACAAAGTGGGGTTTGGTCAGCCTTGTACACTGAGACAGGGCAGAGGTTATTGTTGGCACGGCACCATTTGGGCACTGGTCCAGGTGAGGGGAGGCCTCCAGTGGATGGAATATCTCGAGTGGGAAGACCATTTCTACCAGGCCTTCCATGTTGAATGGGCTCTTAGCCTATTGTCCTTATACAGTCAATTCACCTACACAATGTCCTTGTTGCAACTCCACGATCTCAAAGCAACCTTCTGGTTATGACTTGGCTCCTTTCCATGTAGGCCTGCCAATACCCCATATGCCTGGATGGGTTTTAGGGAGACTGAGAACTCCTGAAATTGTGTGTGCAACGTTGGGTATATGTGAGAATGCACATTATTAAGGACGAGGACCCTCATGTTTGTTAGAGTCTCAAAGAGAATGAAAGTTCAGAAAAGAGACCCAGCGTTTATCTGTGTGAATGTTTTAATTAGGGCTTCCTTCTACCCTCCAACTGAGGGCAGGAACTCTGTCTCAGACACCATTGTTCCTCCAGCACTCAGCCCTGTGCCAAGCTCCTAAGACATGCTTACTAAGTATTTGTTGCAGCAAGAATGGAAGGAAGAAAATAAAGAGGAGAGGCTAGGGAGAATGGACAATGGGAGGGAGGAAAGTTGGGGTTGGTCATACAAACATGAGTGTTTGGGTCTCTGGGACAGAATTTTCATTGTAAATTAGGAAACTGACCTTCTGATTTATGTAACAGTCTCCTGAGCATGGTTAATGGATTTTCCCTGGGGCATAGACCTGTTCCTGGTGTGCTGTCAAATCAGGATTCTTAAGCCTGAAAAGTTTATGGCCAGAGCTTAGACCTGGGTGAATGCACAAGCAGGGCTCCTTGGGAGACAGACAGCTGGCTTTTCCCCAGGTGGAGAAGGAGGGCTTTAGTTTTCCTGTAATTGTATTTCTACTGCAATAATAGTGTCTACTGTCTTCTCGCAGTGCTGGGCATATTTAAAGCCAGTGTGCCAGTGCCTAGGACAGTGCTGGCACCCAGTGGATGCTCAGCAAACATTTACTGTGCAAAGGGATGTTGTACTATTTGGGTAACTGATAAAATATAGATTGCACAGTTGTTTTTGCTATTACATCTAAAAACATGATTGAATAACCCACAAGCTATAGTCTTCAACTACAGACATTCTAAAGTAATAAGGCTAACAGGAATTCAAAAACACCAAATCATTCCTAATTTTGAAACACAGTGTCCCTAAACAGACACGAGAGCCTAATGCCCAAACCAGCCCTCTCGCCTATGGGGTCTTCCAGGACTCGCTTGACACATTCTAGGTGGTAGCAGTTTACAACTTGGTAGGCAGCAGCATGGAACCTTAAAAAAGAACAATTTCAATTTAAGATTTGGTTGAGGATTTCTAGATACTTAGTGAAAATTCATAAAGCTGCAAAGTACTGCTCCATGACAACTGAAAGATGGTCACGTCTCCCATTGGTGACTTAGGTAGATCTGTATCTTATTCTCTCATTCCCTTCTCAGGGCACACACACACACTCACACACACACACAGGCACACACTCTCACACACACAGGCACACACACACAAGTGCGCGTGCACACACACACACACACACAAGCGCACACACACACTCATACACACACACAGGCACACACACAGCTTGATTGCTTCTGAAAAAAAGGAATACATGTGTGGTGCTATATTACTTATCTATTTCTGTGTAACAGTTTACCCCAAAACTTAGCAATGCAAAGCAACAAATGTTGATTATCTCAAACAGGCTCTGGGGGTCACGAATGCAGGAGCAGTTTACCTGGGTGGTAACGTCTCCTGAGCTCTCATGAGGGTGCAGTCAAACTGTCCGCCAAGGCTGCAGTCTTAGCAAGGTTCAACTGGGGCTGGAGGAGCTGCTTCCAAAACTACTTATGTGTTTGTTGGCTGGCCTCAGTTTCCTGCTGGCTCTTAGCCTGAAGCTTTAGTTCTTTCCCGCATAAGCTACTATATAAGGTACTTACACGTGGTTGCTTGCTTCCCTCAGAGAGGAGAAACAGACTGACCAACAGACAGACACACAGATAGACAGGGTCAGAGAGAGGAAAGAGAGAGAGAAGTTGCAGCTTTTTATGACTTAATTTCGGAGGGGCAGATCATCACTTCTCTATAGGCCATTAGCCACACAGACCAACTGTGATACAGCACAGGGGGGAAATACACAAAGGTGTGTCTATCAGGAGAAGGGGATCACTAGGGGCCGTCTTGGAGGCTGGCTACCACAGGAAGTTTTAAAATATATCTACAAATCCCTTGACATTCCTCCCTGCAAAAAGTAGAAAACAAATTTCCTTCCCTTTGAATAAGAGCTAGACTCGGTGACTTTCTTGTAACAAATAAAATGGAGTGGAAGTGATTTTGCACAGATAAGGTCATAAGAAGCATTGTGACATCCATTTTTCTCTCCTGTATCACTCTTTCTGGAGGAAGACAGTTTCCGTGTTGTTAGGACACTCAGGCAGCCCTATGGAGAAGTCCGTATGAGAGGAACTGAGGCCTCCTGCCTTACCAACTGGCTGGTCAGAAATAAAACATCTTAAAGGGGATTCTCCAACTGGCCAGGCATAGTGGCTCATGCCTGGTAATCCCAGTGCTTCGGGAGGCAGAGGTGGATAGATCATTTGAGGTCAGGAGCTCGAGACCAGCTTGGCCAACATGGTGAGATCCTGTCCCTACTAAAATTACAAAAATTAGCTAGGTGTGGTGGCACGTGCTTGTAATCTCAGCTACTTAGGAGGATGAGGCAGGGGAATCGCTTGAACCTGGGAGGCAGAGGTTGTGGTGAACTGAGATCTCGCCACTGCACTCCAGCCTGGGTGACAAAGTGAGACTCCATCTCAAAAAAATTTAAAAAAATAAATAAAAAAATAAGCAGGGGGGGAATCCTTCAGCCCCAGGCAAGTGTTTAGATGACTGCAGCCCTGAATGCAGCCTCATGAGAGACCCTGAGCCAGGGCCACCCAGCTAATCTCATCCCAAATTCTTGACTTACAGAAAATGAAATGATAAATAATTATTTTTTTTAAGTTATTAAGTTCTGGGGTAATTTGTTATGCAATGATAGATAATACAAAATGCTCATTGACTTTTAGTGTTCTTAGTTGCAAATAACAGAATCTGCCCTAGTTAATTTAAGTAGACAAGGAATGTGTTAAAGGATCTAGGTAGTTCACTGAGTTCCTGGGAAAACTGAAGGACGAGGCTTGGAGCTACAAAGCCATGACTCTTCCAGTGGAGACCCTTCTGCTGCCATTGCTGGGCACAGACCCCATACATTCTAGTGACAGAGTGCTGCCATTTTGCTTCTGTAAGCTGGATGTCTCCACCACCACCACTTGTGAAGAATGAACTCCGCGTGGCACTTACTTCTAAACCAAAGCCTGTATAAGGATTTGGTCACATATCTGTTCCCTGGTGCAATGGTTCATTTTATGTGTCAACTTGGTTGGGTCATTGTGCCCAGGTATTTGGTCAATCATTATTCTGGGTGTTTTTGTGAGGGTGTTTTTGAAGGAGATCAACATTTAAATCAGTGTACTTTGAGTAAAGCAGGCTGCCCTCCCTCATGTGGGTAGGCCTCATCCAACCAATTTGAGGCCTTAATTGAACAAAACCTGATCTCCTCCAAGCAAGAGGGAATTCCGCCAGAAGACTGCCTTTGGACCTGAACCGTAACATTGTCTCCTTCCTGATCTCCGTAATTGCGTGGGCCAAGTTCTTAAAACAAATCTCTCCCTCCCTCTATCTACACATACTATTGGTTCTGTTTCTCTGGAGAACTCTGATTACTACACCTAGTTACAAGGGAAGCTCATTAAGGGAGTTTCTGGCTTAAGCATGTTCAGATCC
This sequence comes from Macaca fascicularis, assembly GCF_037993035.2. Classification (NCBI taxonomy): domain Eukaryota; kingdom Metazoa; phylum Chordata; class Mammalia; order Primates; family Cercopithecidae; genus Macaca; species Macaca fascicularis. Next base: position 135,548,932 of record NC_088376.1, read on the forward strand.
AACTCAAGAGAAATTCTGCAGATATTGGAAAGGTGTTCTAATTGCTAGGTGGCCACAAAGCCCAGCTAATATCCACTATACTCGTTATGTTAATAGTCAAACCAGCAGGGTACAGTGGCTCAGGCCTGTGATCCCAGCACTTTGGGAGGCTGAGATGAGCGCATGGCTTGAGCCCAGGAGTTCAAGACCAGCCTAGGCAATATGGTAAAACCCCATCTTTACAAAAAATTACCTGGTGTGGTGGCACATGCCTGTAGACCCAGCTGCTCAGGGGGCTGAGGCAGGAGGATTACCTGAGCCTGCTAGGTCAAGGTTGCAGTGAGATGCGATTGTGCCACTGCACTCCAGCCTGTGCGAGTGAGATGCTGTCTCAAATAAAGAAATAAATAGTCAAACATCATAGCAATCTTTTATATCAAATTAAACTTATCCCTCAATACCACTTCTTTCCCTAATCCACAGAGAAAAGCAGATCATCATTTGATGTATATCCCTCAAGCTATTTTTTTCCAAGTTGTAGACTTTAAATATGTGTTTGGGGCGTGTGCCTGGTGAGATCCCAGGGAGTTTGCCTGAGATTCAAGCTCTTGCTCTTCAGACACTATGGTCTTTCTTCTGTATACACCTTCTTCCTTTAATTACATGCATTTGTAAATAATGAATAACATTTCCCTCAAGAGATTTTCTGATTTTATCTCTTGATCCAAATTAAAGTGTGACCAAAATTTCTTCTCTAGAGAATGATATCGTGTACCTGTAAGTAAAGTTATAAGCATTGCAGTCCCATGGGAAGAGGGTCCTTTCCTGGCTAAAATTTCGTGAAGTCTCATTAATTCAGATTCCTTAAAATTGGAATTTGTGATCATTCAACCTTCCCTGGGTTGGAGTTTGCTTTTCATTTTCTCTGGGCAAAGCAATTAAATTTTAAAAAAGACAAATTACAAGAGGAATATTTCAGTAGTACAGTTTTAAAAGGTTTTAGTATCCAACTTATTGAGGCCCAAGTGGAACCTGCTACACAGAAGTAATAGATGCAATCTCTTTTTTTTCTGTAAGCTAAAAGGAGCAAAGAGGAAGACTGATTCTATCATATGATCTTTAAATTTTCAAACAAGATCCCCATACAATTTGGTCTCTTGCTTTAAACAACAGCAAAGCTGGAATGTATGTGAGACTTTTGATTTTAAAAGACAGCATTCATCTAGGATTCAGGAACAATCTGTGATCAAATAGAATTATCCAAGAGAAAGGAAGTCCCAAAATGATCGCCAAAGTGGTCCTCTAAAACAGCAAATCTGACCGGGCATGGTGGCTCATGCCTGTAATCCCAGCACTTTGGGAGGCTGAGGCAGGTGGATCATGAGGTCAGGAGGTTGAGATCAGCCTGCCCAACATAGTGAAACCCTGTCTCTACTAAAAACACAAAAATTAGCTAGGCATGGTGGCATGTGCCTATAGTCCCAGCTACTTGGGAGGCTGAGGCAGGAGAATCGCTTGAACTGGGGAGCCAGAGGTTGTGGTGAGCCGAGATGGTGCCACTGCACTCCAGCCTGGGCAACAGAGCGAGACTCCGTCTCAAAAAAATAAATAAATAAATAAATAAATAAAATAAAATAAAACAAAATCTTTTTAATAAAGCAAGCAAGCAAAATTCAGGCACAATAAGAGTATAATTATGAGTTCCTTGAATGTTTTAAAATAAAATTAAAAGCCTGTAATGATGCTAGTTAAGTTTCTGATGTTGAGGTGGACACAATTCCCTTGGCATGAAGCAGAATGACACTTAAAAATCATGCTTTTTCAGTAGAGAGAGCCTCTGACCGGTAATCTTGGCCTGCTGTTTCTTGGAGAATAGTTTCTGCTTAAAGAAATTGATCTCCTCCGCCCTTGGGACACTGGGCAGCATCTGGGGCTGACAGAGAGCCCAGGAAAAAAAAAAATTCTGGCTTCCCGTGGTGCTGTTTCTGTACCCCAGTGAGCCACACAGACGTTATCATCTTCCAGCTGTCCTTACATGAAAAACTTGGGAAGCTCTGCAGGGAAAAGAACAAGAGAGCCTCTCCTTTCTACCATTTTCTTGGCAGCTGTGAGTAACTTTGAGTAACCATCCTCTGACACCTTATTGAACGTGGTGTAGGGACACTGTTGGGGACACAGTCCACTATTATCCCATAGGCCTCTGGGTCCACATCCAGATTCATCATTTAAAAAAAATATTACACACGTGATTCATGTTTGTTTTTAAATGGGAGCATTACAGAAGGTGATGATTAAAAAGTGGCATCCTTTTGTTAACTGTGTTAAGAGTTGGATGTATATCTTTCCAATCCTTTTCTCCAGGCATGAGTAAACACTAACTTTTATTTGTTCTCTATCAATCAGCGTATCCAGCGATCTAGCTGTCATCGGTCTATTCAGTCATCTGCTTAACCAACTGAAATGTACACGTACCTGCCAGAAATGAAGGAGGCATATAGGCCAGGCAGCCATTTGATTGAACACTCAACTGTACAATAGAGGATTCTTCCTGGTGCAAGTAACATAAAACATGACTCAAACCATCTTAAGCAAAAAATGAAAAAAAAAAAATGTACAGGCTTTCTTTACCCAAAGTGTAGGGGCAGGTCCAATTTCAAGTACAGCATGATGCAAGGGTCCAATGACATCATCTAAATCCTGTGTGTCTCTGTCTCCCCCTCTTCCCTCTTTCTCCGCATTGGCTTCATTCTCCAGCTCCAATGCCAATGGTTGCTGGCCCCATGTCCCTTCAAGTTCAAGTCCAGGGGAAATATGAAGAGCCCCAGCACAAGTCTCACTGCGTCTTATTGTTTCAGGCCACCCTTTCTGAAGGAGTCGATCCCCTGTCCCTTGTTACTCCTATTTCCCATTGCTCTGTTTTATTTTCTTCAAAACACTTATTGCCTATTGAAATTATGCTAAGTATTTGTTACTTGTTTATTGTCTGTCTGTTTCTCACTGGAAAATAAGCTTCCCCAGAGCAGCATCCTCATCTGGCTTGATCCTTGCTGTATATCTCAGCTCTTCTCTATAAATATTTGTTGAATGAATGAATGAGTGAGTGAGTCACCAAGGCCAGGGAAATAGCATGCAGTGACTGGCCAGGCTTGAGTCACATGACCCCTCTGCAAAATACATGGAATAAGAGTTGGGGAGAAGATGGTACCCCAGAGAAAAGTCAGGGTCCTGCTAGCTGAAGAAAGGTGACTGGAATGGATGTTGATGGGTAAAAACCACAAAGATCCACCACATCAGCTAAGCTTAGACATGGGTTTCCCACATGTGGGATCAAATACTGTAGTGCTATGTTTGAATGTTGGCTTTGCCACTTTGCTTCTCTAAGGTTTGGCTTCCCTCATGAATAAAATAAGAAACAGACCTAACTCTTCATGTGACAATTAGAAATAATATACACTAAGTGACAAATAAACAGTGGAGACTCAATAAATAGTAGCTTTTACTATTTCTGTAGCCCTGGTTATCTATTCCACATTCCTAGTGATCATATCTTTTTGGTGTTTTAAACAAATCCAATGCAAAGCACACCTTGAAGTCCCCAAATATAAAGGAATTAAATGTTGTTTAAATGGTCACTCTACTTTTTGAAAGCAAAGTTATCAGAAAATTTGGCCCTAGTGTAGCATCTCTCTGATACTGGAGGCTGCCAGTAAATGATAATTTGAGGGGATTCCCAGCCAGGGTGATTTTTAAAATATTTAACAATTGGCCCAACTGGGCATTGACCTGGGCAGTGATCTGATGATCACTGGATCAATCAGAACAGATATTGTTCTTACATTGCATGTCTAGCTGTCACCGGATGCTTTCATTGGAGGCCAGTCTAGCCAGGAATCACTTTTGGTCAACCCAATCAGCATCTGGTCACAGAGCTTCACATAAGGAGTGGCCAGGGGCTATGCTTCACCACTATCCAGGAAGATCTTTTCCACCCCAATTTACGACCAAGGTGTCACTTGGTATGTGTGATGCCAGGGGTGATGGCAGCCCAACCCAAGAGGAAGCTCCCGGGCTTTCCCACATTAAGCCACAGACTCTGACCTTTATATCATGCCTGCTCTGCTAATATAGTCACACACGCATTCCTTAATAAGCTTCACTTTCAAACCTGTCCACGTTGTTTCCCTGGCACAGCCAATGTTTGCTTACAAGTCTCGTCTCATCAGCACGAGAAAGGCAATCCTTAACTTTTACCTAAATCCAGAGAAAGTTTCATTGGGTCAACAGTTTGATGATAAGAGATAAAAGGGAAGAATCTAGAAATGGATAGCCAGTGGAGAAATATAATTTTCTATTTTATACTTGTTGATATATTCTGCCTTGTCAACAATGGTCTTGTATCACTTTCCCGATTTAAAAAGAAAGCAATATAGGTTTTCTTTTTATTGGTTTTAAAAACAAAGTCATGGCAAATACATTTCCTTCTAAATGAGAGGTCAGCAAACTTTTTCTGTAAAGAGCCAGATAGTAAATATTGCAGGCTTTGCAGGCCATATGGTCTCTGTTACAGCTACTCAATTTTGCCTTTGTAGAGCGCAAGCAGCCAGAGGCAATACACACACAAATGGGTGTGGCTGACTTCCAGTAAAATTTTATTTATTGATGCTAAAATTTGAATTTCATGTAATCTACACTTTCTCAATCAGTAGTAAAAATCATTCACAATTTGTAGGTTACACAAAACAGGCAGCAGGCCAGATTTGGCCCACTGGTCATAGTTTGCCAGCCCCTGCTCTAAAATAATAAAATACCAGAGATGAGATAAAAAGTCCCCTTTAAACTTGTGGAAATTTTCAGACATATACCAAAGCAGAGAGAATAATGTAATAATCCTCCAGGTATCCATGATCCTGCTTCAACAATGACTAACTCGGCTGGGCGCAGTGGCTCATGCCTGTTATCCCAGCACTTTGGGAGGCCAAGGCAGGTGGATCACGAGGTCAGAAGTTCAAGACCAGCCTGGCCAACATAGTGAAACCCCATCTCTATTAAAATACAAAAATTAGCCAGGCATGGTGGCATGTGCCTGTCATCCCAGCTACTTGGGAGCCGGAGGCAGGAGAATCACTTGAACTGGGGAGGCGGAGGTTGCAGTGAGCCGAGATTGCACCACTGCACTCCAGCCTGTATGACAGAGGGAGACTCTGTCTCAAAAAAAAAAAAAAAAAAAAGACTAATCATGTGACATCTATAGCCCCACCCACTCACCCACTACCCTTTATTCACAGTTTATTTATCCAGACATCGTATGTATCCATAGTTATCCATGTGTATGTTTATCCATAAATCGTATTTAATTTATCCATAGTCAATGTATCAATTTATGATATTTATCCATAAATATTTTTATAGACGGTTTTAAAGGTAACACAGTTGACCCTCAAACAACACAGGTTCAAACTGCATGAGTCTATTTATCTGTGGATTTTCTTTTGCCTCTGCCACCCCGGAGAGCAAGACAAACTCATCCTCTTTCTCTTCCTCATCAGCCTACTCAACATGAAGGTGATGAGGATGAAAACCTTTATGATGATCCACTTCAACCTAATGAAGAGTAAATAAATTTTCTCTTTCCTAATAACACTTTCTTTTATCTACCTTACTTTATTGCAAGAATACAGCATATAATACATGTAACATACAAAATACGTGTTAGTCAACTGTTTGTTATCAGTAAGACTTCTAGTCAACAGGAGGCTACTACTAGGTAAGTTTTCAGAGTGTTAGAAGTGATACATAGGGTTTTGACTGTGTGGGGTGTTGGGGTCCCAATCCTTGTGTTGTTCCAAGGATCAACTGTACTTCATTTTAAAACATTGTTATCAGCCGAGTGCAGTGGCATACACGCCTGTAATCCCAGCACTTGGGAGGCCAAGGCAGGAGGACTGCTTGAGCTCAGAAGTTTAAGACTGGCCTGGGCAACACAATGACACCCTGTCTTTACAAAAAGTATTTAAAAAGTAGCTGGGTGTAGTGGTGCATGCCAGTAGTCCCAGCTACTCAGGAGGCTGAGGTAGGAGGATCACTTGAGCCCGGGAGGTCGAGCCTGCAACACTGCACTCCAGCCTGGGTGACACAGTGAGACCCCATTTCAAAAAACTATAAATTAAAAAATACACACACACACACACACACACACACACACACATCATTATCACACCTAAATAACAAAAATTTTAATTTAAAATGTGTTATGAGCAGAATTTCACAAACTCCTTAATTAACACATCACCCATGCCTCCATTACAGGATAGTGGTTTCTCCAGCCAGACAACCTGCTCTTGAAATATGGTGTCACCACTTAGTAGTGATGGGGTATGGGAAAAGGCACTCAACCTCCCTGACCTCAGTTTTCTTATCTGTAAAAATGAGGATGTTAAAAGTATGTGGCTCATAATGTTGCTGTGAGAATTAAATGCCTTAAGACCCATGAAGCACTTAGAACAATGTCTGCCACATAGTAAGTGTAGCCAAGTGTTAGCAAAACCATTAACTTTTGGCTCCTGCTTATGTTCTGTTCTTGGTGAGTCCTCATGGTTGCAAGTACAGAAGCACCCTGGACAAGCCCAAGTGAAAGGTATGTTGGGGAGTTGGTGTTAGTCTACAGGGACCTCACAGACACTAGTAACAGGAAGCTGAGATCAACTAGCCCTATACAGGAAAACAGGAAAGTCAAAATCAGGGCTATTTGGGAGGCTGCACCTCCTTCCTCTCTCCCAGTCAATCCATTTGCCATTCCCTCACAGTGAATGTCTGCTTTGCTTTCTTTTTTTTTAATCCCTGGTCCCGCACAGCTCACAGTCCTGACCATCCTTCCTGACCTCTTAGCAAAGCTTCCGCCATGAAGTGCCAATCATCTCTGTGTTTCTTAGAGTTCAAATCCTTGAGGAAGAATCGATAAGCTGACCTTTGGTCAGAGGTGAAGTGTCCATCCCTTGGCCTACAATGGGGGATAAGGGCTCAAAGTCATAGTATACCACGTGACCATTTCAGAAGCCCTGGTGAGCAGCTGAATCAATCCTTGAGGAAGGGCTGGGTTATGCTGTGCCACAAACAGTTAGCCTGAAGCAACAGCAGTTTATGTCTCATCCATATGCACATCTATCAAGAAGGGCTGAGGGTCTTGCTCCTCCAGAACCCAGGCTGCTGAAGCAGCTCCCACCTGGGACCCTGGCAGGGGCAAACAAGTCTCTGGAGAGAAGCCACATTAACTCTGGAAGCTTCTGCTCTAGGCTGGTCACTATCTTCAAGTGGGCAGGAAAGCACGATCCTACTGTGTGCCCAGGAGAGAGAGCCGAAGTATCTGTGGACCTCCTCATGTAAAACCCAGAGGCGATGATAAACAGCTACCATCTGTGTCCTCATCATATCAGTCTGATCCTGTACATAAAGGCCCTCAGAGAAATCCGTGCAAACATGACTGTGAAAGTAGACGATCACTTTCTTCCTGGATTGAAATGCCCGTTCTAAGGGTAGTAGAGTTTTTTCTTAAGGCAAAAACAGCTGTAACACCATTAACGTTTTCACCCTGGACTCATTTTTCATCTCTTAAGTCATCAAGATTATTTGAGAACCTCTCCTGGTGCCTCCCATTTCTCTTAAGATAAACAAGTTGAAATTAGTCAGAGTAGTTAGAACAGACCTCGACCCCTGGTGGGTGAGTAATTGTGCACCTTTCTGAATGAGGCTGGTGTTTTCTTTGACAATCATTGCTCTGCCTACTCAAATTCTGTCCGAGATCTCGGTGTCCCAGCCATGCTGCCCCATTAGAAGTATTCACTCAGATTTTCCACATCTTCTGAATATTTCCCCCAGAAGTCATCCTGTTTTTGATGTACCACTTCTTGAATGTGTGTCTTCCAAATTTTTGGTGTTTTAACCAGTAAGACAACAACTGTTTTATTGCCTGAACAAGCCTAAAGCTAGCTCTGTGCACCATTTTTCTTATGAGAAAGTCATACCAGCTCATTGCCTGTGTAGCAAGGCCAAAAGTTACACTCCTCACCTCAGATGTGCAAAAAATGTCATTGAAAGAAAAATGTTCCATTAACTGGCTCATTTAGCTCTGGAGTCCCCATTCCTGCTAATGGTGGGGAAAATGTAAACTAGACAATTGGAGATCATTCTGCTTCTTCTGGCTTAAAATGGTCATTTTCAGGTGGCCAATTCCAGTTCAAATTCCCTATGGGGTCTGTTTCTCTCATCTGAAGAGGTTTCCAGGACGGGTGCTGTACTCACCCCTGTAATCCCAGCACGTTGGGAGGCCAAGGCAGGTGGATCACTTGAAGTTGGGAGCTCCAGATCAGCCTGGCGAATATGGTGAAACCCCCTCTCTGCTAAAAATACAAAAATTAGCTGAGCGTGGTAGTGCACATCTGTAATCCCAGCTATTAGGGAGCCACGAGAATCACTTGAACCCCAAAGGCGGAGGTTGCAGTGAGCCCAGATTGCACCACGATACTCCAGCCTTGGCAACAGAAAAAAAAAAAAGAGAGATGTTTTCATCCTTCATATTATTTCTCAAGATGGCATCTGTGAACAACCCAAATGTCCATCCACAGTAGAGTAGATAAATAAATTGGGGCATAATCACATAACGGAATACTCCCCAGCATCACGGGGAAATGAACTGCTACCCACAATGGCATGGATGAATCTCAGAGGTATAATGTTGAGTGAAAAAATCAGACAACAAAGACTAAACACTGTAGGATTCCACTTCTATGAAGTTCAAAAACTCACCTATCATGATCGAGTTACAAAATGGTTATCTTTGGCAGAGGGTATTGACCGGAAGAAGGCACAAGAGAGCCTTCTAGGGTGCTGGCCTGGCCTATATCCTGATTTGGGTGGTAGGTACATAGGTGTACACATAGGTGCGCACGCATTGAGCTGTATGCTTAGCATTTGTGTACTTCGCTGTGTGTAGCATCTCAATAAAGCAGCAACCACCACAAACACAGCTTCTGGATACAGGAAAGAGCTTAACCAGCTTTGGGTGCTGGAGGAGGAACCGCTCATCTATGGAAATCCACTGGCCTTCCTGGAGAGGTCTTTCCAAGTGGTCAGTTTGTCCTTTGACGGCACCGCTGAGGAGTGTCTGGTTCCCCTGCTCACGTCTCCTTTGCTTTAACCTCCTGTGGTGAGGTCCTGGGCTCCACTCCAGACCTCTAGTTCACTGGTCCTCTCAGCCTTTTAGCCACTACCCTCCTCAAGCTTGGAAACCCTTGGGGTCCTAAGGGCCTATTGACCTGGATGTCTCTCTCAGTCATTTCTGCTACCCTGGCCTAGCAGCCCCTCCCATCTGGGCCTTGTGAAGGAGGGGCTGTGCCTCCCCTGTGCCAAAAGGGCTTTCTGCTTACCCCTCTTGTCTGACAGCAACTGCCTGTGATGTTTCCTCTCTGGGGGCTGATGTCCTCCCATTTCCTGGAGCAATCCTGGGGGAAGGGAGAGAGGGAAAGAAACTGTATTGACATGTACAAAAATAAGGCACACTGAGAGGTATTTTAAAATCTATTATGTCCCTTACCCTTGATTTATTTTAGGTAGAGTCTGGTTTCTTTTCATTATGTGACTTGGGTGATTCAAATCAGCATGGTTAGGATAGAATCAGCAATGAAGAGGTTCTTAATCATCATTTCATATTCTAAGAGGGACGATTTCCCATTGTGTGGTCCTAAGTATATGAATACATTTATTTTCCTGCTTCCCACCCAGCCCCCAACACACATAAACGTCACTCATCAATCATTATGATCGCCAAGAAGATGCTTCCAGACACATCCACAGTTCTAAATGTGCCAAGGCAGGGTTTTAGCCTCATTTATTTATTTTGCAGATAAGGAAATTGAAGCCCAAAGCAGAAAAATGACTTATCCAAGCCCCTGACAAAACAGGGCCTGATTTCCAGTTCCGTGAGATTTGTATGTCACCCTGTTAACTTTTGGTGTAAGTTTGAGGAACTAAAACGAGGCACTGCAAGGGAACTTCTGTTTCTTACTGAATTTCTGCTTTCCTTTCTGGCAGTAGAAGCGGTCCCATGTCACTTCCTCTTTCCCTCCCTGAGAGTTAGCAGATAGTGTGGTGCCAGAGCCACTGCTTCCCTCTCAAGCAGAGTGACAGTGGAGGCATGTCTGAGAACTTGCTGACAGACACACCCAGCATGGACCTGCCCTATTTATCCACACTCTCCACCCTGACCACATTAGACAGACATGCAAACACTCAGTATCCGGCAAATCCCCCACCACCCTCCCCGCCAAGTCTCATCACGGATCCATAAAAGACAGTGAAAATACACCTAGGTCTGATTTATTCTACTTTAGATGCAAAGACTGTTCCATCCTAACACCCCGTGTCATTCACATACAGGCAACTTGATCCTGGCAGCGTGTGGAGCAAAGTAAGTGAGGAGGAGGTTCAGCACAGTGGCTGGGAACACAGGAGTGAGAGCCATTCGTTCATGCATTCATGTAAGCACTCATTCATTCATGCATGCAAGCATTCAAGCGCTGGTCCATTCATTCTCCATTCCAGTGTTTATTGAGCCCTTACAATCATTGGGTTCATTCTGGGCATCAGGTAACATGCTGGTAAACACAATAGATGTGTTCCAACCTTGTGAACTTACAGTCTTTAGATTGAGCTCAAAACCTGGCCCTGGCCGGGCACGGTGGCTCAAGCCTGTAATCCCAGCACTTTGGGAAGCTGAGGTGGGCAGATCACGAGGTCAGGATATCAAAACCATCCTGGCTAACACGGTGAAACCCCGTCTCTACTAAAAATACAAAAAATTAGCCGGACGTGGTGGCGTGCACCTGTAGTCCCAGCTACTTGGGAGGCTGAGGCAGGAGAATGGCGTGAACCCGGAAGGCAGAGCTTGCAGTGAGCTGAGATCGCGCCACTGCACTCCAGCCTGGGCGACGAGCAAGACTCGGTCTGAAAAGAAAAAAAAAAAAAAAAAAAAAAACCTGGCCCTGCCACTGAACACCTACGTGGCCTTGGGTGAATTGCTGAATCTCTCTGAACCTCTATCTCTTCATCAATAAAACAGGAAAATCGAAATAGAGTTGTGAAAAGTAAGTGTAAAAAAGTATGGGAAGGAACTAGCCCAGTTCCTGGTATATAATAAGTGCTAAGTAGGTCACAGTTACTATTATTGCTAAAAATTTAGCATTCCATAGGAACAATCCCTAAATCCCTATACCTAAAATCTAGATGTGAAGTTTTGGCTAAGAACTCTACGTTTTACCAAAATTATGTATAATAAACCAGCTTTTTTCAAAGATATGTAGTTGTATATCATAAATACATACATATGGTATATATTATAAACAAACAAAAATACCTATGTGTGTATAGTATGTGTGTGTATTTTATCTGCCCTGGTATCATAATTTCCATATTCTTTTTTTTTTTTTTTTTTTTTTTTTGAGATGGAGGTCTCACTCTGTCGCCCAGGCTGGATGTGCAGTGGCGTGATCCTGGCCTGGCTTACTGCAACCTCTACCTCCTAGGTTCAAGCGATTCTCCTGACTCAACCAACCAAGTAGCTGGGACTACAGGTGTGTGCCACCATGCCTGGCTAATTTTTATATTTCTAGTAGAGACGGGGTTTCACCATGTTGGCCAAGCTGGTCTTGAACCCCTGACCTCAAGTGATGTCCCCGCCGCCAACCAACCTCGGCCTCCCAAAGTGGTGGGATTACAGGCATGAGCCACTGCGCCCAGCTGAGAATTTCTATATTGTAAGGTAAGACAATGATACTTTGCATAGATATGCACTTTTAAAAGAGGCTTGGAACAGGTGCAGTGGCTCTACGTCTGTAATCTCAACATTTTGGCAGGCTGACGCAGGTAGATTGCTTGAGCTCAGGAGTTCAAGACCAGCCTGAACAACATGGTGAAACCCCATCTCAAATACAAAAAAATACAAAAAATTAGTTGGGCCTAATGACACACACCTGCGGTCCCAGCGACTCAGGAGGCTGAGGCGGGAAGATCTCTTAAACCCAGGTGGCAGAGGTTGCGGTGAGATGAGATCGCACCACTGCACTCCAGCCTGGGGAACAGAGCAAGACCTCACCTCAAAAATAAATAAATAAAAATAAAAATGAAAGATGCTTGGATAAAGAAAACATGACATAAGCCATGAGTCTTTTAATATTCTATTCTCTTCCTGGGCCTCCACTCTTGACAGACACTTTACCTTATTTAGCCTCTGCTGCCTGGTCTTGAAACCTCTAAATAGATGGGTTATTTCAGGCTGGCCAAACCCCCGAAATTATTTGCCAGCAGCATTTTGGAAACATATCCCCTTACTGCGAGAAACAGCAGCCAAAGCGAAGGACTGTGTGGTTACTCCCAGCCCCCTTCCTTCTGAGCCTCCGCTTCGGCTGCTGGGTTCAGCTCACAGAAGGCGCTGCAGGCAAAGGAACGAGTGTGGCTTTGAGGTCTCTGCCAAGTGCGTGACCCAAGGAAAGTTACAAAGCTACGAGAGCCTCAGTTTCCCCATTGGTAAAGGGGGATATAAATGTCACTTTGCAGGGTTATTGGGATAATTGACTAAGTCAGTGATGAAAATAGTCACTCATAAATGGCAGCTAAGGGTCCAGCACAGTGGCTCACACCTGTAATCCCAGCACTTTGGGAGGCCAAGGCAGGTGGATCACTTGAAGTCAGGAGTTCGAGACCAGCCTGGTCAACATGGCGAAACCCCATCTCTACTGAAAATACAAAAATTAGCCAGGTGTGGTGTCATGTGCCTATTATCCCAGTTACTTAGGAGGCTGAGGCATGAGAATCTCTTGAACCCAGGAGGTGGAGGTTGCAGTGAGCCGAGACTGTGCCACTGCACTCCAGCCTGGGCAACAGGGCGAGACTGCATCTCAAAAAATAAATAAATAAATGGCAGCTAAGGACTAGATAAAACTTTTCATTACAAACTGGGGATTAGCCTCAATGTACAAACTTCCTGGGAAGGGTGGTGGGCTTTACACATGGTGGAAGTCCGTGACGTTCCTGGGCCTTTTCCACAGACCCTTTACATGAGGGAGGGAGGGAGGAGCAGGAGACAGACTCCTCCAGACTTCAGGTGTAGGAAGGGCCCGGGGGGAAGGGAGGCACAACACAGGAGCTGGCCAAAGCACCAAGAAGATATTTCTACCACGGTTTGGCCTTGTCTCCCTCTGGGTTTGGCAGTGTTCCTTAAAGCTCATCACAAATCGACAGGACAAGGTATGGTTCTAAAAAGATGCTGGTCTCATCAAAGCTAAACGTTTTAGGTGCATCAACTTGCTGATTTCAACTTGCAGACTTTTCACAGGGTCTTTCAAATGGCCCAGAAACTGCCTACGCACACAAATGGCTTATGACTCCAGGGTTCTGTATACTTTGAAAAGGCTTTCCTACACTTTTTTTTTTCTTTTAACACTGTTTATCGAGAGTCTAGAGTCTGCTATGTTCTAAGTGTCATCTCTGGAGCTGGGAACCCAGCAGTGAAGAGAGGGGGCCAAGTCCTTGCCTTCTTGAGCTTGATCTCTTGGGAGCATTCAGAGTAAACGGTGGTGCAGAAGCCCAGAGGCAGGCCAGTGGCTACAATTCCTGCTCTACACATGAAGACATTGAGGCTCTAGAATAGTACATAACTTACCTACAGCCACCCATCAGATAAAATGAAGATCTAGGTCTTGAACTTGGTCACTCATTTATTTCAGAACTCTTAGCACTCATGGAATGTTTCAGATATTTCACTCTCAAAAATATTTGTTTATTTTTTAGATGCACTCTCACCCTGTTGCCCAGGCTGGAGTGCAGTGGCACGATCTCGGCTCATTGCAACGTCCACCTCCTAAGTTCAAGAGATTCTCATGCCTCAGCCTGCTAATTAGCTGGGATAACAGGCACATGCCACCACCAGTTGCAAAGCTATTTGTTCCAGCTTTCCCCCAAACCAAGGGTCATCAATTACTGGTTATAAAATCATTAGTATTAATGGCTAATATTTATGGAGTGCATGTTACACACCAGGTGCTATGTGAGAGTTTTATGAGGATTACTCATTTAAATCTATCAAGAAATCTATGAGTGAGTACTGTTAATATCCCCATTTACAGATGAGGAAACTGAGGCTTAGAAAGGTTACACTTATCCAGGGACACATAGCTAGTGAGCAGTGGTGCAGGAGAATAGAGATGAGCAGTCTGACCTTCAGCCACTAAACGACTTTTTTGAAATGTAATGCCCAACAGAAAATAATTCTAGCAATAAATGAAGATATGGCTTCTCGAAACTGGCCCCATGGAGGGGCACAAGCCTGGGGCTTTCCACCAAAACTGAGCTCCAAGAAACTTTTCCAAGGCCCAGGATTAGGGCCAAGGTCGGCAACAAGGAAGACAGCAAAGACTGTTCAGAAGGAGCACAGGGAGAGCCAAACAGATGGCATCACCAAGGCCAAGTCGCAGAGTTGGACGTGGAGGTAACTGGATACAAGGTTTTAGAAAAGAACTAGAGAACCAGGATCAAGCAGACAACGGGGATGGTAAAACACCGAGGTTGGGAGAGAAGTGCTGAGAAACCGGAGTGAGGAGGTGAGAGGATGTGCAGCCTCACCTGGGCTGCAGGGAGAGCCAGGGAGGACACAGAGTCCCCGTCACCTTTGGGCTCTGAAATTTACAATGTGCTTCCCTACGTGTACACTTTGCTCTTCCTTTCCACCCTGGAGGGAGGCTTTCCTCAGTGCCAGCCTCTTTGGAAGCAGGCTTTCAGGGGTGCAAGAGGAAAGTTATCTTTATTCAAGAGGATTCCAAGAAGCAAAGGCAATGACACACATTTGTAAAGTCTCTGTGAAACCTTTGGGCTTTGAGAGCTTGATATAGCTGTGAAGAACAAGGGCTTTGGATTGAGACAGACTTGGGTTTGAATTCCAGTTCTACTTGGGAGCTGTGGGGCCCTGAGCAAGTCATTACTCTGTTGGTGCCTCTATTTACTCATCTGCATAGTGGGAATTAAAAACATCTACCTTATAGGTTATTAGGATTAAATTAAGTATGTTATCGTATGAGAGATTTTTAGCCCAGAGCAAGTACTCAACAAATAAACGGTATTACTATTGTTAGGTGAGTTTTATTTTGTTTGTTTTTAAGATAGGGTCTCACCCTGTCACCCAAGCTGGAGTGCAGTGGCACAATCATGGCTCACTGCAGCCTTGATCTCCCAGGCTGAGGTGATCCCCCTACCTCAGCCTCCCTAGTAGCTAGGACTACAGGCACACAGCACCACACCCGGTTAATTTTTGCATTTTTTGTAGACATGGGTTTCACTATATTTCCCAGGCTGGTCTCAAGCTCATGGACTCAAGCGATCTGCCCACTTTGGCCTCCCAAATTGCTGGAATTACAGGCGTGAGTCACCATACCTGCCCTGTCATGAGTTTTAAAAGCATCTGCTGCAGTTTGGCAGTTTCTTACAAAATAAACATACTTTTACCTTATGATTCAGCAACTGGGCTCCTTGGTACTTACCCAAAGGAGTTGTAAACTGTAAACTTAAATGCACTCAAAAACCTGTACATGGATATTTATAACAGCTTTACTCATAATTGCCAAAGCTTGGAAGCAACCAAAATGTCCTTCAGTAGGTAAATGGATAAACTGTGGTATACATCTATAATACCCTTCAGCATTAAAAAGAAGTAAGCTGTTAGACTATGAAAAGGCATGGAGGAACCTACATATCACTAAGTGACCACACCAATTTGAAAAGGCTACATACTACATGGTTCCAACTATATGGCATTCTGGAAAAGGTAAAACAATGCCCACAGTGAAAAGATCAGTGGTAGCTAGAGGTTGTGGGGAGAAAAGAATGAGTAGGTGGAGCACAGAGGGTTTTTAGGGCAGTGAAACTCTTCTGTATGATACTAAAAGTGGGTGCATGTCATTATACATTTGTGCAAATCCATAGAATGTACACCATGCCAAGAGTGAGCCCTGCTGTAAACTATGGACGCTGGGTGATAATGATGTGTCAACACAGGTTCATTGGTTGTAACACATGTGCTACTCTGGTGGGGATGTTGATATTGGGGGAGGCTGTGCATGCCTGGGGAGGACAGTGGGCATATGGGAACTTTGTACTTCCACTTAATCTTGCTGTGAGCCTAGGACTGCTCTAAAAAATAAATTTTTTTTAAACTCCAAAAATAAAATAAAGTAAACCAAGGCTATAGTTGCTAATTGAGAGCGGGAAGAATTTCCCAACGTCATCTTCTCCCTGAATCCACTTCTGATCACCCCAAGCAAATTATTATTTCTATTTTTTTATTTTTATTTTTTGAGACAGAGTCCCCCTCTGTCACCCAGGCTGGAGTTCAATGGCTCGATCTCAGCTCACTGCAACCTCCGCCTCCCAGGTTCAAGCAATTCTCATGCCTCCCAAGTAGCTGGGACTACAGGTGAACACCACCACACCTGGCTAATTTTTGAATTTTTCATAGAGACAGGGTTTTGCCATGTTAGCCAAGCTGGTCTTGAACTCCTGACCTCAAGTGATTCACTGGCCTTGGCCTACCAAAGTGTTGGGATTATAGGTGTAAACCACTGTGTCCAGACCCCCAGCCAAATTATTTAAAATGTCTTTCCTTACTCAGGATTCTCAGTGCATTGCAACTTATCCGGTAATCATTTTGATTACATTATTAGAGGACTGATCTTACTTTCCTTACTATAATATAATGGAAGGTTCTTATAGGAATGACAGTGCACTACTCAGTTCTCTATCTTGCAGCACCTTCACCAAGTCTTGCATATGGATGGTACTTAAAACACATAGTTTTGAATTTAACCAATAGATTTTACTATAAATTTCTGTACTGGCCAATAAGGTAGTCAGTAGCCACATGTGACTATTTAAATATAAAATTAATTTAAAGCTAAATTTAAAAATCAGTTACTCAGTTGCACTGGCCACACTCCAAGGTCTCCATAGCCACAAGTAGCTAGTGGTGGCCATATTGGAAAGCTGAGATATGGGACATGTCCATCATTGCAAAAAGTTCTATTGGACAATACTATTCTGGAACATTCTTGTTCAACTTTTTCATGTGGCTCTTGGATTTAGGTTATCTTTGCAATGTTTAAACTTTATTTTTAATTTTTTTAAAAAAATATTTTCTTAAACACTGTTTGAACTGCCCAGATTGTGCTCTCTAAATATCATGTACCACTCAGAGAAACCAGGGTCTTTAGATAAAGTGATTGATTCCAATCTAAGGCAAGAAATGGATAAGATAAGCCTCTCTACCTAGTCATATAAGAAAGCTATCAAAGACTACTGGGATCACGTCAAAATGACTCAGGGGTCAACTTACAGAAGCTCCCATTGGACACCAGTGGGACAATCTGAGCATCAATAAGATTCACCACAAAGGATTGAGTTGTATTGCATAAGTAAAATTTCATGACTTCATAATGGCAGTGAAACAAAAATAAACAAACTCTCAATCCCTTTGGAAGATAACAATTAAGTTTTTTAAAACTAGTAAGTAAAAGGGAAAAGTCAAGCATTTATCCTGCCTTTCCTATGTGAATTGTTCCTCAGGGTAACCATAAATGGCTGAGGAGAGACCATTTCTGTCTATAGAAGTATTTCAGCTAGTAAACAGAAAAGGAATAAAATAATTAGAGTATGGCATTTTGTGAACCATACTGAAATAACGGATCTAGCAAATGATCATCAATGTCTGCTAACATCACAGAGAGATGATCAGACATAAGGGAACTGCTATGGTAAGAACATAAACCTGTGAAGCCAAATCTAACCTGAGACCAAGCCCAAGGATCTATCAACCAATCATGAGGAAATGTGGGGGATGGAGGAACATGTTAAATAACACTACTGGGATGAAGCAGAGAATCCAGACCTTGGGAAACTTTATGGAATATAAAGGGAAAAAAATAGGTGAAGAGGGAACTATAGATGAAAAGAAACTGAAGGGACATCTGATGTAGCAACCAAATGCAATGCATAGACCTCGTTTAGATTCTGTGTAAACAAATCAATTGTAAGGAAGAAAGAGGGATGGGAAGAGAATTGGAGACATTTAAATACTGACTAGATATTCGGGTATATTAAGAAATTATCATTGATTTTAAAGTATGGTTTTATATTGTGGTAATGTCTTTTATAAAGAATTCTTATCCTTTTCTAATTTAAATTTTTATTTTTTTAAATTTATTTTTGCAGAGATGGGGTCTTACTATGTTGCCCAGGCTAGTCTTGAACTGCTGGGCTCAAGCAATCCTCCTGCCTTGGCCTCCCAAAGTGCTGGGATTACAGGTATGAGTCACCGCACCCAGGAATTTTTATCCTTTAAAGACACATATGAAACATTTCCAGATAAATAGTATGATACTGAGATTTACTCAAAATAATCCAGGGTGAAGGCACAAAGTAGGTGAGGAGTACAGATAAGATCGGCCATGAGTGGTTGACTGCTGTAGCTGGGCTTATTGTACATGTGTTACAATTTTCATAATAAAAAGTTCATCTCTCTGATTTAGTCTCAGTGTCTTGCTTGGCTCAACTGTGAGCTTTTTAAAAATAAATTCTCCAGATTGGCATTGTTCTGTTCTAATTTTGACAAGTGGAGGGGCTTAGGCATGAATGTTCTGAGGAAAAACCAGTCTCTGAAAACATCCGAGGGCTGTTTAATGAGAAATCTTAGCAAGTTTTTCCCAAATGGCAACCAGATTACAAAGCCTCACTTTGCGCTGAGGTTTTCTTCCTTCTCAGGTATTCAAATCCACTAACCAGATTATCATTCCTCAAGAAATGTGCAAATTACATTACATTTTTCCAGAAATTTGTAGGTCATCCTAGAGGGGTTTTGAAGTGCAAGGGGAAGTGTCTTCTCCTCATCTTCATCTTTCTCCTTCTCCTCCTCCTTTAACAAAATGTAGAGAAACTCCTCTTTCCACTGCGCCACTGACTCCATGTTTGAGAAACACCTCTTTTGAGGAACAACCGATGCTACCTTCTGGGAGAGCTTCCTCTGGCCTCTTCCCCTTTCATCTTCCAAACATGTGTCAGGATGAAGACCTAGAAGCTCAAGCCTCTGGGTTGAAGGAAGCTTTTCTTATGGGTCAGACTCTTGGGCACAGGCGAGCATTGTTTTCCAAGACTGCGTCTTTCGAAGAGGTTAAAAGGTCTCTGTGGCATGGGACCAGTGTCTATCTTCACTTTTTCTCCCAGGAAGCCTGACTACCTCTTTTGATTCCTATTAAGTAAGTTCCAGTCACTTTCCAGACCCACTCCTGTGATTATCCCCTGTGAGCCAGCTGGAGTCCTGGATATTCTGACACTCTTCACTTATAAACCTGCAGACACTCTCATGGAATGTCTCAAGCTGTTGTGGTAGACTGCTAGCTGTCCCCCATCCCCGGCCTCCTCTCTATCCTCTCCTCCTTTCAGTGTAAAGACTGCCCAGTAAAGACTACATTTCCCAGCTTTCCTTACAGTAGGGTGTAGCCATTAGACTACAAGCCAATGGGCAGAGAGAACAGCCAACAGTTCTAGCCAAAGGGCTAAAGAGAATAACGCTGGTATCATTTCTGAATCTTATCCTCAGATAAAAAAGCTCCCTGTCCCCCTCCTACTGGTAGGGAGATGGTGAGAAATTGGCTCGCAAGCAGAAGCCTTGTGGTGAGAACAGTGATCCCACCAGCTCTGGATTGCTACCTCTGGACTATGACAAGAGAGAGAAATTATTCGTATCTCGTATACGCCACCACAGCTTCAGAACTCTGTAACAGCAGCTTACCCTGTATCTCAACTGATACAGAGGGCTAACTACAATCACCGGGTGTGAATTTTACCTGGGCAACTTGGACAACTCTAAGCATAGCTTTATTTCCATTTACCTGAGATAGCCCCTCTCCATCACCTTGTCCCAATTTGGTGTCTGCACATCCACTCAGTGCAGTCGCTTTGATGATGTGTCCATAGCTATAAACCCAAGGATCACTTCTTGAGGCAGAAATTTCCAACATCTTCTCTTAAAAATCAAGTGACAAGGAGGGTTTTGAAATACCTAGCAGCACTGGGCTCTATTCCTATTTTCTCAAGTCCCTAGGGCTTGTGTCTTTATGGCTTTCTTAGAAAGAGCATTTCCTACCAAGAGCCAACAGATTGGCCAAAACCGGCAGATGTACTCCATTACAACTAATAATGGGACTCAAGCACTTTAGAAGCTTTTACTAATTGAGCCACTGAATATCCCTATGAAGTAGGTAACTATTATTGTCCCCAATTACTGTCAAGACGCTGAGCTGCAGAGACATTAAGTGGCTTGCCAGAATCGTGCAGTGGAGTCCCAGGCAGAGCAAGTTCCTGTGTGGAAGATGAATTTCAGCCCCAATCAAAGGAACCAGGATTGGCCAGAAAGTCAATCAGGAGACCTGTTGTCCAGTGGCAGCTCTGTCATTAACCACCAAGTGGAAGTCATTTCCTTTTTCTGTGTTTGTGTGTGTGTGTGTGTGTGTGTGTAGAGTGTGTGTGTCTGTGTGTGAGAGCGTGTGTGCAAAAGAGAAGATATGCCTGTGTGTGTGTGTCTGTCTTTGTGTGTGTGCCTGTGTGGTAGTGTGTGCATGGTTTTGTGTGGGTGTGTGTGATTGTGTGTGTGTGTGGTTGTGTGGTTGTATGTGTGGTTGTGTGTGGTGTGTTGGTGTGGTCTGTATGTTTATGTGTATGTGTTTGTGTGTGTGGCTGTGTGTGGTTGTGTGTGGTGTGTGTGGTTGTGTGTATGTGCGTGGTTGTGTGCATGTGGTTGTGTGTGTGTATGTGTATGGCTGTGTGTGTATTTGTGTGGTTGTGTGTTGTCTGAATAATCCGCCCTCCCTTTGGGATTTTTCCCACTGAGGGTGGAAGTGGAGCTTCCCCTGAAAGAATAGACATTCCCACGCTGATCCTTTGGGGAGAAGTTAATCCTGAGACAGGAAACAAAGATTTAAAGAAGAGAAAAGTTTTTATTGGGCCAACACTCCAAGGTGAAGAAAGGCCTGGAGTGAGTGGTTTCAGAATGGAAATGGGGGAGAATGGCCTGAGTCTGGTTGAAGCATGGTCTCAACCAGAGACCATGAGGAGTTTGAGGAGTTGGGAGATGGCTCAGGACACAGAGTGAGGGAGCACAGGGAATTCACTGCTCCTCTCTCGGCCAAGGTGCAGACCTTGATGAAGGTAGTGATCACCTAAGGCCAACGCAGGAACGTAGCAGGACCAGCAGCCTGGAGAAGGAAAATGTGAGGGACTGTGCCCAAAAGTACAAACCAGTACCCTAAGAAATGTTCTGAATCTACAGGGAACCTGAGGAGAGGAAATTTTTCACCATGAACCCACTGTGGATGATGCCCTAGCAATTTGGGAACAAACAGAAGGCACCGGCTGTTGTGGCCTGGGACACAGGGGTGCTCTGTACAAGGAGACGGAGTACAAGTGGATGCCTTTCAAGGCTCCTTCTTGCTGAAATGTATACTCCAGAGTCCAGTTGGGCTAGAAATTCTGCCCCTAGGCCCCTGGGAGGGTCTGACCAAGGAATTTCACCCAGATGTCAGTTCACTCTGGCCCTGGCCATTGTCTACACCCACCCTGAGTCAAGTATGAGCAGCTGAGGTTGGGCTTAGGGCCTGCATTTCTGGGCAGATGAAAATGGCCAGGGGTTGGGGGGTGAGAGTCTGTGGTCTCTCCCTTCTGTTCCCAACCTTTTTTTTTTTTTTTTTTTTTTTTTTGAGATGGAGGGAGTCTTGCTCTGTCACCCAGGCTGGAGTGTAGTGGTGTGATCTCAGCTCACTGCAACCTCTGCCTCCCAGGTTCAAGCGATTCTCGGGCCTCAGCCTCCCGAGTAGCTGGCATTACAGGCACACACCACGACTCCTGGCTAATTTTTGTATTTTTAGTAGAGACAGAGTTTCACCATGTTGGCCAGGCTAGTCTCGAACTTCCTGGCCCCAGCACACCCCTCAAGTGATCCTCCCGCCTCAGTCTCCCAAAGTGCTGAGATTACAAGCATGAGCCACTGTGCCCAGCCCCAACTTTTAAAAATGAATTAAAAATAATTGTCTAATTCACTGTTGTCTACAGTTTGATGGATTTTGACAAATGCCACCACCATCCCAATCAAGAACATTTTCATCCACCTCCCAAGACCTCTCATGCATCTTTCCAGTTAATCCCCTCACCCTTCAACAGAAAACCAATATTCTGATTTCTATCACCTTAGTTCAGTTTTGTCTGTTCTACAACTTGCTATAAGTGGTACCAAACGCTGTATCCTCCCCCTCTCTCTCCACTTTTAACATGCAAATGATGCAATTACTTTCCATGAGTAAGCAGGTCACATGAAGAACATACACCGCCTTGATCCAGTGGCTCTGCGTCTCCCCCAACACACCAGACTGTGCAGTAGCGGGTGTGCTAAGTCTAACCACATGAAATGTCGTTTTTGGCTTAGCGGCAGCTGGGCCGATCTCTCCCTTCCCTGCTTCTGAAGTCCTCCAATCTCAGGGCCTGCTGACCCCCTGCTTCCTGGCCCCAGCACACAGCAATTGCTTTACCCTGAGAGTCCCAGCATCCTGAGAGGTTCTATTTTTGGCTGGAATAACAATCTCCAATGCAGGCACAGAGCTGTTCAGCTTAATAGCTAATAATATTAGCTACCATTTACTGAAGGCTCTCTCTTCAAGACACCAAGCTTAGTGTTTGCATACATTATTCCATGTAAGCCTCCCAGTGAGGCATTATCTCCATTTTACCCACTAGGAAACAGGCTCAGAGAGGTTAGAAAGGGGCTTCGAAGCTTTTTGTGGGCAAACGACTCACCTGGGGATCTGTTAAAATGCAGATCCTTACTCAGTAGGTCTGGGCTGGGCTGAGATTCTGCATCTAGTAATAAACTCCCAATTGGTGCTGATGTTGCTGGTTCATGGATCATACTTGGAGTAGCAAGGGGTGAGATAATCCCTCTAAGGTCAATTACCAGCAAGGGGACATTGGACAATATGAATGTCTTCTTTCAAACCCAATGTTTTTTAAGTCTATTTATGTAGTGGGGAGAAGAAAACAAACGAACAAACAAACTGGGGCAGAATTCCTTTTCCAGGAGGCAAGTGCTTTTGTTCAGCAAAACCTCCTCATGAGATACTTAGGTTGTGGAAAGCTCTCCCTCCAGGCAAGGCAGGAATGGGCTACAAATTAGACAAAGAGATAAAGCACTCTTCGAGGGAGATGAATAAGTAACTCTAGGGACTGGAAGCTGGGGAGAGAGGAGCAAGATGGTGGTGGGTGCTGGAGCCCACAAGGAGAAGAGGAAGATGAGCTATCCCTGGAGGTGGGAAGGCTGTATGGCCTCTTACAGTTTTAGGTGTTGGCTCCGTTGGGCTAGAAGCCTTTGATGTTGTTAGGATCGTTCAGCCAAGTTACACACCATAGCCTTGAGATGGTGGAAGTTTGAAAAGAGGAGAGTTCGGGGTGGGGTTTGAATGACGCTTGAAAATGGAATGCGCATGTGCAGTGGGCAAAGATGGCCGCCAACCTAAAAGGAAAGTCAGAGGCAGTGATGAGAGAGGAGCCCCTCCCTCCGACCCTGCCTCCACCCTAGTCTCCTGAGAGAAACACAGGGTTTTCCCTGTTCTTGAGCTCAGGGTTCAAGCCCAACTTGTTTACAATTTTAAGGGCAATTACCGTAAGATTTTACATCTTTTATTTCATTTATTGCATGTGACAACCTTGGGAGGTGAGAGGCTAGGAGTCATCATCCCCATTTTACAGTTGCAGAAAGCAAGGCTGGGAGGGTGAGCTTTGGCACTGTTCCCACAGCCACACAGCTGAAGGGTGTCAGAGATGGGGCCAAAAGTGTGCTCTGAACCCTCCCTGTGAATCAGAATCTCCTGGGGAGATTTTAAAAAGTACCAATTTGCCTAGATCTCCGCCAGGCCATCTGCATTCTGTTTGTGTGAGTTGGGCCCAAGCATCAGGATGTTTCAAAAGATCCTCATTGGTTCCAGTGTTCAGGCAGGAGGAGAACCCTGCACTAGATGATTCATGTAAAGTGCATAGCTCAGCACTGGGCTCAGAGCCGGGCAGTAATCAGCCCAGTTAGCATCAGCTGCTGTGGATATTTTTACTAGGCAAACTCAAGCCCTATGACACCATGCTGTCGCCCACTGGTTCTCAAACTTTACCAAGCATCAGAGTCACCTGGAGGGCTTGTGAAACACAGAGAGCTGGGTTCACCCCCTGAGCTTCTGGGGTCTGGGATAAAAATCCAGAAGGTGCCTTTCTGACAAGCTGCCTTTCTTAATACTGCTGTTCCAGGGATCACACTTTGAGAACCAGCTCTGTAAACAAAGCAAGGCAAGATGACTCAAAAAGGCACACGATTTTCAACCTTTCCAACTTGGGATTAAGTGGCCAGACTGAGTGGTGCCCTTCCAGTGGCCTGCCATGACAGATGGCAGGACTGGGTGTTGGGCGACCTTTGGCAGGTACATCGTCTAGCAGGTGTGACTAAGACATTGCTGGTTCGTGGCCGACATTCTGGGACCCGGTCCTACATTCAATGGCTGACAGGAGGTTGAAATGGATAGAAAACACCTGTAGCCTAGGCAACACAGTCTGGCTCATACAATGACAGACTACTTGAAAAAGAGAACAGTGAGGAGGAAGGGAGGAAATGAACATGTGTAAGAAAAGAGGAGCTCAGCGTCAAATGTTCTGTATGCTTGCATGCTCATACATGCTCTCACAGACACACGTAGACACTACTGCATATTATACATATTCTTTCAACCTGGGATGGGAAAGAGGAACCAAGACAAGGGTTCTGGAACCTACTTTGGCTTTTCTGCTCTCAGGCAAGAAGCCAGACATTGTCCCATTTAAGTTGCCATAAATTGGGTCATGGGACCACCCCCGTCACCGTCACCCTGACCACAGTCTGGTCAGATCTGCTAGCCTCAAACTGCCATGTGTAGACATAAGGGAGCCTGGCAGCCAATGAGGAGGCCTGGTGCAAAAACTCTCACTGACAGAGAAGCCCTGAAGTAGACAAGTGGGAACCATCCAAGTTAGGGCTCACCCTCTGGGGGACACATACAGCAGAGGGAAACAAGCCGAGGTGGCAGAAAGGGAAGACAGAAAGAGTAGGAGGGGCTGAGTCACCACTCAACAGTCTTTTTTTAAAAAAAAAATCATGGTGGTATTTTTTCTACCATAAGCATTTTTATTGATTTTTATTTTTTATTTATTTATTTTGAGACAAGGTAATGTTGCCTAGGCTGGTCTTGAACTCCCGACCTAAAGTGATCCTCCCTCTTTGGCATCCCAAAGTGTTGGGATTACAGGTGTCAGCCACTGCATCTGGTGGTGGCTGATGCTGTATTTTTATTTTTAAATTTTAAACAAAATTTAATTTTTAATTTTATTTATATTTATGTACTTATGTATTTAATTTTAGAGACAGGGTCTCATTGTATCACCTAGCCTGGGTTTGAATTCCTGGGCTCAAGTTGTCATGCCGCCTCAGCCTCCTGAGTAGCTGGGATGATAGGCGTATGCCATCACATGCTGCAAGGACGGTCTTAGAGTAGGCAGTCCCTTCTGAGGGAGTGACAAGATGGCCAGGTCGCTGGAACTGCTGATATAGCCTGACCCACATTCTGTACTGGCTTCTTGACCTTAAAGCTTTTTGAATAAGCAGAGCTCATTACCTCCTTTCATTCCACCCCATGGAGCAGGGGTGAAGGTTTGGGTCTAATTCAAATGCTCTGGTGGGCCATCAGCCCCAAAACAGATAGAACACTCATTGAGTTCAAAAAGTTATGCACACATGGGGGTGGTATCTCCTTGTCCCCTTCTTCTATGTGGCTGAGCAGGAAAAGCAAGGACCACCCCAGTCATTTCTGCCTCTTTAGATGATTCCTGTTCTGCTCCCATGTAGAACCCCCCTCACCCTACCTTTGCACACATGTTCTCTCTCTCTCTATCTCTCTCTCTCTCTCTCTTTCTGATCACGGATGGGTGGGTTCTGCGCTTTCCCCTCATTGCAGTGGTAAGATGGGGAATTCGTATATGGGCTGCTTTGGTTCTAGATCACAAGTGTTGCATCAACTCAGATAAAAAGTTCTATATCAGAGCTCACCAGTCTGCACTGAAGATGCATAGGGAGCCCCAGTTAAATAAAAATGTATTTCATTCAGGACTCTTGGTTGCCAACAAAAAGAAGCCCAATTCAAATTGGCTTAAAAATTTAAAAAAGATGGGAGAAGGGAGGAGGGCACACTTGCTTCAGTGGCTTCTGATATAGCTGAGTCCAGGAGCTCAACAATTGCATCAAGACTCACTGTTTCCCCACTTCTCACCTCGACTTGCCTTTATTCCCGAGTGGTAAGCACCACTATCGGCTGCTCAAGGCTCACACTCTACCAGTAGAAACAATTCTCTTAGATCAAGCCAGAGTCCTGGAAGACCTAGGTCGGCCAGGCCTGGGTTGCAAACCTATCAATGCACCCTCTGCTGGACTGGTCAGACCTGGATTCTGTGCCCACTCCTGGACAGAGAGTGGGCGAGGGCTGGCTCCCAAAAGATAGTCAAGGTCCTGTTACCAGAAGAATGGAGAACAGATGCTGGGAAGGCAAAACCAACAAATGCTGACCACAATATGTTTCATAGTTTCATTCTCCACATCTTTATCTTCTTCAAGGAGAGATGTTCTAAAGCAGGATTTGGGTATGCCAACGTCCTGACCAAAACCATCTCCTTAACACCATCCAGTACCACCAGTTCCCATGAGCCTGGCCATGTGTTTGCTGGGATGGTATATTTCATGTCCTCACTTCTTCCTATAAATTGTAGGACTAACATATCCTTGTCAGTTTCTTCTCTCTGCTTTGTAAGATGGCACTCAGCTTCATGACATCTCTCCAAAGGGCCTGAAGGCTGTGCCCCACATGCATTGCCTTAGGGCAAAAGCACATACAAGACAAGTCACTCCTGGAAGCTGCTTCTTAAAGCAGAGCATCTCAGGTAATTCCCTGAGTCCCTAAAAACACTGCTTCCTTGAAACCCAAGGTTCCAAACCTACAGGAGCATCCCAGATCTAATTTCCTAATAATATCTGTCTTTCTATTCTTTGCTATAAAATAGCTTAGAACAAAAGCAAAAATATAGGGGCTCCTTTTTGGTAAAATTTTCAAGGTAATACCTATCCAGAAGAAAGTAATCCCGGATATATGAATAAAAGCATATTATACTGACTTCTATGCACAAGCACATGGACACCTATGTCATTTCTAATGAAAAAAAAGTGGAAATCATCTAAATATACAGCCAAATGAGATCAGTTAAATGGCTAACAGTTCATTCACACAGCCATTCTGCAGCATTATACAGGAACACTACGCAGCCAACAAAAATATTGAATAATGTGAGAATACAGTCAGGATATGTTGCTTAGTGAAAAGAGAGTAAAATCCTACCTTCAATTTTTAAAAACTTGTACACACATTGGTATGGATTGAATTGTATCCTTTCCACCACCACTCAAATGCTGAAACCCTAACCCCTAATGTCACTATATATGGAAATAGGGACTACAATGAGGCAATTAAGGCTAAATGAGGGTATAAGGATGGGACTCTGATAGAATAGGATTGGTATCCTTATAAGAAGAGACACCAGAGAGCTTACTTGCTCTCTCTCTTCACGTGTGTGCAACCCAGGTGTCAGCTGGGGCTGTGGTCTCATTAGAGGTTTGATTGGGGAAGGACCCGCTTTCCAGCCCTCTCAGGCTGTTGGCAGAATTAAGTTATTTGTGGTTTAGGACTGAAGGTCTCAGTCACTTGCTAACTGTTGAACAGAGGCCACCTTCAGCTCCTACAGGATATCACTGGGGTGTCCTTGCTGTGTGGGTTTCCTAAAAATGATGCTTGCTTCTTCAAAGTTAGCAGGGGATGTAGAAACCACACCAACATCTATGTCATGTAATCAGGTATATACAACTGCACACATTCTGTCACCTTTCTGTATTCTGTTGGTTAGAAGCAGGTCACAGTTCTATCCACACTCAAAAGCAGACCCTCACAAGGGCATGACCACAGGCAGATCGTGGGGGCCATCGTAAACTACTGTCACAAAAGCTGTAAATAATTGTATTGATCAATGTAACACATTTAAAATGCTAAATGATGAAAGTTTTTTTACATCCTGCCCTAGAGACTTATTTTCATAGGACTTCAATTTTCTCTCATTTTATTTTTGTGACTGTCACTCATATCCTTCATATCCTATTTGCTTTACTATGGACACATTTTTTTTTTTTTTTTTTTTGAGATGGAGTCTTGCTCTGTCACCCAGGCTGGAGTTCAGTGGCACAATCTTGGCTCACTGCAACCTCCGCCTCCCAGGTTCAAGTGATCTTCCTGCCTCAGCCTCCCAAGTAGCTGGGATTACAAGCATGCACCACCATGCCTGGCTAATTTTTTTTTTTTTTTTTTTTTTTTTTTTAGATGGAGTCTCACTCTGCCACCCAGGCTGGAGTGCAGTGGTGAGATCTTGGCTCACTGCAAGCTCTGCCTCCCGGGTTCACACCATTCTCCTGCCTCAGCCTCCCGAGTAGCTGGGACTATAGGCACCTGCCACCACACCTGGCTAGTTTTTTGTATTTTTAGTAGAGACGGGGTTTCACCGTGTTAGCCAGGATGGTATTGATCTCCTGACCTCATGATCCACCCGCCTCGGCCTCCCAAAGTGCTGGGATTACAGGCGTAAGCCACCATGCCTGGCCTTTTTTTTAGTAGAGATGGGTTTCACCATGTTGGCCAGGCTGGTCTCAAACACCTGACCTCAGGTGATCCGCCTGCCTCGACCTCCCAAAGTGCTGGAATTACAGGCATGAGCCACTGCACCTGGCCTATATACACTTTTTTTACATTTACTTTTATGTTTATTAGAGATGAGGTCTTGTAGTGTCATTCAGGCAGCAGTGCAGTGGCATGATCATAGCTCGCTGTAGCCTCAAATCCCTGGGCTCAAGTGACCCTCCTACTTCAGCCTCCTAAGTAGCTAGGACTACAGGTGTGCACCATCATGCCCAGCTAATTTTTAAATTTTTTGTAGAGACAGGGTCTTGCTATGTTGCCCAGGCTGGTCTCAAACTGCTGGCTTCAAGTAATCCTCCTGCCTCAGCCCCCCAAAGTGCTGGGATTACAGGCATGAGCTACTGCACCAGGCCTATGTAAACTTTTTAATAAAGTATAACATACCCACAGAAAAACAAATCAGAAATGTATACAGTTTGATGACTTTTCATAAAGTGACTGCACCCACATAATCAGTCCCCAAACCAAGAATCAGCACATTTCAGGCTCCTGGAAAGCCCCCTTGTGCCTCCTGGCAGTCACTATGCCCCGCGCCCCTGACCCCTACCAAGGGTGTCCATGCTCCTGACAGGGCTACATATTTTAAGCTATTCTCATCCTCCTCTAACTTTTTCATGCCTGTCAATCTCACTTACAAAGTTGTCCTGGAATAAGGATTGAGGATTTAGATACCAAACCTGCTCAGCCAACCAGGACCAAAAAGAACCTTTGCTACAGACCCAATTCTGATAGAAATGATGCTTTGGCTCAAGTAGGATTGAATTGCTGGAATTTGCTGGGTGATGGCATCCTCCCCACCAGAGAAATTGGAAGGGGAAAAGCTTTATTTAAGGGAATTGAAGGCAGAGAGAGGCAAAGCTACTGTTAGGTGCTCATTCGCTCCTTAAAGTACGTCCCTATTTCCACACCCAAGTGAATTACTCCCCAGGGAAGTGAAGAAAACTGCAGATGTGATTGAGAAACTGTTAGAATTCTCTAAAACAGCACTGTCTAGAAGAAATATAACACAAGCCACATTATGTAATGTAAAAATTTCTGGTGACCTGGGCCTGGTGGCTCATGCCTGTAATCCCAGCACATTGGGAAGCCCAAATGGGAAGATCGCTTGAGGCTAGGAGTTTGAGACTAGCCTGGGCAACATAATGAGATGCCATCTCTATAAAAAAAAAAACAACTAGCCGGGCATGGTGATGCACACCAGTAAGTCCCAGCTACTCCAGAGGCTGAAATAGGAGGATCCCTTGAGCCCAGGAGTTCGAAGCTGCAGTGAGCTCTGATCACACTGCTGCACTCCAGCCTGGGCAACAGAGCAAGACCCCATCTCTCCAAAAAAATAAATCAATAAAGTGAAATACATAAAAAATTAATATTTTTCTTGTAGGCACGTTTAAAAAGTCAGAGGAAACAGGATTTCATAATTTTAATAATCATTAATAAAAAATAATGGTAATTTAAACAATGTTTCATTTTCATATCCAAAATATTATCATTTTCACCTATAATCAATATAAAATTATGAATGAAATATTTTAAATGCAATAAGATATTTTACATTCTTTTCATTCTAAGTCTCTGAAACCCAGTGTTTTACATCTAATATTTTACATGTCAGTTCAGACTAGCCACATTTCAATTGCTCAGAGGCATGTGTGGCTGATGGTTACCATATTGGCCAGAGCAGTTTTAAGGAACCAGGAAGAAGTATCAGGAAATGAGCAAAAAAAAAAAAAAAATCCAAGTTTTCAAATGCTCCAAGGGTGGGTTGCAATAATACCCAAATAACAAATACGTATTCACTCATCAAACATGTTTGATATAGGGGACTAAAAGAAGAACTCAAAGCTTCTGCCCTCAAGAACCTCATAAGGGAGACAGTAAGGGAGACAGATGTATAGACCATTACAACATCAAGTGGCAAGTGCAGTACCAGAGACAAGCAAGAAGCAGCACGGTGATGGCCCATCAGCTGGGAGGGTGGAGGGAGAGTACACATTCTAATACTACCCTCCATTACAGCTAGTTAGGGTGCTTCGAATGCTCATCATGCAATGAGTTCTGGGTCATGAAAACAGTCTGGTTAAAATGCAAATACCTACTCACACAGGGTGAACACATAAATGTATGCATGCCCATTTACATTCATTATTTTTTCAAAACCAGATTTATTTGTGTTCTTTAGTGGAAAACAGAGCTGGAGGTATAGGGGAGAGATCTGGGACTCAAGGCTGAACTGTGGCGCACTCAGGCCCTGAAGGCTTCTGAGAGGAGACCTCATCAAGGAGAAAGAGCATTGAAAGTGAAGATTTAGGTGTCAAAAAGAGGCTGAAAACTGCCTGAATTTGCCCATGGAGAAACCAGTCCAGACCAATGCCTTTCTTTATCTAAACACATGGCCCTCAGACCTCCTGCAACAGACTCACCTGCATATATGGCTAAAAATGTGTAGCCCTTGGCTGGGTGCGGTGGCTCACTACTGTAATACCAGCATTTTGAGAGGCCGAGGCATGAGGATTGCTTGAGCCCAGGAGTTTGAGTCCAGCCTGGGCAACATGGCAAGACTTCATCTTTATTAAAAAAACTTAGAAAAAATGTTTAAAAATGCATAGCCTTATAGCCCTGGGCCCCACCCCAGACCTCTTACGGTAAACAGTATTACAGTTCCCAGTCATTTGCTCCTTCTTTCCTAGAAGACGATGATACATGTTTTTTGTTTTTTGGGGAGTTTTTTGAGAAGGAGTCTCACTTTAACACCCAGGCTAGAGTACAGTAGCACGATCTGGGCCCACTGCAACCTCCACCTCCCAGGTTCAAGGGATTCTCCTGCCTCAGCCTTCCAAGTAGCTGTGACTACAGTCATGCGCCACTATGTCTGGCTAATTTTTTTTTGGTAGAGACGGGATTTCACCATGTTGGCCAGGCTGGTCTTGAACTCCTGACCTCAGGGGATCCACCTGCCTTGGCCTTCCAAAGTGCTGGGATTACAGGCTTGAGCCACCATGCCCAGCCTGATGATACATCTCTGATACAAGTGTATGTCCCCTATGGGGCTGTTCCTTCTGTGTGAGTCCTTAAATGAAGAAAGCGTGGCATATCCGATACACAGCCAATATAAAATGTCAGTAAAAAACAAACCTTTTTTTCATTATACACCACTGAGATTTGGGGAATCATTTGTTACTGCAGTATAACCAAGCGAGTGCTGACTGATACACGTACTGAATCAACATTTCTTGCAGAGAAGGTAGATCCTGTAAATCTCCATTTTTCCCCATGGGACCCTTATTCTCACTAATGTCACCCAAGCAAACAAATAAGATAGAAAAGTGAGCCTTTCATCAGACTGAAAGTTGAATGCTGGCCACAAATCAAATAGACACTTAGAGTTTCGGGTTTCCATAAGGCAGAGTTCTGTGTAAATACAGTCTTTTTTTTTTTTTTTGAATCGGAGTCTTGCTCTGTGGCCCAGGCTGGAGCGCAGTGGTGCAATCTTTGCTCACTGCAACCTCTGCCTCCTGGATTCAAGCAATTCTCCTGCCTCAGCCTCCCAAGTAGTTGGGATTACAGGTGCACGCCACCACACCCGACTAATTTTTGTATTTTTAGTAGAGACGGGGTTTCACCATGTTGGTCAGGCTGGTCTTGAACTCCTGACCTCGTGATCTGCCTGCCTTAGCCTCCCAAAGTGCTGGGATTACACGTGTGAGTCACCACACCCAGCCCATAAATACAAGTGTTAATTCCTCAGCCCATTATAGTCTTAGAAATTAAGGAAAACTAAAGCTAGACAGAAGCAGCCTTGCTAGCTCATCTGCAAGCATGGAGTTCTTATTCTATGCAAGGCCCTGGGCCTGGCCCTGAAGGGAGCTCTGTGTAGCAAGCCCGAACATCCCTGTCCCTATGAGGCTTTCATCCATGGTTCCCTGACAATCAGGATTCTTGTTTTTTGAGTTGGGCAGTGCTATGATCTGCATGTGCTCTCCAAAACTCATCGGTTGAAACTTTCTGGGTTTTTTTTGGTGGAGTCTCACTCTGGAGTGCAATGGCGCAATCTCAGCTCACTGCAACCTCTGCCTTCCAGGTTCAAGCGATTCTCCTGCCTCAGCCTCCCAAGTAGCTGGGATTACAGACACCCACCTCCACGCCTGGCTAATTTTTGTATTTTTAGTAGAGACAGGGCTTCACTATGTTGGCCAGGCTGGTCTCAAACTCCTGACCTCAAGTGACCTGTTCGCCTCGGCCTCCCAAAGTACTGGGATTATAGGCGTGAGACACCACACCACCCAACCCAAGATATGTTGAAACTTAATCAACAATGTGATGATATTATTAGGTGGGGCCTTTAGGATGTGATTTAGTCGTGAGGGTAGAGCCCTTGTGAATGGGATTAATACCCTTATAAAAGGGCTGGGAAGAATTGTCTAGGCCCATTTTGCCCTTCACGTGAGGACACAGCCTTTGTTC
Organism: Macaca fascicularis; assembly: GCF_037993035.2. NCBI lineage: Eukaryota > Metazoa > Chordata > Mammalia > Primates > Cercopithecidae > Macaca > Macaca fascicularis. Next base: position 135,582,357 of record NC_088376.1, read on the forward strand.
CCTCTGGAGGAAGCAGCAACGAAGTGCCATCTTGGAAGCAGAGGCCAGGCCTCACCAGACACCGAACCTGCCTTGATCTCAGACTTCCAGCCTCCAGAACTCTGAGAAATAAATTTAATAAGATAGGCAGAAGTGGTTTTCCCCATACTTTGACCAAGCACGGGTTCTAGGTAGGAGGGTGAAGGCAATTCTACTTAGAAGGTCAGCTCTTGTTCCAGAAGGGGAGGCTGGCATTGCTCACCCAGGGTAACCATCCATTTCTAACAGACATGGCAGTCACCACGTTCTTCTAAAAGGAAGCTTGGGACAATGTAGCACCCCTCCCTGCTTGCCATCCTTCAATTGTTCTCCATTGCTTTTAGGAGTACAGCCTGACTCCTTACTGGGGCATAGAAGGCCCTTTGTGAACTGACCTTGGGTTACCCCACTGGTCTCTCCTTCTCTCTCTCTCTGCACTCTAGCCACTCAAATATTTCTACTGTTCCTCAAAGTCATCATCCTTTCTTTCTCACCTCTGGGCTTTTGTATGTACTGTTGCCCTGCCTGGAATATGCTAGATTCAACTAACTCTGGCACTCAGCATATGTGTGACTTCTTTCAGAAAGACTTCTCTGACAAATACCTGTCCCCCAAAACAAAACAAAACAAAAAAACCCACTGGGCAGAAGGACTCCCTTAGGGGCTCAGCTACACTCTGTTTCTCCAGCCTTGTTCTTAGCCCAGTGGATGGAGTCCACCCCATTAAACGTCCACTTCTCTAGCCCTGAGAGAAGGGACTCTATCCTGCTTCCAGTATCCCCTCAGCCAACGCAATGCCTGCCACATGGCAGGTGCTCTCTATATATTTCTTGCATGAATGAACAAAGAAGAAATTTAAAAACCATTAGCATAGCTCCTTTCTGAAACTACCCTGGCCTGGGATGCAGGTGATTCTTAATAAATTTCTCACTTTCCCATGAATTTGGCAATAACTCATCTATCTCTGCCTCACTCCACTGCCAACTGCCACTCCCTCTTCTCTTTTATGTTCTTCTTAGAGTTCTGAGCCTGACCAACCACTGAGCTCTCCCTTGGCTGAATAATGACCAGGGAAGAGCCACCCCATCCCCTGTTCTTTGAGCACCTACTGTGTGCAAGGGCATCAGATGCATGTCTGAAAGAATGCACCAAGAACCCTGGGAGGTAAACTGTATTATTTTTGAACATTTCCAAAGTTGTGAAACACAACATTTGTATTCGGCCAGGCCCGGTGGCTCACACCTGTAATCCTAGCACTTTGGGAGGTTGAGGCGGGCGGATCACCTGAGGTCAGTCTCAACCAGCCTGACCAACATGGAGAAACCCCGTCTCTGCTAAAAATACAAAAAAAGAAAAAAAAAATTAGCCAGGCATGGTGGTGTGCACCTGTAATCCCAGCTACTTGGGAGGCTGAGACAGGAGAATCACTTGAACCCAGAAGGTGGAGATTGCAGTGAGCCGAGATCATGCCATTGCACTCCAGCCTGGGCAAAAAGAGTGACACTCCATCCCCCCCCCAAAAAAAAAATTGTATTCACAAACACCAAAAGCATAAACACAGAGCTTAACAAAGTATTATCAACTAACTTCTGCTTCCTCACTGCCCAGGTCCAGGTAAGTTGTCCATATCCCACAGGTCTCACATCCTGTCCAGGGCATCACCTCTTCCCTCCCAATCGGTAATAGCTTCCTTGCTTTGTTGAAGACACCTAAGCAGGCACCCCTAAACCACAGAGTGTTGTGCTTTTGAAAACCTCTTGATTAAAGTGTACTTGACATATCCCAGGGCCCTACACCATCGGCGACGCAAATGGTGGCCTGGGCAAGGCTGGGATGGCGGCGTCCCAGGTTGGCAGAGAGACTCAGGGCAACTGGCATGAGCTCCAGTACAGTTCCAAAAAAGTCTGGGGGAAGAGCAGAAAGGAAGTAAAGAAGTAAGCTCACGCCTGGGCTTTGTTTCCCAGACATTCCCATCACGGTGCGCTAAAACCTCTGCCTTCCCACTGCTTCCCTTCGCCCCTCCTTAGCCCTCCTCAGCCCTCCTCATGGAGACAGATGGGTGTAGTTGCTATGAACGGAGGGGAACTCCTGGGGCTGAGAAGCCCAGGGAAGAACAATTCAGCTCCTTATTTTCCCAGCTAACAGCTTATAAAAATCTGTTGTCATTTCACTAACAATTGAGTGTGTGGGAACGCATTGGATGTCAAGGACCATCCTCATTCAAGGCATGCGCACAGAGAGGCAGCAGAGCACAGAGGTTACAGGGCAGCAGAGCACAGGGGGCAAAGGGCAGCACTTGGGGTCACATTCTGAGCCTGGCTCTCGCCTTCCAGAGTCCTCAGGCAGGGTCTTTTCCTCCCTGATCAGCGTCCGTTTCTCGTTTTAATGTGGGGTCGCAGCAGGCGCATCCGTGAAGACGATGCCTGTACAGCACTTGGTACTGCACCTGGCACAAAAGGAGAGCTTCGGAAATATTAGCTATGGTGGTGAATACAAAATAACATGGCATGGCAGAGGCAGAGAGCAAGAGCCTTGGTCTTTGTAGAACCCCCAAGGATGTGCCTTTGTTCTGGAGCATTCGAGGCGGAGACTCTGATGGTACCAAGCTTCAGAGCGGGCCACACAGCCCTTGGTGGGGCTCATCAGCACTTGGAGAGGGTCCCAGGGGACCTTTGCAGTGAGGTGGAGGGATGCAAGAAGAGAGGAGCCACCTGTCACCAGCGCGCCCTCCCCATGCATCCCATGTGCACTGCTGGCAGCAGCCGCCCCACTGGGAGCCATCTGGCCTCAGTCAGCGTCCCTGCCCCTGTCCCCAGGGCCAGCCCAGGGCTGCCTAGGTGGCAAAGGCTCAACTGCAGGGCTGCATCCCTCACTAGGGGCGTTGCTAAGACCAGGGTGTGAGGGGTAGACACACTCAAGGAAACGGGTGGAGGGTGGGGAGGTAAATGTCACAATAGGCACCTATGGCCAGGTCCTCAGATCAACAAGGAAGTCCAGGGGCAGGTACTCTGGGGAGGAGCAGGCCGCAGTCTTGCCTCCCTCTGTGTCTCTGCTTTGCTTTTGTCTCTCCTCTTCCTTCCTGCTTTCACTTTTGCTTTCTTCCCTTGCCCTCCCTCCTCCTCCTCTTGTCCTTTCCCTCTCTCTTAGGATGAAATAGATTCCTAGGGCTACCATAGCAAGTCACCACAAACTGGGTGGCTTCAAACAACAGAATTTTGTTTGCTCACAGCTCTGGAGGCTTGAAGTCCAAATCAAGGTATTGGCTGGGTTGGTTCCTTCTGGAGGCTCTGGGAAAGAAGCCTCCGTCGCCTGCCTCCCCCAGCTTCTGGTGGCTTCAGCAGTCCTTGGCATTTCTTGGCTTGTGGCTGCATTACTCCAATCTCTGCCTCCATCTTCACACAGCCCCGCCGCTGTGTCTCTGGGTGTTACATCTCCCTCCTTTCACATATAAAGACACCAGTCATTGGATTGAGGGCCCACCCTAATCCAGGATTATCTCATCTCTAGATCCTTAACTCAATGACATCTGCCAAGACCCTTTTTTCCAATAAGGTCTTTTATCTTTTTCTTTTTAAATTTGTATTTTCTTTTTTTTCTTCCTAGTTCTTAGTAAGTGTGCACCAAATAAGGTCTTATTCTGAGGTTCTGGGTGAACATACCTTGGCGGGGAGCACTATTTAACCAACTAAACTCTTTCACTTTCTCTTCACACCCCCACTCCTCATTCCCCACTCTGGACCCATTTCTCTCCCCCCTGCTTTTCCCTCCCCTTCTTCCTTTGTCTCACCCTCTCCCCTTTTCCCTCTTGCTCTTCTTCTCTTTCTCCTCTCCTCTTCCTCAACTTATTTATTTCGTAAACTTCTGTTTTGTGCTGCCTCATTACTTAGCTTGCACTGATCATAACCCCATGTGAGTTTGTAGCTCTGGCGCCCAGCAACAGCAAGTCTAGAATTTTTACTCTTATTTAAAATTCTGGCGAGAACAGATTTGACTGGCTCAGCCTGGTCAAGTGTCCAACCAGCTGTGGGTGGAGGGGTATCAGAAAGTAAATACTGGGTTACAAGCCACCAACTGTGTCTGCTGCATCTTCTTAGGGGCATTCATCAGTAGTGTTTTCTTCTGTTTAATTTTCATGACAGAAATGTTCAAATATACAGGAGAGAATAACACAATGAACCCCATGTACCATTGCCCAGCTTCAACAACCATATTTTGCCATTCTTATTTCCTCTCTCTCTCTCTGTCCCTCTCTCTTCCCCAGCCCCCTTTTTCCTCCCTCCTTGGATCATTAAAAGCAATTGGCTGGCAGATCACCTGAGGTCAGGAGTTCGAGACCAGCCTGGCCAACATGGCAAAACCCCATCTCTACTAAAAACATAAAAAGTTAGCGGGCATGGTGGCGGGTGTCTGTAATCTCAGTTACTTGGGAGGCTGAGGCAGGAGAATGGCTTGAACCTGGGAGGCGGAGGTTGCAGTAAGCTGAGATTGCGCCACTGCATTCTAGCCTAGGGGACAGCGTAAGACTCCATCTCAAAAAACAAAACAAAATAAAAGCAATTGTGTAATATACTTTATTTTTTAGAGTAGGAATAGCTTCAGGTATGCAGCACACTTGAGCATAAAGTACAGAGAATTCCCACATACCCCGTGCTCCCACATGTGCACAGCTCCCCCAACTCTCATCATGTACCAGAGTGGCATATTTGTTACAGCTGATGAACCTGCATTGACACAGTGCCATCACCCACAGCCCATTTGGGGCTGGCTATCGACAGGTGATCATTTCTTTTCTTTTCTTTTTTCTTTTTTCTTTTTTTTTGAGACAGGATCTCACTCTGTCACCCAGGCTGGAGTGCAGTGGCATGATCATGGCTCAGTGCAACCTCAAACCTCCAGGCTCAAGCTATTCACTCACCTCAGCCTTCCGAGTAGCTGGGACTACAAGTATGTGCCATTGCACCCGGCTAATTTTTCTTTATTTTGTAGAGACAGAAGTCTCACTATGTTGCCCAAGCTGGCCTTGAACTCCTGGCCTCAAGCTATCCTCCCACCTCGGCCTCCCAAAGTGCTGAAATTATAGGTGTGAGCCACTACACCTGGCTCATTTCACTTTCAAATACTACCACGTATATCGGTGACAGATACAACCTGATATTATGACATTAGAAACCTCCCGATGGACTGCAATGGAAAGTACAGTCACCATTTATAAAAGTCTTGCCACAAATACTGAACCTGAATCTCATCAAGCCTCTGGAGCTCATCACTAGTTTACAGGAAATACCACAGACTCACAATGATAAAAATGCCTTCCAATTCCATAGAGCTACTTGACTTTTTAAAGCACATTTACATGGATTATGGCCTCCTTTTATAACCATAGATCACCCTAGATTTGGGTTGACGAGATAAACATTCTGATTCCCATTTCAGAGACTGAATAATTAAGGTAACAAGGAAGTGAAATGAGAACTTAATTGAGGGCCACCAGGCTTGGTTTCAAGTCCTGGCTCTACCACTAATCACCTTTGTGACCTTGGGCAGGGCTGGGACCCCACAAGGCTACAGTTAATGCATCCAGATTTGCCCAGGACAACCCTGGTTTACACCTGCTGAACCTGTGTGGTTATTATCTGAGACTTCTTCTTCTCTAAAACGTGTTCCAGGCTGGGTGTGGTGGCTCTGGCCTGTAATACCAGCACTTTGGGAAGCCAAGGTGGGCGGATCACTTAAGGCCAGGAGTTCAAGACCAGCCTGGCCAACATGGTGAAACCCCGTCTCTACTAAAAATACAAAAATCAGCCAGGAGTGGTGGCGGTCGCCTGTAATCCCAGCTACTGGGGACCTGAGGCAATAGAATCACTTGAACCTGAGAGGCGGAGGTTGCAGTGAGCCGAGATCGTACTGTTGCACTCTAGCCTGGGTTAACAGAGCAAGACTCCATCTAGAAAATAAAAATTAAAATATAAATAAAATAAAATAAAATGTGTTCCAGCTTGGACAATAAATCATATAGTTCCCTTACCTAAAGCCCTAGATGATGAGGAGTATGGACCAAGTCAGTGGTTTTCTATTCTGGTTGCACAACAGAATCACTAGGGGAGAGTTTCTAAGCTTCCAATGCTTAAACTCCACCCTAAACCAATCAAATTAGATTTACAGGGGTGGGACCTGACATGGAATTTGGTTGGAGCTTCCTATGTGATTCTAATGTGCAGCCAGGGTTACAGCCACGCCATTGGGTGCTCCTGTCACTGAGCAGCAGCCAGCTACTAACAGTGACAAGCATCACCTGGCAGCTTGTACAAATGAGGAAGCTCAGATCCCACCACATTCCAACTGTCTTAGTCTGTTTGTGTTGCTGTAACAAAATACCACGAATTGGATAATATACTAGCAATATAAACTTATTTCTAACTAGGTGCAGTGGCTCATACCTTTAATCCCAGCACTTTGGGAGGCCAAGGCAGGTGGATCACTTGAGGTCAGGAGTTCAAGACCAGCCTGTTCAACATGGGGAAACCCTGTCTCTACTAAAAATACAAAAATTAGCCAGGCACACCAGTTTCCCAGCTACTTGCAAGGCTGAGGCGCAGGAATGGGTTGAACCCGGGGAACGGAGGTTGCAGTGAGCCAAGATCATATCCACTGCACTCCAGCCTGGGTGAGAGAGCAAGACTCCATTTCAAAAAGAAAAAAAGAAAAGAAAAGAAACTTATTTCTCACAGTTCTGGAGGTCAGGATGTCCAAGGTGGAGGTGCCATCAGTCTTTGTATCTGGTGAGACCTTGAACACTGTGTTCTTCAGATGGGAGGAATGCTATGACCTCACATGGTACAAAGGATGGAAGGGCAGGAGAGCATCCCTTTCAACCTTGAGCCCTTTTATAAGGATGCTAATCCCATTCATGACAGTGGCATCCTCATGACTTAATCACCCCCCAAAGGCTACACCTGTTAATACTCTTGCTTTATGGATTAATTTTATTTATTTATTTATTTATTTATTTATGTTTTGAGACAGTCTCGCTGTCGCTCAGGCTGGAGTACAATGACATGATCTCGGCTCACTGCACCCTCTGCCTCCTAGGTTCAAGAGATTCTCCCACCTCAGCCTCCCAAGTAGCTGGGATTATAGGTGCCTGTCACTATATGCTCAGCTAATTTTTATATGTTTAGTAAAGACAGGGTTTTGCCACGTTGGCCAGGCTGGTCTCAAACTCTTGACCTCAAGTGATCCACCCGCCTCAGCCTCCCAAAGTGCTGAGATTACAGTCATGAACCACCGTGCCTGGCCAGATTAATTTTGAACATGAATTTTGGAGGGGACACCATCATTCAAACCATAGCACCTACAGACTGAATCAGAATTTGCATTTGAACAAGATCCCCTGAGGATCTTGCACTTTGAAGTTTGAGAAGCACCTCTCTAATAGCCCTAAAATCTGACTGCTTCTAAATGACTTGGCCAATATCACTTGGCTGGTAAGAGTCAGACCTTAACCTGAGCAACTGGCTCTCAGTTTCTTATTTTGTTTACTTTTATCTTTGAAGATGGGGTCTCATTCTGTCACCCAGGCTGGAGTGCAGTGGCAAAATCATAGCTCACTGCAGCCTTAAACTCCTGGGCACAAGCGATCCTCCCACCTCAGCCCATTTTACAGATGAGAAAAGTTGAGGCTCAGAGAGATTAAGTCATTTGCTGGAGGTCCTGAAGGAGCCAGTTACGAGCAGCAGGCCACACCAAATTTGGAGCCAGTCACTGGGTTAGCTGAAAGGATCCCAATCCAAGCAAAATTCAGATACTCTGAGTTCAGGGAAGAGAAATTAAATTCAGTTTCATTTTGCTTTTTAGGGCAGAAGAAAGGGCTAGAAGAAGTAAAGTGGAGATGAGAAGGATGTAAGAGGAATTTGATCATCTAGAAATTGAGGCACACTTTATAATTCTGTCTTAAAAAAAGATTTGGGGCTGGGTGCAATGGCTTACACCTGTAATCCCAGCACTTTGGGAGGCTGAGGTGGGAGGATCACTTGAGCCCAGGAGTTTGAGACCAGAGTGGGCAACATAGCAAGACTCCCATCTCCACAAAAAACATTTAAAAGTTAGCCAGGTATGGTGGCACGCACCTGTAGTCCCAGCTACTCGGGAGGCTGAGGTGGGAGGATAGCTTGAGCCCAGGAGTTTGAGACTGCAGTGAGCTATGATCTCACCACTGCACTCCAGCCTGGACAACAGAGTGACGCCTTGTCTCAAAACAAAACAAAAACAAAACCAAAACAACAACAACAAAAAACAGATTTGGGGTGTGTGCCCTAAGTTGCTGGAGAAAAAGAGGACCAGATTGACCCTAACCCTCTGGAGGCTTCAAAGTGTCTCCCAGTGTGTTGGATGGTGTCACTTGAGGTCAGTTTCCAGGAAAGATACCAAGGTGTACTATAAGAAATCACCTTGATATGTGGGGGGGCTTAAGACAAGACTTTGTTATTGCTCTCAAGTCTATTTCTCAAATTAGGTGTGTCCACTGATCTGGGTCCAGCAGAGCTGACCTCCACTGGGCTCACTCAGACATCTAACATCAGTGACAGGTTGTCTGGGGCCATCTAGTCTTAGGTGGCCTCACTTACACATCAGGAGGCCAGCAGGCTGTGGGCTGGGGTGATGGTGAGGTCTCAGCCTTGTGTCTCTCATTGTCCAGCAGGCTAGCTCAGGCTTGTTCACATGGCTGCTGTGCAGTTCCAAGGGAGGGAGCAGAAACATGCAAGGCTGCCTGAACAGATGCAGTCAGCCACATTCAATCAGCTGCGTATTATTCATGAGGGTATCAGCACTGATTCAAGAGGTGGGAAAACAGGCGCCACCTCTTGATAAGGACTTGCTGCAAGGAATGGGATATTGTGGCCATTTGTGAAAAACAATTTACAGATTGATTTATGGAAGGAGAAATCTAAAACAATAGGGACAAACAATAGATAAATAATGAGAGTAAAGGAGAGGAGGTTGGGAGTGGAGAAGAGATTTTTTTTTTTAATGCCAAAATTTAGTTTATTTATTTATTAATTCTTTTAACAAATACTCAGTGAGCATCTACTGTGGATCAGGTGCTATGCTGGCCCTGAAGGTATAACGGGAGGTAGACTTAGAACCTGCCCTCCTGGGTCTTACAGTTTAGAGGAGACAGAAAAGGAAACCCACCCTACAATTCACCATGGCAAGTGTTATGTTAGGGGAAGTGTGGACAACTTTGGGGACTCACAGTAGGAATACCTAACCAGTCTCAGAGGAGAGAAGGAACCAGGGAAGGCTTTAGTCATAAACTCTGAAGCAAGATCCATGGTATGAACCATGCCAAAGAGGAGCTGGAGAAGAGAGAAAAGCAACTGAGAAAATGGAATCCCAGAGACAAGAGAGAGTATGGCTGTGGATTCCATATGGTTGGAGTAAAGAGCTGGAAGATGAAAGTTGAGAGAAGCAGATAGAGACTTATGCAAGAGAAGCAAAGGAGGCCGGACACAGTGGTTCACGCCTGTAATCCCAGCACTTTGGGAGGCCGAGGTGGGTGGATCACTTGAGGTCAGGAGTTTGAGACCAGCCTGACCAACATGGTGAAACCCCAACTCTACTGAAAATACGAAAATTAGTCAGGCACGGTGGCACGTGACTGTAATGCCAGCTACTTGGGAGGCTGAGGCACAAGAATTGCTTGAACCCAGCAGGAGGAGGTTGCAGCAAGCCAAGATCGCACCACTGCACTCCAGCCTGGGCAACAGAGAGAGATTCCGTCTCAAAAAAAAAAAAGAAAGAAAGAAAGAGAGAGAGAGAGAAAGAGAGAGAGAGAGAAGTGAAGGAGTTAAGACTTCACATGGTAAGATTTTTAACTTGCCAGATTAGATTGGCATGTTACAAAGACCACTTGCTCATCTTGGTGTGGAAGATGGACATTTTGGGTAGAGGATTTTTGTAGGATAGGGGAAGAAGAGATTCAGGAAGTACAGTTAGGAGATACTGAGCAATTTGGGTAGAGGATTTTTGTAGGATAGGGGAAGAAGAGATTCAGGAAGTACAGTTAGGAGATACTGAGCAATCCAAGCACAAAATGATGGCTGAACTAAAAGGAAACTATAGGACTACAGAGTGGTGAACAGACTGGAGAGAGCCTTAAAAGGAAAATGCTCCAGGATTGTGTAGGAGAGGGCAGACTTTCCCGCTACCCTCTGAGGTGTTTGAAAATTGCATGTATGAAATCAGCTGATAGTAGGCAGATGAACAGGTGATATAGTTTGGATGTGTGTCCCAGTCCAAATCTCATGTCGAATTGTAATCTCCAATGTTGGAGGTGGGGCCTTCTTGGAAGTAAATGCTCGGTGCTGCCAAGTGAAAATAGCACTCAGGCAAAAGTTCTCTCAGCAAGGCAATTTACTTCTATAGAAGGGTGCGTCTCTGGATGGAGCAATGGCGAGAGCACACCGGACAAGGGAGGGGAAGGGGTTCTTATTCCCAACACAGGTGGCCCCTACTGCTGTGTCTTTCCCCTATTGGCTAGGGTTGGACCACACAGTCTAAGCTAATTCCGATTGGCTATTTTAAAGAGAGCGAGGGTATGAGCCAGAGTGGTGGGGTGAGTAGTTTTGGAGGGAGGGACAGTTACAGAGCAGGTGACTAAGGATTACTAAGGACAGAACAGGTGACTAAGGACGCCTAAGGACAAAACAGGTGATAGAGGCTAGGAGGGGGTTGTTTACTGAAACTATGGGCAAGGAAGGTAAAGAACGAGGAAGTTATACTTTAAAATGGAGAACAAAGAACAGGGAAGCTAAACATACGACATATTGGTTCTTTGAAGAAGAACTCAGAACTTACTGTACTTAACAATTTTTCTCCCTCTTAAATTTTAAAGGAAGTTAACAGGCTAAACTTCGAAGAGGAATTTACTGTATCCTACAGCCTGGTAGGAGGTGATTGGATCATAAGGGCAGATTTCTCATGAATGGTTTAGTACCACCCCCCGGTACTGTCCTCAAGATAGAAATAGTGAGTGAATTCACAAGAGATCTGGTTGTTTAAAAGTGTGTAGCACCTCCCGCCTCTCTCTCTTGCTCCTGTTTTTGCCATGTGACCTGCTGACTCTTTTGCCTTCTGCCCTGATTGTAAGCTTCCTGAGGCCTCCCCAGAAGCCAAGCAGACATCAGCATAATGCTTCCTGTACAGTTGCAGAACCGTGAGCCAATTAAACCTCTTTTCTTTATAAGTTACCCAGTCTCCGGGTTTTTTGTTGTTTTGTTTTTGTGGCAGGGTCTCACTCTGTTGCCCAGGCTATAGTGCAGTGGCGCAATCTCTGCTCACTGCAACCTCTGCCTCCTGGGTTCAATCAATTCTCATGCCTCAGCCTCCCAAGTAGTTGGGATGACAGACATGCACCACCATGCCTGGCTAATTTTTGTGTTTTACACAAAAGTACAGATGGGATTTCACCATGTTGGCCAGGCTGGCTCAGGTATTTCTTTATAGCAATGTGAGAACGGACTAATACCACAGGAGAAAAGGTAAACACATTTACTACATGCTCAGAGGCATTACATGAAAGAAAAGTGAATACCCCAAAACCCAGTAAGATCTAGAAGTTTAGATCCTCTCTTCATGTATGACAGGGGAGGGAGTTTTGGCAACTTAAGGGAAAATAGATGATTTTGGGGAAAGATGAATGGGGCCTCAGAAGAATACATGACAACCTGTGACAAAGTCTGTCTTGGTGTGGCATCAACCTCCCATCCCCTCTCCTGTGATAGGAGCCAATCTTCCCTGGTTGATGAGAGTCCAGGGAGGGGATTCATGACCACTGAGTTTCTTTTGGAGGAGTCCTCTTTAGGCAGATAAAGGGAACCCAGAGAAAGCTCTGCCTGTATTGCTATTCCCCAAGTGCCCTCGGGCCAAAGCAATCAGAATACCAAACCAGCATGTTTTGGGGTGACATTTCCTGAATGCCTTCATTTGGTAATAGCTGCAAGAAGGCAGAAAATTCTAGAATGTTGTCTGGAATTGCTAGCTTCAGTGAGACAGATAGTTGGTGGTACTATTCAGCAAGATAGAAAACCTTGGTTAAGGATAGTTGCCTTCATTGAGCACAAAATTTGATTCTAAGCTTCCCAGCAGCAAAGGCAAAAGGAAAACAAGATAAATGACCTCATCTCAGCATTCCCTAACATGAGCCACACCAGTGCACTATAGAAACCAAACTTCCTCATGAGGTACACAAGGGGAATTGACTGAGGGGATCTCCATAAAAAGGACTGCGAACCAAATAAAAGACAAGGCCTTTGGCAGCAGTTCTATAAAAGATGCAGAAATGTTCTTTGCAGGCCTGTTCAGTATATCAATATCGACCCCTGATAAAAGCCGAGAGCAAGATATTAAATCACAGCTCTGTAGAGTCATTTGTTCAAAAAAAGTCAGTGTAATGGCCTCTGGGTACCTCACTTGCTAAAGAGTTTTGAGCTCCCAGCATCTAGAGAAGTGAGAGATTGGACAAATGAAAGGCACTTGCATTAATTAATACATCTCATAAACTTGAAATTAGGAGTTCAAGACCTTAGTGTGCAAATTAGTGCCCCAGGATAATTTTAAAGAGAAAAATATGAAAGTCCCAATTCTAGCAAATACCATTAACAACATAATCAAATAACTTAGGGCTTCATTTTTAAAATGCTGAAGCAATTAGAATCCATTGTGGGCCAGGCGCGGTGGCTCACACCTGTAATCCTGGCACTTTGGGAGGCCAAGGCAGACAGATTGCTTGAGGTCAGGAGTTCAAGACCAGCCTGGCCAACATGGTGAAACCTCATCTCTACTAAAATTACAAAAATTATCCAGGCATGATGGTATGCCTCTGTAATCCCAGCCAGCTACTTGGGAGGCTTAGGCGAGAGAATTGCTTGAACCCAGAGGGGCGGAGGTTGCAGTGAGCTGAGATAGAGCCACTGCACTCCAGTCAGAGCAATAGAGCAAGACTCTGTCCCCCCCACCAAAAAAGAATCCATTGTGGGTTTTTTTTTTAATTAAAATTTTTCCTGATTACTAAAGTAATTCAGGTTTATTATAGAAACTGGGAAATTTTAGAGAAACAGGAAGAAAAAGTCACCTCTAATCCCAGCAAAGATATCTAACTGTTAATATTGTGAGATATATATATATATATATATACACACACACACACGTCTTTCCAATCATTTTTCTAGGTCTACATATAATATTTTTGTCTTAAAAGAATTAGGATAAGGCTGCATCAACTGTTTTATATCTTGCTTTTTTTACTACATTTGCTAATGACAAATAGAAACCTTTGTTTTAAAGGAATTTAATGTTCCAATGACTTCTCTCAATTTCTCAAAATTTGTGTTTTTGTCACTCGTGTGGACTTTGATGTAGTAACTCTGCTTGTCCTACTAGCTTTCTGAAAAACAGAAGAGAGGTTGGCGAACTTGACTTTTTCTTGCCAAGGACTTAATTGTGTCATTTATAATAGAGATCTTGGGGCCTGGCACTTTAGCACATTGAGAAAGAAATATGCTAATGTGTTGTCCTTCACAGAGAGCACAAGAATAATTAGCCACCCCAGGGCCACTCCTAAACAGGTTGTTGCAGCCTTGCTGCCTCCCTTCCTGGGGAACTTTCCAGAGGGAAATTCTTCCCTAGTAAGTATTCTACTGGCATGCAACTCAATGCTTCCTTTCTCCTCCCTTCAATGTCACTGTGGTAGATTGTAAAAAGGGACACAATACTACTTCTCTCATCAGAGATTAAGTTTACTTTCTAAGCCCTTGAATCAGGGCTGACCTTGTGATTTTTGTTGATCTGTAGAAGTGGCGGATATGACAATGTGTCAGTTTGAAGCCTAGGACTTAAGAGGTCTTACTATTCTTGTTGCTCCTTTCCACCAACATGCAAACAAGCCTGGGCTAGCCTATTGGGTGAGAAAAAAACACATGGAGAGAGGCCCCGTTCATTCCAGCCAAGACCATTATAAACCAGCAGCCCCAGTGACCATGGGGGAGCCCAGTGGAAACTAGCTAAACCCAGACCAGACCAGACCAGAAGAACTGAAACTGATGACTTACTAAACTGAGAGTTAAATAAATGATAGTTGTTTTGAGTTAGTAAGCTTTAGGGTAGTTGATTACACAGGAAAGGCTGGCTGATACAATCACTTGGAGCAGGGGCAGAGGTTGCTTTATTCTGTTTACGATAAAGTAACAATTAATGTAAAAGCATTAATTGCATAGCACAAGGTATGTAATAAGCATTCAACAAATGGCATGAGTATCAAATGAGATCAGTGTATTGGCAGGGCTGGTACCTTCTGGAGACTTCTGGGGAGAATCCATTTCCCTGCCTTTCACAGCTTCCAAAGGCTGCCTGCGTTCCCTGGCTTGTGGACACTGGATAAGACACGAAGACACAAAGGCAAAAACTATATCTATTTTGATTATGGGCACTAGTAGGTGGTCCCTAAATGATACTAATGCCATTTGTTGAATGCTTATTACATACCTGGTGCTATGCAATTAATGCTTTTACATTAATTGTTACTCTATCGTACACACAATAAAGCAACCTCTGCCCCCACCCCAAAAAGATGTGCATATTTCAACACCCAGAACCTATGAATATGTTTTCTTACATAGCAAAGGGAATTTTGAAGAGTGATTGAGTAAGGCTCTTTAAATGGAGAGATTTTTCTGGATTATCCAGGTGAGACCAATGTAATCACAACGCTCCTTATAACAGGGAGGCAGGAGGATCAAAGTCAAAGAAAGGAGATGTGACTATGGAAACAGGATGGAGTGATGTGCTCTGAAGATGGAGGAAGGGGCCACAAGCCAAGGAATGCAGGCAGCCTTTGGAAGCTGTGAAAGGCAGGGAAATGGATTCTCCCCAGAAGCCTTCAGAAGGTACCAACCCTGCCAATAATACACTGATCTCATACTTCAGACCTCTAGGACTGTAAGAGAATAAATTTGTGTTGTGTTAAGCCACAAAATTTGTCACAGCAGGAATAGTAAGCTAATACAGATTTAATTCCCATGAAACCTTATAAAGTACACAACACTGTCATCATTTCCATTTTACTTATGAGGAAACTGAGCCTCAGACAAGCTAAGCAGCTTTCCCAGCAGTTAAGTGGCAGCACTGTGTCAAAACTGGCCTCCTACACTTTACACTCTAGAGCCTCCCACTGGGTCCGAGAAAGACCACTGGATTTGGAGTCCAGATGGGAAGCACCTCTATACAAAAATGGGAATGAGGAGTTTGATCAGATGACTTCAAATGATCCCTCCCTGTTCTAATTTTCTGTGACTTCTAAACACTGAATCAGCATCTTTCAGTGCCAGGTTCCCAAACTTGCAAGAGGAGCAGGTAGGACTCAGAGGGGCTCAGTCACAGCTGAAGAAGGAGTCAAAAGAAATCTCTAGAAATGGAGTGTGGACCAAACTAGGGCCTTTAAAAAAGATAAACAGGGGCCGGGCGCGGTGGCTCACACCTGTAATCCCAGCACTTTGGGAGGCCGAGGTGGGTGGATCACGAGGTCAGGAGATCGAGACCATTCTGGCTAACATGGTGAAACCCCATCTCTATTTTAAAAAAAACACACACACAAAAAATTAGCAGGGTGTGGTGGCGGGCGCGTGTAGTCTCAGCTACTTGGGAGGCTGAGGCAGGAGAATGGCAGGAACCCGGGAGGCAGAGGTTGCAGTGAGCCAAGATCATGCCACTGCACTCCAGTCTAGGTGCCAAAGTTAGACTCCATCTCAATAAATAAATAAACAAATAAAATAAAATAACAGCTGTCAGAATTCTAGTAGATAGTGCCACAGCCCCCTTAAATCCACAGAATGAACACCGTGGTGGCCTCCCCATCCTCTACCTGCCCAGCTCTGATGTGTAGTAGCTCAGGGTTTGCATGGGTTCCACTTAACTGCTGGGAAAGCTACTTAGCTGGTCTGAGGCTCAGTTTCCTCATAAGTAAAATGGAAATGATGACAGTAGTGTATACTTTATAAGGTTTCATGGGAATTAAATCTGTATTAGCTTACTATTGCTGCTGTAACAAATTTTGTGGCTTAACACAACACAAATTTATTCTCTTGCAGTCCTAGAGGTCTGAAGTTTGAGATCAGTGTATTGGCAGGGTTGGTACCTTCTGGAGGCTTCTGAGAAAAATCCATTTCCCTGCCTTTCACAGCTTCCAGAGGAGAAGCAATTGAGCCAGCTCATCCCAGGATGAGCTGTGATTGGCCCAAGCCCTTCACTGTAATCCCATCTCCCTTGCCACAGTGATTAATAAGAATGATGTTCAGGACTTCGGTTCAGTGATTGGAGGAAGAGAGCTCTCTCTTATTGCTGAGAGTATAGTATGCGGACATGAGGCCTGGGACAGCTGTAGCCACTTTGCTACAATGAAGGAAGACAGTCTGAGGATAAAGCCAGTGCACAGAGAAGGGCAGAACAGAGAAACTTACAGAGAAACTGAGCCACATCCTTGATCAAACTATTCCTGAAGTCTAACCTACCGCTGAACCTTCAAGTAATAAAACCTAATAAATTCTCTTTATTGATTAAAGACAGTTTTAGGAGATTTGTTTTTTATTCTTTATTTTTAAAGCAAAAGTATCCTAACAGACACCAACCAGTCACCTCTAAAGTACCTATTTAGAGGGGCAGATGTAGGTAATTTTTCTCACAGTTTAGCTTCCTGCGAGAACCACTTGGTTCTTGGCCATTTCTCTCCTTACACTTCTTATCTTCCCTACAATCAACTATAGCTTCCTGTATCCTTAAGTACCTGGTTTGATTCTAGCTAGCTCACGCAGATAACTATTTTCTGACTTTATTTCAGCCTATATTTCTTCGCTCTCTGCTCTACTATTGGCCCTCATTGTTGTCTTGAGTTTCTTTATAATGAATTCTCATCTGTCTGACATACCAATCTCACTACCCACATATCAGTGGTCAAAAACTCTGGGCCCAATCCTCCCTTCTTTGAGGACCAAGGAAGCCATAACCTTCCCGCTACTTAAACCCTCTGGGTGATGAAATGGCCCCAGGGACAGAGGCTTCCGCTGAACCACCCAAATTTGGATGAAGTGTCAAGCAGGCTAAAGCGGTAAAGGAAGGGTTCTGGTCTCTGAACATCACCAAGCAGAGGCTATACTGGCACAGACCCAGGGTGCTGTAAGGGAGGCCCCTGACCCAGGGAAGGAACCAGAAACGAGAAAGTAAAGAGATCTGCATTACAGGCCCAGCTCTTTCACCACAGGGCTCTGAGGCCTTGGCCCTTCTCTGGGCCTCATTTTCTTCATCTGTAAAAAGGGTTTCAGAAGTCTTTAGCCCCAGTTGATATTTGAGCAACCTCATGAGAGACCTGGAGCCAGAACCACTTAGCAAATCAGCTCCCAAATTTCTAACCCACAAAAACTGTGAGATCATAAATGTGTGTTGTTTGAAACCTCTAAATTTGAGGGTACAGTCGTCCCCTGGTATCTGCAGGGATTGGTTCCAGGATCCCTTCAGATACCAAAATCCATGGATGCTCAAGTTCCTGATATAAAAGGATATAGTCCCTGAAGTTATTTGGTGCTGGTAATCTGTTTAAGGATTTTGAACTTGGAATTCATGTAGGAATTTCAGGTGGCCAAAGTTTTCCAGTGAGATTATCCGTCGTTTCCATTCTATTATCAAAGGAAGATGTAACACAAAATTTTTAGAACTACAGGCCTACATTATCTTAAAGGTTCTTCCCAGCCTCAGCAATCTGTCATTCTAGATGCCTCACGACAGTGGATTCACTATAAGGAATGCATTCAAATGCAGGCACATAAGGTGTAAATC
Source organism: Macaca fascicularis (assembly GCF_037993035.2). NCBI lineage: Eukaryota > Metazoa > Chordata > Mammalia > Primates > Cercopithecidae > Macaca > Macaca fascicularis. The sequence goes on from NC_088376.1 coordinate 135,600,255, forward strand.
CAGGAAGTCAGAATTGCCCCCAAGCCTTCCAATTTTATGTAAAATTCAGAATTGTATATTCCAATTGCATATTCCCTGTACAATAATTCTTAGGTATACTAACCTTTGAGAACCACTGAGCTAGACTGGAAGAAGACACAAAGAGAAATTCTACAAGCTCGTATTTTGGGCACTTAAACCATTCTGCTTTAAAAGAACTATCATCTAGACCCTCAAACCAAAAACTGCACTGTAAAATAAGGTTTATGTCATTCCTAGAGTGTGCAAAGCACTGGTGGAACAGAGGAGAAGCAATCAATACTGCCTGGAAGGGACATGGGAAGCTGAGGAAGGCTCCAGAGAAGGTGATGTCAGGGCATAGCAGGGCGTCCTGGGCAGGAGGAGAGCACGTGCAGAGACCTGCAGGCTCAGATGCCAGTGTTCACCATGCGGGGGGAACTGGGAGGCATGTAGAGAGGTGAAATGGTGAGAGATGGGGCTGGGGAGAAATAGGGACTGGATTTTCAAGGCTTCGTGAGCTGTGTTAAAGGCTTGGCACCAGCACTGGTAGGCAGGGCAGAGGGTATATACACACAGGTAGGACGTCAAACGAAGCTCTGGGCAAACACACCCCTGATCTGAATGGAGGAAGAGCCTGGCTGGGGTTTAGGTAATTTGGGAACAGCGCCCCCTGCACATTCTCTATATCTCAGCCCAGGAGACTGGCTGGAGGAAAATAAAGTCTTCTTGGGGTAGCTAAGCATTTTATATATTTTATACAGTATTTTATATCAGGAACTTGAGCATCTATGGATTTTGGTATCTAAAGGGGTCCTGGAAGCAATCCCTGCAGATACCAGGGGACGACTGTACCCTCAAATTTAGGGGCTTCAAACAACACACATTTATGACCTCACAGTTTCTGTGGGTTAGAAATTTGGGAGCTGATTTGCTAAAGGGAGCTAAGCTCACTTTGTCCAGGGGTGGCTTATTAGATTAATAGTATAGCCCTGCAAGAAATGAATGGAAACCGACTTTTTACACATGTATTAGTTATCTATTGCTGCATAACAAACTACACTATCCTTGGATTCCACATCTGTGGCTTTAACCAGCCATGGACCAAAAATATTCAAAAAATAACAATAACAATAATAATACAATAAAAATAATACTAATAAAAAAGAATACAGTATAACAACTATTCATATATAACATTACATTGTATTAGGTATTATAAGTAATCTAGAGATGATTTCAAATATACAGGAAGATGTACATAGATTATATGCAAATACTATACCCTTTTATATCAGGAACTTGAGCATCCATGGATTTTGGTATCTAAAGGGGTCCTGGAACCAACCCCTGCAGATACAAGCGGACGACTGTACCCTCAAATTTAGGGGCTTCAAACAACACACATTTATGATCTCACAGTTTCTGTGGGTTAGAAATTTGGGAGCTGAATTGCTAAGTGGTTTTGGTTCAAGGTCTCTCATGAGGTTGCTCAAATATCAACTGGGGCTAAAGCCTTCTGAAAGTTCACGTGGGTGAGTGGGGCCTCCAAGCTGCTCACTCACGTGGCTGTGGGCAGGAGGCCTTGGTTTCTCACCACCTGGGCTTCTCTGTAGGGCTGATTGAGTGTCCTCAGAACGTGGCAGCTGACTTCCCTCAGAGCAGATGAGCCAAGAGACAGCCAGGAGGAGGTTACAGCCCCTTTTATGTTCTGATCTTGGATGTTCCTGTCAGATCCTCCACAGTATTCATTACAAGTGAGTCTCTAAGTCCAGCCCACACTTAGTAAGTCCCTAAGTCCAGCCCACACTTTTTAAAGATGGAGTGTCGCTCTGTCGCCCAGGCTGGAGTGCAGTGGCGTGATCTCAGCTCACTGCAACCTCTACCTCCTGGGTTCAAGCAATTCTTGTGCCTCAGCCTCCTGAGTAGCTGGGATTATAGGCAACTGCCACCACGCCCACCTAATTTTTGTATTTTTAGTAGAGATGGGGTTTTGCCAAGTTGGTAGGGTTCATCTTTTGAAGGGAGAAGTGTGAAAGAATATTGGACATGTTTTTAAGCCACCATAAGCCAATTTAAAGTAATAATTTTAGGAATATTCTCAGGTGTGACAGCCCAGGCAGCCACATTCGTAGGCTAATGATTATCAGATTCATTGTTATTCATTCATTGTTAATGATTATCAGATACAAATCATCTGGGGGTGCTTGGTAAAAGGAAAGATTCCTATGCCTACCTCCAAAATATTCTATATTAGGAGCTTGGGAGTAGGGCCCAGAAATTTGCCTATTTTGCTAAGTTGTAAGGGTATTCTAACAGAGATTATTGAGGTCCAGGAATCTGCATTTTGGTAAATCCCCAAGGATCTTTGGTGCTGGTAATCGGTAAAAGTACCCACCTCAGAATTGACAATAATTGCCAATTGGTATGGCAGTTTGGAAATTCCAATACATTTGGGAATAACTAAGTGGTTAGAAGGTCGGCCAAGGACAGAGGCCAGAATAAAGTAGCACATGGGCACAGCTCTCCATGAACACCCACACGGAGAGAGGTCAGCAATCACAACACGTTTTCTACTCTCCTGGACCAGGTCCCTGGGAGCTTCTCAACACAGCACTCCAGGCAGCCACCTCTAGCCATTCAGAGTTGGTGTAGGATTTGCAACCTATTTGCAATCCTTGACCTAAGGTCACATGCCCAGGAATCCACTAGTTCTGACACGTGACAGTTCTTTAGAGTTCTGGTCAGACAGAGGTTTCTTCAGCATGCACTGAGGAGCTGAGCACAGCTATGATCCATTTTATAATTGAATGGGGATAATGGGGTGGGAACGGGGGATAGGATCTTGGAGGATAGGAGGTGTACTTGGCCAGCACTCATCCCTGGGAAACTTCGGTCTGGTTCAAATGTCGAGACACTCAAGTAACAGGCTCAGGATAGAGGCCTGTACTTCCCCCTGATGAGGAACAGGATTCAGGAGGTGGGCCAGGGGCTGGCCCTTTGTTTAGTTAGTGCTGTCTGGTTCTTCATGGAGCTTTCAGGAAGATTGCCAGGACCCTCTGTGAGTTTTCAGGCATTGTGGGCCCCTCTTGCTCTCTTTTTATGGGATGGTTTATGTCTGCTCCTCGGCCCTGGGAGGGAAGCCACACAAGAGTTGCTAAGCAGCTGCTGGAGCCTTTCTGTTTTAAGCCGGGACACTATTGTCTCTCTCTTTATTTCCCATAAGGAGCCGTGACCCAGGTGGTTACTGAGCTGCCCCCAAGTCTTCAGCACTATTGGTCCAGAAAAGGGCAAAGAGTGAACAGAGCCATCAAACAGCGTGAGGAGCAGGTGAGGGGTATGAGAGCCCAGCATTAATAACTGTGGCAAAACCTGGGCCTCACGCCCTCGTGTACACACCACGCCCCTGCAAGTTCACCTCCACCGTTCAGGGTCTGATCGCCTGGAGGATGGGTGTGGCTTTTCCTGCAGGGACCCACAGGTTCACATCCATTTCCCCAGGGGCTTCTGTGGGCTGCAGAATCAGGGAAACGGTTTGGGAAATGGTTCCCCAAGAGGCTTGACATGGCATTGTGTTGAACCCCTGGAAAACCTTACCCCCCAAACCTTCCTCCCTCCGCCGCTTGTCTCTAACTGAGCTGTTTCTAAGGCAATTGTAGCTATATAATTTTCTATTTTTTCCCCACACTTAATCATGCTCCTTGTTTAAAAAAATTTAGAAAATAAAGATATGAATAAAAAAAACCCACCCTACACCCAAAGATAACCACTGTTAACATTCTGAGATATTCCTTCTATACTTTTTCTCTCTCTGCATGCGTGTGTACGTACGCGTGTGAGTGTATTTATATATATGCGTGTATATATATAAAATCAGGCATCATTGATATTTTGGGTGGGATAAATCTTTTTTGCAGGGGGCTGTTCTGTGAACTGTAGAATATTTAGCAGCATCCCTGGTCTCCCTACCCACTAGATGCCAGTAGCACTCCCCACCCCCACTTGTGATAACTAAACATATCTCTAGATATTGCCAAATGTCCCCAGAGGGACAAAATCACCCTCTGTTTAAAATCACTGCTTTGGCTGGGCACGGTGGCTCACTCCTGTAATCCCAGCACTTTGGGAGGCTGAGGTGAGCAAATCACTTAAGGTCAGGAGTTCGAGACCAGCCTGGCCAACATGGTGAAACCCGGTCTCTACTAAAATTACAAAAATTAGCTGGGAGTGGTGGTGAGTGCCTGTAATCCCAGCTACTCGGAAGGCTGAGGCAGGAGAATTGCTTGAACCCGGGAGGCAGAGGTTGCAGTGAGCTGAGATCATGCCACTGCCCTTCAGCCTGGGCAACAGAGTGAGACCCCATCTCACTCTGTAAGATAAAAATAAAATTAAAAAAATAAAAATAAATCACTGCTTAGACACACACACACACACACACACTCTAAATGAAATCATATTGTAAATACTTCCTTGTCTTTGAAAAAATTTACCATGCCATGAACTCTTTCTGTTGCCAGTTATTAGGAATCTACACACCATTATTTGCAATGACCACAGAGCTCCCCGTCAGTTGGGATCAATATGAAGTAATGTACATCACCATCTCATTATTGGACACTGTGTATGTACACCGCACAACCTGCCTTATAAACTGCATTTTAAATTTAAAATATCATGAACATCTTTCCATGTCATAGCTGTGGGATGTTGATGTTGACCAAGTCATTTCACCTCTCTAAAGCTCCATTTCCTTTCTGTGGAATGGGGGGTGTACTGTGAGAATCAATGACCAGGACAAGTGTTTTGTGCTTAGTGCAGAACCTGGCACAGGGGGCACCCGCAATAGAGGGCCACAGCTGTGTTTAATGTCCTTGTGAGAGTCCCTACATCATGATTTTGAAATGGCTTTTTATGGCCATCTCTCATATGCAGACACCATACATTATTAAATTAGGCCCTATAGTTGGACTTTTAGGTGGTTTCCAAATTTCCACTATCATAAATCCCTCTACCATTAATACAATTATGCATCATTTCCACTGTTGTCTGGGGAAATTAGTAAAAGTGAATAAGCCAATCCACCTATCCTAACCTGGGACTTATGAAACAAAAGACAAATTATTTTCTTCATAACCCAGTTTTAGACAAATTGTATCCCCTTCTTCCTGTTAAGCTCTGCCCCCAGCGCCTCTACACCTGCTCGTTTATCTGGTCCTGAGTCACGTGCTAACCAGCACCACTGGACATGGTTCCTAGGCTAAGCCCAGGTTGGTCTTTTACTGCTCTTATGCAAAGCCCAAGACCCCTTCTTTCTGCCTTGAGACCACCCGGGGTTGTATACAATTACCTGCAGGATTCCTCTTCTATTTGGTTTTTAAGTTACAGGTGTACAATATTTGATGCATATAATGCATCTGTACAGTTTAAAGAGTGATCATAAAATGAATATCCCTGGACAAGTCTGATGGCGCACACCTGTAATCCCAGCACTTTGGGAGGCCAAGGTGGGAGAATTGCTTAAGCCCAGGAGTTCAAGACCAGCCTGGGTGATAGTGAGACTCGCATCTCCTCGCAAAATAAAATTTTAAAAAGTTAGCCAGGTGTGATAGCACATGCCTGTGGTCCCAGCTACTTGGGAGGCCAATATGGGAGCATTGCTTGACCCTGGGAGGTTGAGGCTGCAGTGAGCCATAATTGTGCTACTGCATTCCAGCCTGGGTAACAGAGCAAGATGCTGTCTCAAAAAAAAAAAAAAAAAAAAAAAAAAAGAATATCCCTGTGTCTACCACCCAGGCCAAAAAATAAGAGTCAATACCCGAAAGTGCCTAACAGCGTGTGTGTCTCTCCCGCTTCCTGGCTGTCTGGGGTGGAAGGGGAGGGTCCACTGGGAACACCCCAGCTAGCCCCTTACTGGCTCTGTGGCCTTGGGCACATTAGTGAACTCTGGGAGCTGATAACAGGAGTATCTTCTCTTTGAAACGGAAGATTGACCCACAGATTAAATGAGATGCTCTTTGGTAAACCTAGAGCCCAGAGCTTAGCACCAAGGAGGTGCCCGAAGCACAGTAGCTAATTGTTTTTACCATGGAGGAGAGTTTCTGGACAGGGAATTCAAGAACATGGTTGTCGCCTGGTGCTGCCAGCCCCTTAGCTCTGTGAACCCAGGCAAGGCAAGCCCTGGGCCTCAGTTTTCTCAGGTGGGAAGTGAAGGGGCTGGACTCACTAGAAAAGCTCTAACTTCCTTTCCAGCTGTGGCCTGTTGAACTTCTACTAATCATTAAGCCAAGGAAAATGGGTTACAATGAAGCAAGAACTTTAACAGAGGGTCACCGTTTACAGTGCCTTTAGCTGACTCCTAGAAACAGACAGTGTGACTGGCCCAAGAGCACATGGTCAGAAGGTAATAAACGGGTTAATAATGATAATACTTCCAACATTTTTTCTGGGGGATGCTAACCTAAGAGCTGCATGTACGTCCTTTTATTTAACTCTGAAGTTAAACAAATCTATCTGATAGATTGTATTTTTATGCCTATTTTATGAAAGTGGAAACTGGGGCTCAGAGAGGCTCTACGGCTTCTCCAAGGCCATGGAGCCCTGGCCTTTTCCATCTGTAAGCCTGTGCTTAAACCAGCACTGCTCAGACCTTAACGAGTGCCTGCGTCACACGGGGATCTTGTGGAAATGCACATTCTGTTGCTGCAAGTCTGGGGTGGGGCCCAAGATCCAACATTTCTAACAAATTCCCGGATGGTGCTGATGCTGGTGGTCTTCTCATCACCATTTGAGTACTGAGACTCGACCACTGTTGCACTCTCCGGGAGCCAAGCTGAGCAGGGACTCAGGGTCTCAGACTCTTTGGTTTCAGTTAACATCAACTTCCTGGCTATTTTTATCGCATCCCAGGAAAAGAAACTGTGGGCATCACACACCAAACAAGACTGCTTCTGGGTCAGACATACCAGAAGGGAAACGTTTCCTGTTGACAATAAGGTTCTAGTTTCTCCCTCTGGCAATGTTTATTTTTCCAGGCATTTGTTGAAACCTCTGCTTCATGTCTTGTCCTACTGAGGACGGTGACTCAAGACACAAACTCACAGCTGATTTCAGCCACACACCTTCCTGCTAGCACTGGGCATTCGACTCATCCCGGGTACACTGTCAGATCCCAATCATGGCATAACATTTATTTTGGCTACCACCAAGGGTCTGTGCTTTATCCTGCTAGTTGTGCCCATCAAGTCTGGAAGGGAATTTAAATATAGGCTACTCCCAGAAAGGAAGCCTTTTATTTGTACAGTCCAGAGGGAGACACAAAACGTTTCTTTTTCCCCCACAAGTCATCATTTAGTCCATAAAAATGTGCATTTGGGAACCCCTCCTGTCTCTGGTCTCCCTGGGTCCCCTCCTCCCGTCTCTCCTCTGTCCCCAGTCCTGCCGAGGTCCTGGCACCATTTTTCTGTCTCTCTGCTTTCCCCCTCCCAGGGTCCTGGCTCCAGGCTGAAATAGCCTGTCCTCCAGGGTCTTCAGAGGGAAACATCCAGACAGGACGAACATGTGTTTCTCTTCCAGAACGGTGATGCGTTATTCTGCCGACAGTGCCTCAGTTTCCTCTTTGGGGAATTGCATCCGTGTCGAAAAGGACCAAGGCGGGTATGGGCAATCTCAACTTCTGATTCTGCTGATACCGCTTCAGCAATGTTCCATGTGGTGTGAGGCTGAAGGGGGCCATCATGGGATGGGAACGGGTGCAGCTTGCCCCAAGTAACAGGGAAGGGGAGTGGCCTCACGTCAAACCAGCCGAACAGAAGAGGGCGGTTACAGCATGCACGAGAATGTCTGCGTGATGCTGGTGGGAATGCCTCCCAGACCTGACATTGTGCTGCAAGGTGACAGCGAATATGTGACAACTGCAGATGCACTCGTAAGAACTGCAGATGCTTTTGTAGTTCTTGAGTGTGATGATCAGGTGCTCACATGCATGTGTGAGATGTGCCACCCTCGAACCTCATTTTGAAGTCAGCACATTACTGTCTGACATGAAAACAAACCAAAAAACTAGACGCTGTTCTCCTGAGGAAATATTGAGTTATAATTGTTGTTGACCAGTTTGGCATGGGACTAAGTCTTTCCACCTTAATTTCTCCCCATGTGCCACAAGACCTTCAAGCCTTTGGTCAATACTCACTACTTCAAAGTTCGGAAAGGCCATCTGTGAATCCAGGCTGCACGCAAATACCCACAGAGCCAGCGTCACAGACTTGTGACCCGCAAAGTCCCACGGGGCCCCACTCTTAGAAGGGCCCTGCACTTGTCACAATGCTCTGCCCACACCCGCTGGAAATTCAAAATACATTTTGAACAAAGGACCTACATTTTCATTTTGTACTGAGCCTGGCAAATTATGTAGCCAGTCCCGAATTCCAAGGACAGCCACTGCATTCTCAGACCTCACTTCTTTTTCCTTCCAATTAAAACAAAGTTTCAAGTCTGTTGCTGGTCATGGCAGAACCATCCGAAATCAGGAACTGAACTCAGAGCTGCAAGGTTGGTCTACCTGGAGGAGGAGTTCCTCTCCCTAGGCCAGGGCTCTCTGGAAAAAGGCTCTGGAGAAGAGGGTGGGGAGCTGTGGCGGGGCCCAGCTCTGCGCCTTCAGATATTTTAACTAGGAGTCAAGGAACCCTGCCATGCCCCACAGTCTGGTGGCAATATTTGTCTCTCTGCCAGAAGCACAACTTAAACGTCTCTATCTTCTGGTCCTAGGGAAGCTATTTCATTCTGATCAATTTGGCCTGCATTTAATGGATAGTCCTATGCTCAGAAGGGTGTTGTATGAGCCCCAGTACAGAAGGGGCTAGTGGTAGAGTGTGAAGACACATTGTCCCACAGTTCTCAGGGACGTTATTGGGACAACCAGGGCAATTTGAGTATAGACTGTATATTTGACACTATTCTTGTATCAATGTCTGTTTCACTGGGTGTGATGAGGGTCTTTCTGGTTATGTAGGAGGATGCTCCTTGTTTTGGTAGACACATTCTAAAGAATTTACAGGTGAAATTCTATGAAGTCTGCAACTTACTTTCAAATGTTCTGGGAGAAAATGATATATGTCATATATATATTTACATGAGAGTTTTCCTCTGAAATCTCTAGATTCTAAAGTCTAAAGATTCTCTAATAATGGATTTATTGTGCATTGTGCAACATTGGAGCTTTGAGGTTGGAGTAACCTCTATTTCATGCTGGCTTTCGTCCACGTTGGCTATGGAAGTTTGCAGTCATTTCTTTATTAATGAAAACTGACAAGTGGACACTATTACCACCTTGTATTGATCAGACTTTACCAGAGGAAATCCAGGATTCTTCGCATGGACAACTGTGTCAATAAAAACAAATTCCCTCTGAGAAAATAAAAATAAGTAATAAAGACTCAGGCTGGGCATGGTGGTTCACACTTATAATTCAGCAGTTTGGGACACTGAAAAAGGAGAATCACCTGAGCCCAGGAGTTCGAGACCAGCCTAGGCTACGAAGCAAGACTCCGCCTCTACAAAAAATAAAAATAAAGACTCTCTCTTTCTCATATAGCTTTATCTATCTAATGTATCTTATCTATCATCTATCTACCTATCCATCTATCTATCTATCTATCTATCATCTGTCTATCTATCATCTGTTTATAAAGAGAGAGAAGAGGGAGACAGATAAATAAAGCAAATATGGAGAAATGTTATTGATTGGTGAGACTGGTTGAAAGTGTATATATTTTTTCAATTTTTCTTTGGCTTGAAGTCCTTCTAAATAAAATGTTGGGAGGGAAAATACACTATTTCTCCCAATAAGGTTGTCATCACTGGGAGATAAGATGTCTATCATCTTACTTTGGGTTACCCCAGAAACAGATCCTGAGATAAAGGTTCAAGTGCAACTTGTTTATTCAGTAAGTGATCCAGGAAACAGCAGTGGAGAAGTGAGGTGGGAGAAGGCAACCAATAAGGAGAATATCATCGAGTCTCTGCCATCTCTGAAAGTCAAGGGGACTTCACACCTGGGAAACTCTGGAGTCACATAGAATGTCTCGGGTGAGAGCTAGGGTATTTATACCCAGTGCAGTCACGGGATGGGGGCTGCCCCCATGGGTATGGCAACCAGAGAAGGCCCCGAGCAGTAGGTATCGGGCCGAGCAGTAGTAAGGCCTGGCGTCTGCTCCACAATATTCCATCCATTCATTCAATCGACTTCCACCTAGTGGACCCAGGTCCAGGACCTCACTAGGCACCGGGGAAATAGTCCTCATGAAGACAGATACAACCTCTGCTCCCACAGAAGAATGAGAACAAGTGGGGAAAACAAACAAAAACCAGGTAAGCAAAAATTGACAATAGAGGGGAAATTACAATTCACCTGGTCATCTAATCATTGAACTTTTAGTAAGCACCTATTGTGTGTTGGTCATAATTCCAAACATAGGGAATATATAGATGAAACAAGAATTGTAAGTCTGTAAGCAATTCATGAATTTTTTTTTTCTTGAATGGAAACAATCTAGTCGAAGTCCTCACAGCTCCAGAGGGGTGAGACACTGAAATCCAGCTGCAAGGATATTTAAAGAACAGGCCCATTGCTTACATTTAGCTAGAAAAGCCCCTCTCTCCACCCCATCCACCATCCTCCCAGGGTGCTAACTCTAGCCTGAAAACTGATCCCGAGGACTGTCCTTCAATTAACTGAATTTTCTCCTGAAACAATGGCAGCAGAAGGGTACACTCTGGGCCAAGCATGGTGGCTCACGCCTGTAATCCCAGGACTTTGGGAGGCCGAGGCAGGCGGATCACTTGATGCCAAGAGTTTGAGACCAGCCTGGCCAACATGATGAAACCCCATCTCTACTAAAACTACAAAAATTAGCTGGGCATGGCAGTACACGCCTGTAGTCCCAGCTACTTGGGAGGCTGAGGCAGGAGAATCACTTGAACCTGGGAGGACGAGGTTGCAATGAGCTGAGATTGTGCCACTGCACTCCAACCTGGGAGACAGGGCAAGACTCTGTATGAAAAAAAAAAAAAAAAAAAAACAAGGGCACGCTCTGGCTCTGCTCTCAAGTCCCAAGCTCTTCTGGGTTTTGTGGTGCCTGTAAGAATCTTGACTCTCCCCAGAGGAAAGAGGGCACCTGGGATCCACCTGTGAAAAATCACACTACCTCCCTTTCTGCCTGGCTACCTTGGAGACTTCCAAACATTGCCCCCTTGTCATCTAAAATTAGAGACATCCACAAAATCTGGTTCAACTCCCTCCTGAACACTAAATGAATAATTTGTACTAGAGTCATCGTTTAACTGATGATGGCAGTATGTTGTGTGATTTCAGCATCAAACACTTCCGTCGTCATGTCCATCGGGCAACAAAGACAGAGATGAGGTTACATCTCATCTCATGCCTCTCAGAGATGAGGCATGTGTTACTAACATCAAATGCTGAGCTTTGGGGAGCTGCTGCCATTTTTTATTTGTTTTTCTGTTTGTTTTGTTTTTAATGTCAGGCACAGTGTTTCAAGCCTATAGTCCCAGCTACTCTGGAGGCTGAGGCAGGAGGATCTTTGAAATCCTTGAGCCCAGGAATTCAAGGCTGCAGTGAGCTATGATCATACCACTGCACTCAAGCCTGAGCAATATAGCAAGACCCTGTCTCTAAAAAATTTAACTACCTGACAAGGGAGATACTACGATCATGGAAGTGGTTTTCCCAGGGCAAGCCTTATCCATTGCACTCCAGATGTGCTGACTCCTGCAGTTTCCCCAAATGTGGGAAACTCGACTACATAATTTGTGGTAGTAGGGGACTGCGTTCATGCTCTCCCCTACTAGAAAATAAAAAGTTAAAATTAAAAGATAAATAAGTAAAAATTCCACTAAACTAAAAACAAAGAAATCCAAAGGCAAGAATTAGCAGAATTCTCTGCTTTGAGAATTACACACCTATTGTTCTGAGCTTGTTTCTCCAACGCGGTGTGGAATGAATCCTTTTCTTTCAGTCAAGTCTCTATTGCCTTCGTATAACTTAGATGAGGGAGACTCACACTTTTTAAAAGGAAGGCCTAGGAAAGCTATCCATCTGGGCTGTGTGTGGTTCCTGAATGGTGCCAGGCTGGCAGTAGAAGCTGTGACCTGAAGGTTGGCTCAACCCCATTCTTCACTGGGTCGGCTTTGGGCAACCCACGCCCACACCCACACCCACACCCTACATTGTTCTATGTTCAAGAGGTTCCTCAAAGCCTCTCTTCTCTCTCTCCTTTTTTTTTTTTTTTTTTTTTTTTTTTTTTGGTTTGAGACAGTCTCTCTCTGTCACCCAGGCCGGAGTGAAGTCACACAATCTCGGCTCACTGCAGCCTCCGCCTCCAAGGTTTAAGCAATTCTTGTGTCTCAGCCTCCAGAGTAGTTGCCTACAGGCATGTGCCACCACACCCGGCTAATTTTTCTATTTTTTGTAAAGACAGGGTTTCGCCATGTTGGCCAGGCTGGTCTCGAACTCCTAGCCTCAAGTGATCCGCCTGCCTCGACCTCCCAAAGTGCTGAGATTACAGGCATGAGCCACTGTGCCCAGCCTCTTTTCTTTCTCTTTTGCAAACAATCTATCTCAGGGCCCTGTGGGCTCTGCATCTGTCTGGACTGTGCTCCTCATAGCTGGCCTCCAGCCGCTCCACACAGCAGTCACAGGGAGCCTCCTAAATGCACATGTACTGATGGGGGCTTCTCCATTAAGGCCATCAGCTGCTCCCTGTGCTCCCCAGGAGGAAGCCCTTACTCCTTAACACAACATCAAAACTTGTACCAGGACCCCAGCTCTCCAGCCCCAGCCCCTTCTCTCCCTTCCTCCAACTCTGTATCCTGGCAAAGAGAATTACCTGCTGCGCCTCTAACAGTCCAAGACACCTGCAAATACAGTTGCCTCTACGTGGAAAGGACTTCTTCCTTTTGCCCCCTCACCTTTCCAAACCCCTCTGTTCACGTAACCCATTTTCCCTCCTTTCTCTAGACTTTGCTTAGATGCCACCTCCTCTAGCTGGCCTTGCCTGACCCCTGACACTTGGGTGAGATGCTACCCGCGGGCTCCCCAATCACAGCAGCCAGGGATGGGTTTGTAGTTTTACCTGTGTCTCACAGAGCTCCCAATGTGGAACACAGGCTCGATAAATGTGTGAATGACATGTGGATGAGTATGTGGATGGACGTTTGCTAGGCACTCAGTTGGCCACTGAAATGGGGTTGTTCTAGATCGGTGCTGTGTAAGTGGGGGCCACCAGCTGATACTGCTTGTCCACTGGCTATGATCGATTTGCAACAAATTAAGTGCAAACATTGAGGGTGTTTCAAAACTTGTAAAGCACTTTAACTGAGCCCTTTTAAGTTTGCTGAATCTAATAATAAAAAAACACTGAGCTCATATTTTGTATGCCTTGGTTTTATTTTTTTCTATTAAATTATATCAATTGTATTTTACTGTATTGGTCTGCAATGGATTAGAAATCTCAAAAACTGGCTAGGTGCAGTAGCTCATGCCTGTAATCCCATCACTTTGGGAGGCAGAGGCGGGTGGATCACTTGAGGTCAGGAGTTCAAGACCAGCCTGGCCAACACGGCAAAAGCCCCTCTCTACTAAAAATACAAAAATTAGCTGGGCGTGGTGGCAGGTGCCTGTAACACCAGCTACTCGGGAGGCTGAGGCATGAGAATCACTTGAATCCAGGAGCTGGAGGTTGCAGTGAGCCAATATCGTGCCACGGCACTCCAGCCTGAGCAACAGAGCAAGACTCTGTCTCAAACAACAAAAAAAGAAATCTCAAAAACTGACCTTTTATCCCCAGATAATTTGAGAAGCACTGTTCTACAGTGTTCCTAGGGCAACAAGACGAATGTGTGTGCGGTCTCAGTGTGTGTGTATGTGGTGTTTGTGGAGTGGGGGACAACAGGAAAGGGAAGAATTTAGAAGGTAAACTTGGTTGACTCTGCATTTGCAGGGAAGCTTCTCCATACGATAACGTCAAAAGACTTTCTCAGAATCAAATACGCCAGAATAAACAGCTTATAAATGGTCTTCTGAACCTGGTGTCCCCAAAGGGAGAATAAATTGCAGCTATTAAGATCATCCGATTCATCTAACTGACCGAGACAGCCCCATGCAAGTGGGGGCCCATGCCATAAAAATGTGTCCCCCTCAAAAAAACAAACAAAACCCCCAAATTTTAATAAATGGTTATTTATTCTAAATGCAAAATAAATAAATAAAGCGTCTTTCTCACTTACTTTGTAGACATGATTTTTAAATTTGTTTCCTAACTTTCCCCAATCTGGCTTCCATTAGAGAACTATTTCCCAAATTAACCTCTGTGCCCTCTCAAGTAAAGAATGCAAGAGATTTCTACCAGCTATTTTCTCCCATTTCAGACATGCCACGTGTGTTTAACAGGAGGCAGAGATTTCCAGGCTAGAAGTGGTAGTAAAGGGATCTTTTAGCAATGATTCTTTGAAAATCAGCAGTTTTTTTTTTTTTTTTAAGGACAGGCACCCCTTTCGCCCCAAAAGGTCTCTCATGTTGCTATCCTGAGCCAAATGTTTAATTGATGCTAAGGAACTTTACCTTCAATCACCTTCCAAGTGCTGAGCAAATGGAGTGCCAATAGGCTATGTGATGGGGGACCAGGGTAAAGATTGAACTTTATCTGTGCTCGTGAGGAGAGATCAGATAAGTCACCGGTGGCTTCAGCAACGCTGACTTATCATTCTCCACACTTACGAAGGAAAAGGTCAAAGCACACGGTGGTGAACATGCATTTGAGGCCCCAGAAACGGTTTTCTTAGCCATGGCCTCCGGAATCAAACACACTGGGTTCTTTGAAGGCAGAGCTAAACACATGTAGTGGAAAAGTTCAGGGTTCAAAGTGTAATTTCGAAAACAAAGAACCAAGTTTCCAGCTTAAGCATCTAGGTAACTGGACACAGGCCAGGAGCTTCGAAGCAAAGGCACGCCTTTTCTGCACAGACTGCCAAAATGCCGCTGAATCTTCCTTGCGAGAGCCATACCCTAGGTCCACACCCTTCTAGTCTCACTCTGGGCTTACTGTGAGGTTTGAGTCAATCGATGGGAAAGCATCAAATGTGGCCCAGGCATATATATATATATATATATATATATATATATATATATATACACACACACACACACACACACACACACACACATACATACATATATATATATATATATATATATATGACAGGGTCTCACTGTGTTGCCCAGGCTGGAGTGCAGAGGCACAGTCTCGTCTCACTACAGCCTCAACCTCCCAGACTCAAGTGATCCTCCCACCATAGCCTCCCAAGTAGCTGGGACTACAGGCGTGGGCCACCATGACCAGCTAATTTTTCTATTTTTTTGTAGAGATGGAATTTTGCCATGTTGTCCAGCCTGGTCTCCAACGCCTAGGGTCAAGTGATCTACCTACATTAATCTCCGAAAGTGCTGGGATTACAGGAATGAATCACCGTGCCCAGCCCCCCAAGCAGAGCTTTGACTAGTACTGTGCCTTGGCACTTGCCCTTGTTTGCTGGTCACTGGAACCCTGAGTCCACCATAGGAACAAGCCTGAGTTAGCCACCTGGAGGATGAGAGGCTACATGGAGCAGAGATGAGCCCTCCCAACTGAAGCCCTTCAGGACCAATTAGTCTGCTTAATGCCAGATAGGTGAGTGAGGCCATGCTAGATCATACAGCCCCAGCTGAGCCACCAGCTACCCACAGCGATCAGTCACATACCCCACACAAGAGGAACCACCCAGTTGACCCACAGGATCATGAAAAATCATAACTGTTGGTCATTTTAAGCCTATGATAAGGTCGTTTGCCACACAGGAAAAGCCAACTGATATGCATTCATTCATTTATTCTTTCATCCACTTATTTAGCAAATATGTATTGAGAGCCTGCTGTTGGCTCATTGTGCTAGGCAGAAAGGCAACTGAAAGGGGCCATGAGCTCCTTGAAGCCAAGGATATAGCTTATTTGTCTCTGTTTTCCATGCCTGGCACACTCCAGCGTATATATATATATAGGAGGTGCTCAAAAACTTTATCTAATAAACACACGAATTGGAATTAATCCCAAGGGGACAATTATAGATCTCAAGCTTTAAAAGTGCAGATTGCTTGACTCAGCAATTCATCTTCTGAGAATTTAATGTAAGGAAATATTTTCAGGATGTGTGCAAAAAATTTAATTACAAGAATGTCCTATCATAGCCTGGTTTACAGTGGCTTCATTGGATTTGGTTGAAAACACAATGGTGGCAATGGCAGTGTAGTCTCTGTGACAATTTGGTTGAAAAGAATATTGCAATCATGGGTGCAGGTAATTTCAATCCCCTGTGGAGTAGCTTTATGACCTTTTTGTTCCTTTAGACCAAAAAAAAAAAAAAAGTAACTATGTTTCAGATTTTGGGGGATTTTATTCTCCTCTACATTTAAAATTTCTAATTCCCTTTCAGACAATTAAATATGCTCTGGGCTGTTAATAAGAAGAAGCAAAAAGATTGTTTTATGTCTATCAATAGGGAGTTGGTGAAAGGACAGAGCAAGCATACGATGGGTGTGCCTCATTTTAAGGAATATGGTAGAGAAAGGATAGAGTGTATGCCTCTGCTTACATCAAAAGGTGGTCATTATGTCCATCAGGGTTCTCTAGGGAAACAAAATTCAGGAAGACAGAGAGAGATTTTAAGGAATTGGCTGACATGATTGGCGGAGACTGTCACGTCTGAAATTTGTAGGGTAGGCTGGCAGGCTAGAAACTCAGACAAGAGCTGATGCTATAGCCCAGTCTGAAATCTGCAGGCTGTCAGGTTGGAAACTGAGGAAGATTTCCATGTTCCTTCTTCTCCAGGAAACCTCAGTTTTGGCTCTAAGACCTTCACATGATTGGATGAAGCCCACCCACATTATCAAAGGTAATCTCCTTTATTTAAAGTCAGCTGATTGTAGGTGCACATTTCTTCTGTGACATACCTTCATAGCAACATCTAGATTGGTGTTTGACCAAACAACTGTGCACCATAACCTAACCAAGGTAATGCATAAAATTAAACCATCGCTGTCGTAAGTTGGAAAAAAAAAAATCAGACTACAAAATAGAATAATTTGGTTCTATTTTTAAAGAGGGAAAGTATAACATATATCTATAGAAAAGAAATTAGGAAAGGTCTGCACCAGTGTGTTAACAGTGATTGTCTCTGGGAGGGTCTGATTGCTGGTCTCTCTCCTCTCTGCTGGTCTGGTTTTCCTGTTTTGCCTGAAAAGAGAAAGCCTTGCTATTGAAAGAAAACAAATACATAAAAGGAACAAAGAATTAAAGAACCTTGTCAATGCCCTTCAGCCAGACCACCCAGGAACACACCTGTTATTGAGCAAGTTGGTTTTGCTACTGGTGGAAACTAGAGAGCATAAATACCTTGGGGAACTGTGGGAGTTTCCGTAGAGGGTGTTAGAAAGAATCTAGTACAGGATTTGGGCTTTGGTTGAGTAATCTGGGGGAAGGCTTAAGGAAACAGGCTCACTCTAGATTCAGTGCTGTCAGAAAGCAGCCACAATTCTAGAATTCAGTATTACTATAAGTCTTATGCATACAGAAGGCAAACTAAATCAAGGATAAAGCTGTAATTGACAAAGCAGCAGCAGTCATTCGTGTTAGATGAGAAAAAGAGATGTTTGGTATCTTATGGGTTACACAATGACCTTCTTTTCAGTTTACTTTATCCTGGTTGCAGAGTGACCTTGTCTGTGTTCTGTGAGATTGTGTCTGTCCAACAGCAGAACACCGTGGCCCTGCTGTGAGTATCAGACTGGTTCCCGGGTGCCAGAGGTTAACTTTTTTTTTTTTTCTCTACCTGGATAGGGATAATACTAGGAACTTTACTTGCACTAAAAAAAAAAAAAGTCTGGAGAGATTTTATTTTCTGTAACTGATTCTTCCTCTGTTTACTCAGCCATGTTTTCCTGAAAGTATTAATTTAGCAAACTGAACCAGAATTAGTTTTTCAATCACTAGTGCACATATCATAAATTTTGAACATTCTATTCAAGACAAGAAATGGTGAACACTAGGGTCATTTCCATCTTTTAGGCGATAGTTGCTTCAGTTGCTTCCTTGCTAGTCTAATCCCAAACCAGAGCATAATTTTTTTTTTTTTTTTTTTTTTTTAAGACAAAGGCTCACTCTGTTGCCCAGGCCAGAATGCAGTGTGGCACAATGTTGGCTCACGCAACCTCTGCTTCCCAGGTTCAAGTGATTCTCCTGCCTCAGCCTCCCAAGTAGCTGGGATTACAGGTGCGTGTCATCATACCCGGCTAATTTTTGTATTTTTAGTAGAGATGAGGTTTTGCCATGTTGGCCAGGCTGAGATCGCTGTTGCCCTCATCCAAGCTTATGTCTTTACACTTTTAGTAAGCCTTTACCTACACGACAATACATAATGACCCACCAGACACACGCCTACCACACAGTTAAACCCAGCCCTTGGCCATTAACAGGAGCTCTCTCAGCCCTCCTAATAACATCTGGCCTAGTTATATGATTTCACTTTAAATCCACTACCCTACTAACCCTGGGCCTACTAACCAGCACACTGACTATAGACCAGGTTCGTCTCAAACTCCTAGCTTCAGGTGATCCGCCCATCTCAGCTTCCCAAAGTGCTGGGATTACAGGCGTGAGCCACTGCACCCAGCCACCAGGGCATAATTGATTGGAAATAGGGAGGTGTTGAAAAGAAGAAAACAAAACTTAAGATTTTTTTTTAAATGATGATTTTGCTGAAAGATGCATAAAAAGTTGGAAAATCATTCCAGGCAAAATTTCCCCTTGGCAAACAAAAATTTCCTCTTTGTATAAACATAGTGACTGAGAACTTTCATTATCAACGAATTCAGCATTCCAACGATACTGACAGCTTAATCAATTTGCTTCTGGCCAAATTGCTCTTGACCAAATTGTCTGCTATGATATATAACAGTAAAACATTGGAAATAACCTAAACATCCAACAAGAAGGTTACTGAAGAAAGCCAAATAAATCATGGTTCATCAATACAATAAATGTCATGCATTCACTTAAAGCAACATACATAAACATTTCTTTTGAAAGGAGTAAATGGATGCTTCTAAACATTTAAGGAAAGAGCTACATTTATAAATAAGCCCAATTTAGGTTTGGTTGTTGTTTTTTGTTGTTGTTTTGTTTTTTGTTTTTTTGAGACAGGATCTCATTCTGTCACCCAGGCTGGAGTGATCATGGATCACTGCAGCCTTGAACTCCTAGGCTCAAGTGATCCTCCTACCTCAGCCTCCTGAGCAACTGGGACCACAGGCATGCACCAGCAAGCTCAGCTAGTTTTTAAATTTTTTGGAAAGACAAGGTCACACCAGGTTGCCCATACTGCTCTCAAACTCCTGGGCTCAAGCAGTCCTCCTCCCTTGGCCTCCCAAAGCATGGGATTGCAGGTGTGAGCCACCACACCGGCCCCAATTTAATTGCGACCATACAGCAAATTCTAGGAATTTAACCAATAGAGATAGATCCTCTTTTCTCTGAAATATGACCCACCTTTCACTGTTTGTTCAGTTCACCAAACCTAGTATTTCCTAACTATTCTTTGCTTGGTTTTTTGGAATATAGGAATCAAGTGGAAAGCAAATCTACTTATTTCTAAACTGGCAGGGGTGGCTGGGTGTGGTGGCTCATGCCTGTAATCCCAACATTTTGGAAGACCGAAGTGGGAGGATTGCTCGAGCCCGAGAGTTTGAGACCAGCCTGAGCAACACAGTGAGATTCCGTCTTCATTTTTAAAATAAAAAAATAAAATCGCAGGGGTGATTTCAACGATATAGCACCTGGTCCAATGTCCAGGAAACAGAGGCTGAAATGTCAGCTCATGTCAACCCAGGAACAGAGCACTTTCTCCATGAGAAAGATTTTACTCTTTAACTAAGCCATGGTACCTTCCTTCTCCTGGACTTTGCTTAAAAAAATTTTTTTGAACAGCTCTATTGAGGTATAATTAACATACAGTAAACTGCACATATTTAAGGCATGCAATACAATGAGTTTTGATTTATTCATGCATCGGTGTGATTATAACCACAATCAAGGTAATGAACATAGCCATTCCCCCCAAAAGTTTCCTTGTGTGTCTTCTAATCCTTCTGATATGGTTTGGCTGTACCCCCACCCAAATCTCATCTTGAATTGTAGCTCCCACAATTCCCACGTGTTGTGTGAGGGACTGTGTGGGAGATAATTGAATCATGGGGGTGGTTTCCCCCATATTGTTGTCGTGGTAGTGAATAAGTCTCATGAAATCTGATGGTTTTATAAGGGGAAACCCCTTTTGCTTTGCTCTCATTATTTCTTTTGCCTGCTGTCATGGAACATGTGCCTTTCATCTTCCACCATGACTGTGAGGCCTCCCCAGCCATGTGGAACTGTGAGTCCGTTAAATCTCTTTCTTCTTACAAATTACTCAGTCTTGAATATGTCTCTATCAGCAGTGTGAGAACAGACTAATACACCTTCCTTTCCACCTCTTCCCAATCTCCCCTTTGGGCAACCACTGCTTTCTGTCACTCTAGATTAGGTTCCATTTTCTAGAGTTTTGTATTGTCAGCATCAGTAACTTATTCCTTTTGACTGCTGAGTAGCACGACACTGTAAGGATGCACAACGTTTTGTTTATGCATTCAGTGACTGATGGGCACTTGAACTGTTTTCGGTTTGGAGCAATCACACATAAAGCTGCTATAGACATTCAAACATTCTCGTGCAGGTCTTCGCATGGACGTCAACTTTCCTTTCTCTTGGGTGAATATCTAGGAGTAGAATGGCTGGATCAAATGGTAAGTTTAACTTTTTAAGAAACTGCCAAACTGCTTTCCAAAGTGCTTGCACCATTTAACCTTCCCATCAGCAGTGAGTGAGCGTCTGGACTTTGTTTCCAACCCAGAGAGAAGCCTGGGTTCTGAGGACCCCAGAACCTGGGTGCTTCTAAGGAGGGCCACACTTCACGTGGGCCACACTTTACATCGGCATCTTTAGGAGAGGACCCTGGAAGAGGTGGGGGACATAGCGCTTGGGTGGGAATCAGCCACAGTCCACCAGGAAATGGGGGAGGCCAGTTTAGTCTGAGAGCTGGCGGGCTCTGAATCTATTCCACACTTTCTTTGTCCCAGCCTGGGGAGTGGGGGTGGAAGTAAAGGAGGAAAAGAATTTCAATGAGCTGCTTTTGACTTGATGCAATTTTGTTGGTTTCAATAACTATTTGTTGAAATAATCTGTGCCAAAGGAGGCCAAAAGGGAAGAGGCATAGGACTGGGGTTCAAAGAGGAGACCCTGAAGAGTCCATGGAGGAGGAGGGAGAGTGGAAGAGGCTTTGCAGGGCACACAGTGATTCTCATTTTACAAAATGCCCAGTATCGAGATTGCTGCAGTGTTTTCAGTGCGGAGGAAATGACATTCCTAAGGCTTGCATTCTAGATCCTGCGAAAACAAATTGCCCTTTTAAAGTCTCAGAGTTAGAGAGATATTTGGTGTTTCTTGAACATGTGGTCAGAGGGTTTTCCGATGGGAATCCTTGGTTGTTTTTAACAAAATAAGCCAGATCCAGAGGCTACGTGACAGGACCTGGGCACCTCTCAGGCTGTCTTCTCACGGCTTGTCTTCTTTCCTGGCCTAATTTCTAGACTCTCTGCACCTGTGGTCTCTGTTGCACTCCAGCATCACCTTTTCAGCCTCTGCCATTAATTGGACTCATTAAATGCACTGGACTCATTGAATGCACTGGGCTCATGCCAGCTTTCTAGTTGCTGAATCCAATGGTCTTTTCTCAGATCTTGTTCTCCTGCTCTCATGGCACCATTTTGATATGGAAGATGGGCAGGGAAGTGCTGGGAAGGGAAGGGCATGGTCTCTGGCTAGGGCTCCACCCCCAAGCCTGTGCCTACGGACCTAGGTGAAGACAGGCACTCCTGCCTTCATGCACAAATGTTGCATTTCCCAAGACCATCCTGGTCGGCCACGCCCCCATCCTCTGCCTGTAAATAAACCCCAGACCTTAGTGGGTATGCACACAAGCAGCAGCTGAGCATTGAGAGGAACACACCGGCTGAAGAACACACAAGCAGCTGGACGTCAGGAGCACACTGACAGGCACCGGCAGGCTGGCAGGCCATCGACCAGTGCAACAACACGGAGTCTGGCTGCAACAGTTAGAGGAGAGCCCCGCTGCTGAGTGGCCTGACCCTAGGGGAAAACCACCTTTCCATTCCATCTCCCTTTGGCTCCCCCATCTGCTGAGAGCTACTTCCACTCAATAAAACCTTGCACTCCTTTTCCACGCCCACATGTGATCTGATTCTTCCAGTACACCAAAGCAAGAAACCCTGGGATACAGAAAGTCCTCTGTCCTTGTGATAAGGCAGGGGGTCTAACAGAGCTGACTAACACAAGCCACCTACAGACGGCAAAACTAAGTAACACACACCCACTGGGGCTTTAGGAGCTATAAGCATTCACCCCCAGATGCTGCCGTGGGGTCGGAGCCCCACAGCCTGCCTATCTGCCTGCTCCTCCTAGAGGTTTGAGCAGCGGGGCACTGAAGAAGCGAGCCACACACGCCCTGTGAGGGCGACAAGGGAACTTTTCCCATTTCAATATGGTCTTCCCACTCATCTCCTCCTTCTAGACAGCTCTCCTGCCTAAGTCTCCATGGCGCCGTTCTACCTAGCTGTCCTGCCGCAGGTCGACTTCCCTGGGAAGCTGTCTCTGAGATGGAGATGATCAGGGAGTGCTCCCATCATCACTCGGTGGAGGAAGCAGAGAGAAGCAAGACCGGAAGGGAGAAGCTGAGCTGTGAAACAGTCTCAGGGAGGGAGAAGCTGAACTGTGAAACAGTCTCAGCAAAGGCCACAGCCAGCTCCACAGGGACAGGCATTCGGGGCACTGAGTTGGAGCAAAAGAATCAGGTCTTTACACACCCCATTGATCAGTCGCTGGATGTGGGCTCCCTGGAAGTAGGCAGGGCTTTGGGCAAGGTGGTGTTCTTTAGCCACAGGCCATTCCAACAGCATTGTCAGCAGCTGGGGGAGTCAGTCCCTCCCCAAAAGGGGATCTGGGCAGCACACTACAGTGTCCACCACACCCTCCTTCTCTCCAGCTGCTCCTTCCCTGGCGCAGGTGACCACTTTCCTCTGGCCTCAGGCTATGGCCTTCTGCTCTTCTCTATTTACAATCTCTTTTGTAAAACACTAATAAAGTATTTTATTTATACTTTATACAAGAACAGTAACTAGCATTTATTGGGTGTGTCCTGTGAGTAGATGCCAGGCACTGTGCTAGGCACTGCCGATATATTATCTCATTTAAGTTCCCAGAAACCCACTGGCATTAGGGGATATGAAAACTCTTTATTACAGCCAAGGAAAGTGCCAGAAGAGTCTTCTTAAAAAAACAAAGCAAATTCCTGTTTCTGCCATGTCACCTCCCTCCTAGCTCAAGGACCTTTGATGGCTCCCACTTACTGTTGGAATAAAAGTCCAGACTCCTAAGTCAGCATCCAAGGCCCTCCGCAACCTGCCCTGAGCCTCCCTTTTTACGATTCTTCCTTTTCCACTCCTGCCAAACTGAGCCCTTCACTAGGACCTTCACCTGGCCTGCTCCAGCCTGCTCCCAGACTAGCTTGGCTTAGCTCCTAACTATGCCTATCCCTTCCTTCGACAGTCATTCATTCACGTATCCGTTTAGTCATTTATTGTAGACCTAACATATACCAGGCTGTGTGCTGGGCTTTGGGGATACAATGCTGAACAGACACAGCCTGTCCTCCCCTTCAGAATCTTAAAATTGTGCAAGAAAGACAAATGTTATTCAAACTTGACAAATTTTCAGAGTTATTTATTTATTAATTATTATTATTTTTTGAGACGGCGTCTTGCTTTGTCACCCAGGCTGGAGCGCAGTGGAGCAATCTCAGCTCACTGTAACCTCCGCCTCCCGCATTCAAGCGATCCCCTGCCTTAGTCTCCCAAGTAGCTGGGATTGCAGGTGCTTGCCACCATGCCCAGCTAATTTTTGTATTTTTAGTGGATATGGGGTTTCACCATGTTGGGCAGGCTGGTCTCGAACTCCTGACCATGGGTGATCCACCCACCTCGGCCTCCCAAAGAGCTGGGATTACAGGTGTGAGCCACCATGCCCAGTCTCAAATAGTTATTGAATTCCAGCTTTGACTCAGTGCTAAGAGGGGAGCATCAAGGAGTGTTGAAAGCTTTTAAAAGGGAATGCTGAGGACCCTTGGCGAGCCAGGTGCTCTTCCAGTGCCCATGGATGTGGCTGTGTATCTCAGTTGCTTCCCCACTTCCTTCGTGGGGCCTAACATAAGTGTCTCCTTTTCAGCTCTCCCCTTTCTCCTCTTAATGTCTACGTTGCCTGTTGCCTGAGCTACTCAATCCTATGCAGCTTTGCTTTCTTAATGTAAAGGGCTGTCGTCTCTCAGGTACATTTTGAGTCTTATGAATGATAGTTATCACTGATTTGGGGACGTATCCTGTGCCAAGCAGTCTCTATGCTCGTGCACTGTTCAGCAATTATAATATCCCCACAATCATCCTTCTTCTTCTCATGATCCCATCGTCTTAGTCCTGGCAGAAGCAACCCTGAGACAGGGACTCAGAGCACATGGTTTACTTGGCAGTTTAAAGAAACATGGGCAGGTCGGTGGGGAGGTCAGGGAAGGGAAGGTGTATTATCAGGCAAGTTCACCCTGGGGGAAAACCAGAGCCAAATCCCGCTGGGGAGATTCTGGGAAATGTCATAGAATGCGTCTCAGAATCACTGTACCCAGGGGGTGAAGGAGTTGGGGTACGTATTCACCAATTCCCACCAGACGCTGGTTGAGGGCTGTGTGTAGGTGGAAATGGCACTAATTCCTGGGCACTGCAGGCACCTGCAAGGGCAGGCAAAGTGGGCATTGGCAACCTGAGAAAGCCCCTAGGTGAAGAAATGGAGGTGCTGGGGTACACTGAAGTGGTGAGGACAGAGGGCCTACTATGCCCATATTACAGATAAGTAAACTGAGGCTTCGAGGAGTCAGCCCAAGGTCACATGGCTAGGAACTATCAGAGCCAGGATGAACTGAAGTCTTTCTGGCTCTAAAACAACATAAAATGCCCCTTGAGAGGCATTATCTTATCTTATCCTTCAGTAACCCTTACAACTCTTTGCACAGGGCTAAGAACCCAGTGAAGACTCCAAAACTCTTCCTGACTGATGAGCCTGAACGATGAGGAGTTTCTTGGAACCACAGAATAACAAGGCTTTTTTTCTTTGTTTTTTTGAGACTGGGTGTCACTCTGTTGCCCAGGCTGGAGTGCAGTGGCGTGATCTCGGTTCACTGCAACTTCAGCTCCTGGGTTCAGGCGATTCTCTTGCCTCAGCCTCCTGAGTAACTGGGACTACAGGCGCACACCACACCAGGCTAATTTTTGTATTTTTAGTAGAGACGGGGTTTCACCATGTTGGCCAGGCTGGTCTTGAACTCCTGACCTCAGATGATCTGCCTGCCTCGGCCTCCCAAATTGCTGGGATTATAGGCATGAGTCACCATGCCAAGCCAATAACAAGCTTTTAAATGTGCCTCCCTTCTTCATGATAGCAGGTGCGATCGCCTAGTTTCTGAATACATTCATGAGTGTCTCAGATCCCTTTTTACCTTTTCACCTCTTGGACTTGTTTGAAAAGAGGAAAACTGAGGCTCACAATCAATGCCGGCTTCCTGTCATGAAGCTGAGGCCAGAACTGGAGTTGCTACTCTTGGGTCTTCAGCAAAAATTCAAATGCCCATGCAATCCCTTTTTTCCCCTCCATGAAATTCTCCTAACTTGATTAAAGAAAAAAAGTCAATCAATTTACATGGTAACAGAAAAGGACAGGGCCCGGTATAAAATATTCCCCCATCTGCACCAGAGGGCACGGCCTACACGCTTCAAGAGCACAGCGGAGGCCCCCGGGATTTGTTTTTCTTTCCCTGACCCGGGGACTCTGATCTCTCACTTAATCTCTGACCTCTTCAATTCAGATAACAGGGAACTGGCAGCTGGGCTGGGGGCAGCTCTGAATGCCACCCGACTCCGCCTGGCTTCATTCTGGCTATGGAGACAGAACAAAGGAAGGCGGCAGTTCCCCGTAAAGCGCCCCAGGGCGGCAGTCAGTCCTGTGGGGGCCCCTGCTCAGGTGCCCACCCCGGGGAGCATGGGGGTTACCTCATTACGGCTAATGCCATTTAGAGCCTACTTTGTACAGACAGGAAAAAAAAAAAAATTAAAGCAACATCAAGACCTTGATTTGACTCCATTTAAAAACACCAGACTGAAATAGGCCTCACCAAAGATCCATGCCCCTCCCTGCAGAGAGGCCTTTTCCCCCCTACCTTAGGCCTCATTGAAAACAGGGCTAGAGTCTGCATTTTAACAGCAGCTATTTAGAGGTGGGTATGAGCCACTTGTTTGAAATTGAATCAGCCATTTTTATTAAGCCATATATTTTCATTCTTGCCAGTGACGCTGGGAGACGATTTTCCAGCCTCTCTGTTTTACTTTCCAGTGTATTTTCATTGGGAGGAGAGCTGCAAATCCAGGCCCTGCAACTTCCAATTACCCTGCTCCAACCCCCCGCTGCTGGGTTGGACCCAGCTCTTCGCAGCAACCTCAAAAACAATGAATTTTAACACCACCCCCCCAACAACACCAAAACAAATTCATTCCTAAATAAGGAGCCCATTGGCTCCTTCCTACCTGACTTCCCAGCCCCCACCTCCCAACTCCAGTTTCCAGTTTTGTGGCTGCCGCTGCTCGCTCCTTGCTGCTCGCTGCTCGCTGGTGACTTGGCAGCTTAGCAGTGACCACCCACGGTCGTGCCCCAGGGCTGGATGACTACTTAATCTCTGCTAGGAGTTTAGCAAGAGGCTATTCACTGCCTTTAGACAATTAGACATCTCGAGGGACAGACATTTTTTGGAGCCTCTAGTTCCCAGCTGCATGTGGGTGGGCCTTTTATTCATTCATTCATTCACTCACTCACACATTCATTCACTCACTTATTCTTTCATTTATCCATTGATTGCTTTGGAACAGCACCTGACACAGAAGGATGACAGCATGTCAGTAGCTGTCATTCATATCCACAGCCAACATTTATCAGAGACCTCCTACTACGTGCCAGGAACTGAAGATGAAATAAATAAAACTCAGGCTCTGCCTTAGTGAGATCATACTATCAGAATGTGGTTTTGCACACTGGGATGGCTCGGGGAGCTTTTAAGAAAAGCCTATACTAGGCCCCACCTGCAGAGATTCTGATGTGATTAGTCCATGGTGGGGCCAAGGTATCTGCATTTTGTAAAGGCTTCTGGATGTTTCTAACGTGCAACCAGGGCTGACAGCCACAGCTCTAGAAGGAAGGGCAGATAAGGAAACAGCTCTGTCCCAGGGTGTGGGGGGCAAGAGTAAAGTTCTGTGGATACAAGGAGAGATGGACTCTAACCCTGCCTGAGGTCAGAGGAAGGCTTTCTAGAGGAAAGAGACCTGAAGACAGAAGTCAGCATGGGTTGGGCCAAGGTACTAGGAAAGGAGAAAGCAGGAGAAGATTACAGGAGATGGGAGCAGCACAGGCAATGGCCTGGGTTGAAGTCAAGCATTGCATTGCACCCAGGACAATTTCCGATGATTGCATATGGCTGGAGTTGTGAGTGAGAGAAGGGAGCAGGGGATGGAGGAGACAGCTGGCCAGGTAACCCTGCAAGGGGTTTTGTCATCCATGTAAGGGGTTCGAACACTGTCTAAAAGCAATAGGGAGCAGAGGAGGGAAAGGATTAATTTTGCATTTTATTTTATTATTTTTAAATTAATTTACTTATTTATTTTTGAGATGGAGCCTTGCTCTGTCACCCAGGCTAGAGTGCAGTGGTGTGATCTTGGCTTACTGCAACCTCTGCCTCCCGGGTTCAAGCAATTCTTGTGCTTCAGCCTCCCAAGTAGTTGTGACTACAGGTGCATGCCACCACACCCAGCTAATTTCTTTGTATTTTTAGTAGAGACGGGGTCTCCCTATGTTGCCCAGGTTGGTCTCGAACTCCTGGCTCAAGTGATGCACCCGCCTCGGCCTCCCAAAGTGCTGGAATTACAGGCATGAGCCACCGCGCCCAGCCAATTTTGCATTTTAGAAAACTCCTGGCCGGGCGCGATGGCTCATGCCTGTAAGCCCAGCACTTTGGGAGGCCGAGGCAGGTAGATCACGAGGTCAGGAGATGGAGACCATCCTGGCTAACACGGTAAAACCCCGTCTCTACTAAAAAAATATTAAAAAAATTATCTGGGCATGGTGGTGGGCGCCTGTAGTCCCAGCTACTCGGGAGGCTGAGGCAGGAGAATGGCATGAACCTGGGAGGCAGAGCTTGCAGTGAGCCGAGATCGTGCCACTGCACTCCAGCCTGGGCAACAGAGCGAGACTGTCTCAAAAAAAAAAAAAGAAAGAAAGAAAGAAAGAAAACTCCCTCAGCTATAGAATGGACTAGAGGGCAGCCAGACAAGAAGCCAGGTGAGAAATGACAGTGACTGGACGCAGGGATGTATCAGTTTAATTAGGCTGGGCTCCCCTACACCTGGAGATAGTCTAGAACAGGAGTCAGAATTGCCCCACCTAAGGAATGAAGAAACTGGTGTATTTGCCCACAGACCCCTGTCTGGTGTTGGTCCGACTTCTCCTGGGGGCATCAATGCCCGAACATTCTGGCCTGCCCACCCCACTCCCCCAAGCATGCTCCCAGCCAAAGCAAGCTCCCTGGCCGATAGTGACAAGGACACCATCCCTGGTTGTGGGAACAGTGGTGCCCAGGGCACAAGTGCAAGGCTGCAGCAGAGGCTGTGACTAGGTCTTTATCCAGTGATGGAAGGCATGAGAGACTGAGGCCAGGAAGACGCTGCTGAGTGTGGTGAGATTGACAGGTGCAGATGGAAATGAGGAGGCAGGGGGTGCCATCAAAAGGAGGATGGTGACCCTCCAGCACGCTGACTGAGGGCACGAACAAGTGAAACCTTTAATCCCCAGAGTCAGATCAGCACAAATACAGCCATGTGCCGACCAACAACCTTCTGAGCATCCATGCAGGGCAGGATCATGGGATTCCGGTTGTTTGAGCTGCATGGACTTTCGGTTTCCAGGAGAGAGGAATTTTCAGTATTTGTAGCAGGCTTGGCTTTAGGCACATAAAAAGGCCTTAACAGGCTTTAATTCTGGGTCACCCCCACCCGCAACCTTGTGTTCCTCCCTC
The DNA here is from genome assembly GCF_037993035.2 of Macaca fascicularis. Classification (NCBI taxonomy): domain Eukaryota; kingdom Metazoa; phylum Chordata; class Mammalia; order Primates; family Cercopithecidae; genus Macaca; species Macaca fascicularis. Next base: position 135,629,672 of record NC_088376.1, read on the forward strand.
TCCTCTCCCCATGATATAATCTCTGATGTAATCCTTGGTATATTTCTTTTCCCTGTCTCTCCTATCCAATCAGCTGCTGTGTTGATTGTGAATTATTTGGAGGCAAGAAATCCACTCAAATGAATTCAAGTCCAGGAGGCCGATTTTGGGGAAGATATGAGAGCTGGGGGAAGAACTGAGGGCAGGAAATGTAGCCAGCCTCCCTGCGGGTTCAGAAGCAGAGACCACGAAGATCCCAGGGGTAAAGAAAAGGCCTTTCCTATTTTTTCTGAAGCCACATGGTCTCTCGTCTTCCCCTCTATCTTTTTATCTGTTCCATCTCTCTCTCACTTTTGTTCCTCTCTGCAACCTCTCTCTGTGTCTCTGGTATTTGTGCTCAGGCGAGCACATGGCCATTCAACCTGGTATTCTGTGGTCTCTTAGTTTAAGCCAATATAAATAGGCTTCCGTCTTTATGTCTCAATTTGTAATTCACAAAGGAGAGTACTGGACTGGTAAGTATTAGAAGACCCAACTCAAACTGGCTCCCAGAAAAAGAGCAAATTTATTGGCTTAAGTAACTTAAAAGTCGAGGGTAGGCATCAGGCATTGCTGGATCCAGGGGCTTAAGTTCTTTTGTCGGGAATTCTGATGCTCAGCCCGTTTTTGATCTGTGTTGCTTTCATTTTCAGGTAAGTTACCTCCAGGTTTAGATCCTCCAGTTTAGCAGTCCCAGTAGAATGTCAGCTTCTTTCTGCCAGAATTTCCAATCACATTCCTAGGGTTGACTCTCACTAAGCCAACCCGGATCACAGACCCCTTGCTGAACCAGTTGCTCTGTCCAGTGGATGGAAATGCTGATGGGCCAGACTCGCGTGACACTGTACCCTGGGGCCAGATGGACTAAAAACAGGAGAATGGCCAGGTGCGGTGGCTCATGCCTACTATCCCAGCACTTTGGGAGGCCAAGGTGGGAGGATAGCTTGAGTGGCCAAGAATTCGAGACCAGCCCGGGCAACATAACAAAACCT